>NC_041225.1:37209446-37218728 GCF_002837175.3 Physeter macrocephalus
GTACCACAAAAAAAAAAAAAAAAAAAAAAAAAAAAAAAAAAATGTATGAAAAGAAAGAAGGAAATGATCTTTGAAGACTCAGAGAAATGCAGAGTGACATTTGGATGTGGTTTAAGTATCACACACAATCTTTATCTTACAACTTCCCTATCAACAAGCTATAAAGAAAGTGAAAAGTTTTCATCATAATCTTTGAATTTTTGGAACTTACTTTCAAAATCCAGGAAAAAATGTGGGTAGTTTTCAATTTCCCTGGTAAGGACTTTGAGCAGGTTTCCCATCCCAGCAAACCTAGGAGAGGCAACACAAAACCAAATACCATTAGCAGTATAAAAAACAAGCTTCTTAAAAGATTGGATATTTTTTAATAACTTGCATAAATACCACTGAACGCCTATAACTACATCAGAAGGCCCAATAGAAAGTATCTTTATACCAGGTGATGAGTGGTAACTTAGCAACTATTTTTTATTCAAAGAATTAGGTATTTTAGTCATAGGAGGCGGAGTTTACAAATTGTTTCCCTTTCCCCTTCACTAATCCCCTGAATCCTTATGGTTAATATTTCAGCTTCGCTTTGTTTCTGTTCCATTGATGTGGGAACCTACCATGTCAATGAACAAGCAGAACAGAGAGGGCATTATAAAAATACCTATCCAAAAAGGTAAGTTTCTTAAAGTTCCTGAGGAAAAGAGTTTAGAAAACAGATTTATACTCCCAGGAACCCCTCTTAGCCTGTACAGGAGGTCATGTTTCCCAGGCAAGTCAGAGGCTCTTGCAATTTGACATTTCAATGGTAATGAAATTAGGTACTTCATGAAGTGTAGAAACGGAAAGGTATAACATCCAAAAAGTTTCGTCGATGAAACTACAGCCTGAGGCATTTGCAAGGGTGAATCAAGTCTACAGAGAAATACAAATTTGTTACATATCTGCAATCCCAACCTGAAAAAATAGGGAAAATGTAGTTATTATTTAAGTAAATAGCAAAATTTCTACTGCTCTCAGCTCTAGACGTTAAATCATCTTCTTCAGGAGGCCACTGTCCATTCATTTATTCTACACGTATTTACAGAGCTGTGATTTGATGCTGGGTGCTGTGCTCTTTGGTAGGCATTTTTCTAACTCATGATTCAGACACCTCAGTTTGTGAAGGATCGACCTGAAAAATCACTGGACCCGTAAAAGGGAACTGCAGGGACGTAATTTTCTATCCACATGGCTTCTGACAGTATTTATGTTGCTACAGGCATTTAAAAAGATATGCCACTCTAAGAAAGATGTGATGAAAGAGGAATATACGAAAAGGATGATATTGTGCATGAAAATACATAACAAGCAGTTCCCTTAAGTGCAGAAGGTGGTATAATCTAGTCTCCATAATCCCCCCTTCTGAGAAAATAACTCATACACTTGCAGACATCATTCACGGTATAAGTCACTAACGTGAAGCTAGAAAAGAGTCTGCTTAGGGAGGGCTGTTTGCAATCCTAGCTCTGTTTCCTGTTAGCTCTGTTATCCAAGGCAAGGTACTTTACTCTCTAAGCCTCAGTTTTCTCATCTGTAAAAAGAATTTTTGAAATGTATCTATTTCATCAATCATGAATATTAATGAATACAAATATAAAGTGTTTAGCACCGTACTTATAGGAAGTGCTCAAGGCACGTTACATGATAATTACCACCGTCATCATCATGATAATTATCTTAACAGCCTTCAAATACTTACTTAGAATTCTCCTATGGAAAACGGATGAGGGAGGTTGTATGTGGCTCTAGGGAAGAGAACTAGAACCGATGAGGAAATAATGAGGAAGATCTTCATTCAGTGTCGTGAAAAAATTTCTAACCATTAGGGTTGTCGGCACATTGGGCGATTTGCCCTGTGAAATAGTGTCTCCTGTCACTGGTGGTGTTTAAGTAGAAATATGGTATATTACTCCTGAAAAATATTATAAAAATGAGTTGGGCAGAAGGTTGGAATAGATACCTCTTAGACCTTGCCCATCTTGAAATATATGAATGTTTGGGCATCTATGACATGCACACACATACAGACACACACACACACACACACACAATAGGAGGCAAACACTATGCTTCTCTCTTCCAAAAGGATCGCCCCTATTCTTTCTGTCAGTTTCTTCCTCCCTTGCCTTTATGCACATTTTCTTTTAAGGTATTTTTGAGCAAAGCCCTGTATGAGACAGGTTCTGCCAGATTAAAACTCAGAACTGGTATAGCCCATCCCTGCCACTGGGCAACATTCACAAATCCTCCTGGGTCTCTAGGAAATAATCTGTTTCCAATTTAATGAACAATTCCAACTCAGACCCGGAGGCACTTCTTGTATGAAGATGATTCTACTGTTTAGTAGCAGCCCTGACTTTCATATAAAATGCCTTGATGGAAGTTAAATATTCTTAATTTCCCTAGCTTTGTGCTATTAACATGTCACAAGAGACCTGAATGGATTTAGCTTCCTCCTAAAAGTCTGACTTGTGTAGGATTTTACTGTCAGAGTGCCTGGGTGGGAAATACATTAAGCCTTTAAAATTAGTAACCGATTGAAATAAACACATGTGGAAATACATCCAAATACTAGCTGGCTGCAGAGTTCTATCTGTTCGAAACGTTACTTAAGCTGATTAACTAATACAGTCCAATATTTTGAAGCATGATTCTAACAACAACCCAGGTCAACTAACTGGAAATATTCTAGATGTACTCTAGATGTTTGACACCCCAAACAGGAACTGTCTGGGACAATAATTGATAATTATGGGATATCATGTAGTATTAGGGGTCAAGTCCAGTCCTATGGAACCTAGAAAACATGCATTTCAATACAAGCTCCTTGAATAAACACAGAAATAGTTCATCTCCTTCATGGAGAAAAAAAAAAAAGATGCTTATCGCTCCCCTCCAATGGGACAAGAATTCATGGAAGTATATATTCTGGTTCAAGGTCTGCAAAGTAAGTTGGCATCACACAGATGGGCACTGGGTAGAGACCATGGTTGTTTTTTACCAGACCTCGGGCTCTACCCAGTGCCCATCTGTGTGATGGGCACTGGGTAGAGACCATGGTTGTTTTTTACCAGACCTCGGGCTCCACTTGGGAAGACCCTCACCCAAAGAGCTTCTACTACACCCCCAGCTACATTCTTCATGACAGAGCCTCTCCAATCTTTTCAAACAGCTCCTAAGTGCATACAAAATAACATTTCTATGAACCATGTCACTAATGAGATGGCTTAGTTAATCACTGTGAGGATTATTTTTTAATAGTTGATTTTGTTCAATAAAAGAATTTAAGATAAGTTATCATACACTATTAGAAAATGCAAATGCTTACATAATGAAAGTGAGGGGAAGAGGAAAATAAAAGGAGAATAGCAAGATGAAGGTAGAGAGGCAAGTAGTACATGAACTATAGGTCATCCAGGCAGTAAGATCTTCACATTTGTTGGAGATCAATTAGGATCTAAGCTTCCGCGTGCCAAAGCAAAGGGAAAAAAAAGTCTCTTTCAAGATTTGGTGTTCAGAAAATAAAGACAAACAGGTTACACTGGAGAAGTACAGCTTTTTTTTAAAAAAAAGAAAAAGAAATAGTGATCATGGCTAAGAGAGAGTTGAGACAAAGAGAAATCTCCTCCAGCTGACAGCAAACTGACACTTACACCTCAGGATGAGCAGTCTTAGCGCCCCCATGGGTACAGCAGTGTTTTCACAGCTACAAGGCGGGGAGAGAAGCCTGGCTGGCAGTCCAAGGCTGTCTTTAGGGAAGCCGGGGACTCTGGTTTCCATGTTCTGTCTGGTAACTCCATGCCTACACTCCTAATGTGACCTGCTGCTGGGTCAGTCCCAAGGAACTTGCCAGATCCTTGCCACGCTCCATTATGGATTGGGAGCTCATATCAGAAACAATAAGGCAATCCAGCAGGTGATGATTCTAGGCAGTTTCTACAGGTAAAGAAGCTGCTTATTAAGTTCAAGGGATAGGAAAGGTCTCCCCAATAATAAAGGAGGAGATGGAGAACCAATATGAAGGAAGAGAGAAGTACAGCAAAAAATACAGATGTGAAAGTACTAAAATACTAGGAATAGAATTCATAAAGGAGGGTGTTAAGAAGGATTCCAGGCCTAAGGGAGCTCAAGCAATAATTTATAAAGCATGTTTATTATTTGAAACTAGTACGCTGTCTATATTATAAAGCTTAGGCTTATTTTAACACACACACACACACACACACACACACACACACACACAATGTCTCCCTTGACATCTTCAGAGATCATCTCAAAGTGAAACCGCCCTGGGACACGACATAGCTTGCAGTGGTGCCCGTGAGTGTTGTGAGATCGGAATTCACTCCCTCTAGGAGGGTCTGGTAGGGGCAGAGCAAGGGAAGATCACGAGATTTGGTCTCTCAGATGAAGACAGAGGGAAGGAGATGCCAGTTGGATAAGTACTCATGAGGTGATGGGCCTTGCAAACGTTCTTTCTGGCTCTTACTTGGGATGTTTCCTGCTTTGGAGACTGGCATTGGAAGGTGGTCCTCTTTCCATCTGTGGCCACTCTAGATGGCCTTTTGCTCTTAGAGACACCTGTCTTCCTCCATGACCGGGTTCTCCAGGACTGTCCCTGCTCTACCAAAGTGAAGGTGTGTGGCCGTCTGGAATGACGGCTTTCGCTCTTTGCTGGGCTTGTTCTCCCAGAGCACTGTAGGTTGGGACTTACTGATGAAGATTAAGACACAGTCTTGAGGATCTGTAGCACAGAGTAGGCTAAAATAAAAATGTGGCCCACTGATATTATCAGAAGATGCATAGTGTAAGTGGTAAATGATGAGCTCCTAGAGAAGAGTTTGAAAAAGCCACACAAATATGAAGCACCGTCTCACTCCCCCATTATGCTAGAGCAAGGCACTGTAGCTCTGAGTCTTGGTTCTTCACCTACAACAACAATAGTATAATAATCTCTTCTACATGAGATTCTTGCAAAGACTATTGAAATGAGTGTAAAACCGCTGTGTAAAATACTATTCAATACTGCGCAAATATTAACTGTAATTATTCAGCATTACAACTCGTTTCATGGTTTAAGTTATTCACGGAATCAAAGAAGTATTACATCCCCAGAATCATATAAGTTGCATGTTTCTTGATATTTCAGGTTTGGTCTCCCAAAATCCATGACTCTTTATGTGAACTGCTTTAACGTCAAGCTATAATCAGGTAAATATTTAAAGATATTAATAGCTAGCACTGCAAGAGATTTTCCTACATGCCAAAGACTGTATTTTAGATACCTTTTCTTACTTTATCTTCAAACTGTATCTAAGAGGAAGATATGTTTTTTAGGGATTAGAAAACTTAAATGTATTAAAATTAAATACAGAAGCTGATTTTAAAAATAAAAATCTTTTTTTTTTCTTTTTTTTTTTTTTTGTTTGCGGTACGCGGGCCTGTCGTGGCCTCTCCCGTTGCGGAGCGCAGGCTCCGGACGCGCAGGCTCAGCGGCCACGGTCCACGGGCCCAGCCGCTCCGGGGCACGTGGGATCCTCCCGGACCGGGGCACGAACCCGCGTCCCCTGCATCGGCAGGCGGACTCTCAACCACTGCGCCACCAGGGAAGGCCCTAAAAATATAAATCTTTATGAAAGAAAACTAAATTTTCAAGAGAACAATATTTATATAAGTGTGTGACAGTTAGAGGCTGGGTCTTCAGATAACGCTATATAATTCCCATTTCCAACACAAAAATCCCAAGCAGAAACAAATGCTTTTGAAAATAGCGGTAAGGAGATCACCCTTTTAATAAATACTCAAAAAATCATCAAAAACTTCAATTTTTAACCAAATGGTTGTGTCTATGTTTACCCCTTTTCATAAATAGAGCACAAAGTCCAAGGAAAACACAAATATCTAATGAAGAAAACCTGCCAAAGGAACTCAAGAAATATCTCTACTGAGAAGGAATGAAATGCCAAAGGGCAAAGGGGCAACACAGATTTTCCAACAGTCAAAAGAGGGGGTCGGTCAGGCTCACTGCCCACTCAGGTCCCAGGAGAACATGGCTTACCTTCCTCAGCACTGACTCTCTTGGTGACAGTGATCTACCTAAATAAAAGGAAAAATCGAACTCCTATCCTCCCTAAAGGGCATCTGGTAACAGTTTGATGGGAAGTTTCTTCTCTTCCCTTTGGTTTTCTAATAAAAACACCACCTTGAATAATTGCCCTGAGGGAAGTAGCCCATCACTGGTTGAACACCCATACCTGCGGCCTGTGGGAGTGGGGTTTTCAACGACAGGAGCCATGGCTGCAGTGCTCCAGTGACACACATGCTGTCTAGGGAGACAGCACGAGTCCAAATTAAGAATGTAATCGACGTGGAAGCACACAACAAGCTTCCGGTAAGCGGTAAGGGCTCCAAAATGTTAACTGGATGGGAAAGTAGCAGTATGTACCTGTTACACAGTAAGTACCAACCAGAGTGATGATGATGATGATATATGAGAGGGCCAAGAGCATGCACGTTTTTTTGAGGGTCGACTGTGTGCCTGGCACTGTGCTCGGAGCTTTCACACACTTAAGTTCACTCAAACCTTACAGCAACCCTTCAGGTAGCTCTAATTCTCCTCATGTATTGCAAGAAGAAGAAATTTAGTTGGTTAAGCATCTTTCTGAAGACTACAGGAAAATAAAAGATAGAGCTTGAGCATCTGGGAACTCAAAGTCCATGCTCTTTTCCCCACAGGAGGAGACCTGGGATTTCAGATCCCTAGGAGGCCCCCGTGTGGGGATCCCGAGAGTCCGTGGTCTGTGGAAAGTGCGTGCTGGATAATGTATTATTGTATATACATGCTCCTTTCTCTGGGGAGAGAGTCTATAGTTTCTGTCAGATTCCAAAGCGGCCTGCTCTACACTAGCAGTCCCCCAAGGCATGTACAATGAAAGACGTATTTCTCTAGGAATTTAGAGAAGACAGAAAACCATGCGGGGTGGAATCTTCCAGAAAAATGAGCATCACAGACGAAGGGAACTCCACCCAGGCATGAAGGACCCTGGGAATCTGTATTGCCAGAGAGGACGCCTCCAGCTGGGGGATCTAGAGTGAGAAGGGAACAAAAGACACGAGTTGGGTGACTGGTAAAGCCTTCCCAAGACAGAAGGCTTATTCCTCAAGGTTCACGTACAGCAATACAATTTTGAAATGGATCCTTTCACATTTTTTTCCAAATTGTCTAGAAGGAGGGCGTTTCTCTAGTCACTGTAGGAGTGTTAATAGTGCCTTTAAAGACTGCCCGCATGTCCCTGCCAAGGGAGGCTCTCATCTCCCAGGGGTGACGATTTGGCATGTATGCATGGTATTTTCTATGACTACTTTCTTGGCTCTGAGCTCAAAACCACTTCCATGGTTTTAGGCTCTAAGGCTGCTCAGTAGAAAATGATGACCCTCCTACAGAAATTGTTCTCTGCTAACATTTCAGTTCCAAAAAAGAGAAGGGGATGAAAGTGCGCGCGCACACGCACACACACACACACAGACACACACACACACACACACAGACACGCACATGCACGTTTTTTTTTCTCCTATTTAGAACTCGGTTCTTGTTTGGAAGAAAAAAAATAATAAGATTAGCTGTATTCCCAGAGTGTAAAACCAAATAAAATCAACTAGAAGTGACTTTGAAAAGAGGTGGCCATAGTTGGTGAGGAAATTTATTTGTTTACTATAAGTAAGACATAACAAAAGGACTCAGGCCCAGGGTGTGGGCATTGTGAATTCTGACCTTTGCCTGTGTACAACAAGATTTCCATGTCCAATTTTCATGATTAGAGAACAAGCACCTAGACAATTTCTTTTGGAGCTATAACTATCGGAAAGGAGACTTTCTAAGCCAATACCACCTTTTATCAACACAGAACAGAAAGTGAGAAAAAATAGAACAGCAGCCCTACATGGTTCTATTTGCTAATATTTTTCTTAAGGTCTAAGATGATAAATACTCAATGCCTTTACCAGAAGGGATGGGTTTTCTTAGCACTCTGAATGAGACAATACCTTTCAGAATCTAAAATGTTTAGCATCCCTGGTACAAAGACTTTAGAAATCAAAGACTTAGATTTTTTTATCTATAACTCCATATTTGGGGGATTAAGGAGTCCTGGCTGAGCCTAATATTTTTCTGCAACATAGTTAGCATATAAGCCCCAGACCAATCATGAATACAACAATGATGTATATTTATATAACACCACATCTTTGTCAAAGATGTGTCTGGCCTCATTTATCCTCAACATGAGCATGTGTCAAAGGTAGGGAAGGTGATATTGGACCCATTTTACAGATCAGAACATGTGGGTCAGGTATAGTAAGTGTCCTTCCCAGGGTCTTCCAGATGGAAGTCCCAAATGTCCTCAGAATACATTCCATATTAGAACCGGGGTCATCTTTTTAAAGCTCTTATTTACAAAAAAGCACTTGCCCAAGGACCCAAAATACATTAGGGCCAAAGAAGGAGCCAGAAGAAAGGTGTCCTGGCTGTCAAGCTCTTGCTCTGTCCATTAACACAAAAAGTAAATGGGACAAATTCATTTTTTTAAGGGTTGGGGCTTCCCTGGTGGCGCAGTGGTTGAGAATCTGCCTGCCAACGCAGGGGACATGGGTTTGAGCCCGGGTCCGGGAAGGAAGGTGTCCTGGCTGTCAAGCTCTTGCTCTGTCCATTAACACAAAAAGTAAATGGGACAAATTCATTTTTTTTAAGGGTTGGGGCTTCCCTGGTGGCGCAGTGGTTGAGAATCTGCCTGCCAATGCAGGGGACATGGGTTTGAGCCCGGGTCCGGGAAGTTCCCACATGCCACGGAGCAACTAAGCCCGTGAGCCACAACTACTGAGCCTGTGCTCTAGAGCCCGCGAGCCACAACTACTGAGCCCGTGTGCCACACTACTGAAGCCCGTGTGCCTAGAGCCCATGCTCTGCAACAAGAGAAGCCACCGCAATGAGAAGCCTGCACACCACAACGAAGAGTAGCCCCTGCTTGCCGCAGCTAGAGAAAGCCCGCGCCCAGCAATGAAGACCCAACGCAGCCAAAAATAAATAAATAAAATACATTAATTAAAAAAAAAAACATAAGGTGCATATGGTAGTTCTATTTTTAGTTTTTTAAGGACCCTCCATACTGTTCTCCATAGTGGCTGTATCAATTTACATTCCCACCAGCAGTGCAAGAGGGTTCCCTTTTCTCCACACCCTCTCCAGCATTTGTT
>NC_041225.1:37219050-37230932 GCF_002837175.3 Physeter macrocephalus
TCCCATTTGTTTATTTTTGTTTTATTTCTGTTACTGTAGGAAGTGGGTCAAAAAAGATCTTACTGTGGTTTATGTCAAAGAGTGTTTTTCCTATGTTTTCCTCTAAAAATTTTATAGTGTCTGGTCTTACATTTAAGTCTTTAATCCATTTGGAGTTTATTTTTGTGTATGGTGTTAGGTAGTGCTCTAATTTCATTCCTTTACATGTAGCTGTCCAGTTTTCCTAGCAATCCCACTACTGGGCATATACCTTGAGAAAACCATAGTTCAGAAAGACACATGCACCACAATGTTCATTGCAGCTCTATTTACAATAGCCAGGACATGGAACCAACCTAAATGTCCATCGACAGATGAGTGGATAAAGAAGATGTGGCACATATATACAATGGAATACTACTCAGCCATAAAAAGAAATGAAATTGAGATATTTGTAGTGACGTGGATGGATTTAGAGTCTGTCATACAGAATGAAGTAACTCAGAAAGAAAAACAAATACCGTATGCTAACGCATATATATGGAATCTAAAAAAAAAAAACTGGTACTGATGAACCTAGTTGCAGGGCAGTAATAAAGAGGTAGACATACAGAAGGGACTTGAGGACATGGGGCGGAGGGTGAAGGTGGGGCAAAGTGAGAGTAGCATAGACATATACACACAACCGAATGTAAAACAGTTGGCTGGTGGGAAGCGGCAGCATAGCACAGGGAGATCGGCTTGGTGCTTTGCAATGACCTAGAGGGATGGGATAGAGAGGATGGGAGGGAGGCTCAAGAGGGAGGGGATACAGGGTTATATGTATGCATATGGCTGATTTGCTTTGTAGTGCAACAGAAACTGACACGGTATTGTGAAGCAATTATACTCCAATAAAGATTTATTAAATAATATTAAAAAAAAACATAAGGTGCAATGTATCACTGCCAGTGGAGGGTTTCTGCTCCATGGTAGTAGGGTCTCCCTAGAACATGCTAAACAGCTTGTTAAACAGGACAGCCCCACTGGTGGTTCATAACATTGTGTGCACTTCTCTCCTTCCCTACCCTAATTATCCTAATTCAGACCCTCAGCAGAGCTTGCCGGCATATCCTGCAAGGAGCCCCCAAACTGATCCTCCTGATTCTTTTGTCTCCTGCCCATTCGTTTCCAGCTTTCTAAACACAAATCTGACAATGTTACTTCCTTGCTTACTATGCTTCCATGGCTCTCCAGGGCCCGCAGGATGTAACGCATACCGATGTGTGCACTGGATCCAGAAAACCTGGCCTCCAACCCCTGCCCGTCTCCTCTGTCCCCTCTCTTCCTCCGCACCCCTGGGCCCTACGCTCATCACACCCTGCGCTTCTCTAAAGCAGCCTGTTCCTTGTTGCCTCAGGGCCCTTGCACATGTTGCTCCTTCTGTTTACAATTATAATGACAGCTAACATTTTGTAATGATCTGCAGGCCATAGGGGTGAGAGCTTTTCATGTATTGTCATATTTTAATTTTCACAACCACCTGATGAGGTAGGAACTCTTATTATCCCAACTTTAGAGATAGAGAAATAATCTTAGAGATTTTAAAAGTTTCTCAAGCCCACAAGTGGCAGAGCTGGGTCTGGAAGTCAATTCCATCTGACCTCTAAGCGCTGGCTCTCGGCCATTGCCTCCCCAGAATCCCCTTCCAAGTATGAGTTTGGAAATCAGGGCCTTCAGAAGAACCCCCCTAAATCTTCCCTCCTCTTTGACTCTACCTCAAATAAAACAAAACCCACTCCATTGGGTGAGCTCGGCTTCTCTTTGCTCACCTAAGTTGCTGTGTTTACTGTGTCACACTGCCGACAGTGTGGACCATAATTACACACTTTCCCCCCATCTCCGAATATAAGGTCTTCTTGGGCAGGGCTGTTTTTACACCTCCTTGTATTCCCAGCACTTAGCACAGGGCCTGGTACCCAGTTAGCACTGGCTAAGAAATCCTTAAGATTGTCCTGTCCAGTGGTACCAAAGCGTCAACCAGTCCAAGGCAAAATGAGAAATTAAGGCTATGGCATGAGCCTTGCATTTCTGCTAAAGTTATGCAAACATCTCTATGCTACAGTGTTTTTTATTTATTTTACAAAATGATAGCGATAGCTGCATCCTAAGTCCCCAAAGTTTATTTTGAAATTTTATCGTTTTATGAAATTCCAAAGTCTAGGAGTCACTAACCTGGTCACTTACTCGGCCCAGCTTGGGAGCAGAGCTGCTGGTCTCTGCTCTGAGGCTGGTGCCTCCAGCTGCACGCTGTGACCTGTCTCATTTAGCTTTATGATAAGTCTGATCTCCTAACTACAATGGAGCCCTGAGATTTCCCCAACAGAGTGGAGGAAAGAAGTCCAGTTCTGGCTTTAGGAGTGTTTCTGGTCACTGGATGTGATTGTAGGAGGGCTATTAAGATAATCTGTCCTTCAACCTGATCAACAAGGTTCAGATTTGGAGAAATCCTGATGGCAGCCAGGTTGGCAGCTGCTGTCAGCGATGAAAGAGGCTTGCAGGCTCCCCACACCGTCCCCCAAAAGCAAAGTGACCCCTCTGGCTTGCCTCCCATGAACCATCCAGGGAGCTGTCCGAGCGGGGAGAGTACAACCCTGATACGTCTGGTATTCACACTACCCACAGACACTTTCTCCTAGTAATCATACAACCCATCATACCTCATTTATACTCCTTGATTGTTTTGAATGATAGGCAAAACCGGTTGACCATCAGCCTGTAATATATCAGATACAAAATAGGTGGCTTAAAAAAATACTTCTCAACAAAAGGAAAGGTACATTCCTTAAATGATAGAAGCACCTGCTTTTCTCTGGGGTGGGGGGGAAATGCATTGATGGAATGAAGTAGCTCAGCCTATAAGTTCCGGGAGCCTGAATCTGCAAAACCAGGTGAGCGATTTTAGATAGCTGGGCTGGGCTGGAATTCCCTGCCCCAGCTGCCGCTTCTGCAATGAAGTCATAAGGTTCTCTGTTCGGTTGCCGAAAGTCGTGCCAAGAATCCAACAGATGATTTCATTCCAAGACGAAGGAGGGAAACTAGAGTGAGTCTATTAAGCACTTTCATCTGACAATAAAAATGAGTTAATGGCTAAAATGTGTTTTCAAAACGTTTTAACACTACAAGTAATGGCACTCAAGTGGGAAAATGCCTTGAATATCCTCATCCATCATTAATACCACGGTGTCCCTCAAAAGGGCTGGGTGTTCCCGGTGGAATACAAGCTGCTAGAATCGAGTTGTAAGGCAGTCCATGGGAATTCTCAAAAAAATACCGAGAGACCATTACAGAGCTGAACGATTAAGTGCAGGTTTAAAATAGTCCTTTCAATATCTGAGTTCAGTTTTCTAAAATAGTCTTATTACTTCATCATAGCTAATTTCCCCATAAACATCAATATTACAGCAGCAACAAGTCCCCAAGAAATGAGAGCGAAATTAGATTCTTTTTTAGGGAATGAAAGTCAAGGTGCCCCCCGCCCCAATTTCCAATACCAGTGAATATGGAAACAATCAAACTGGGACTTTGTTCTGGACCAGCCCACCGCTGGGAAATCATTAGTGAATTTGTTCCCTTCCACTTGTGAAATCAAGAACACGATGAGGAGGAAACTGCTTGATAAGCTTGCCCCTTCCCCAGAAGGAGGGCTGAGTGTCACAGACCACCCAGGCCACTTCTGCCCGATTTCAAAGGGGGAGTGACCCCAGCAGGGCAGCAGTCTTGGAAATGCCTTCCGCTTACTGAGTAGTGTTGGGAAAGCTGTTTTTTCCACCTCTCTCCGATGGCCTCGCTTCAGTCTAGAACCTGAAAGGGAACACGGAGAAGTCGCCCAAAGTTTGGGCTGTTCCGACCATCAGTGATTTAGATTAGACAGACTCTCATTTCTCTTGGATTACAGATCTCCTTTTTCCAGAATTGATTCTCAGGTATTTCAACCGACAGAAGCCAGGCTCCTCTTGTTCTGAGCGAGGGGCTGCAGAGGAGTCTTGCCCTGAGTGCTGTTGGCCAAGCCCTCCCCCGCCGAGATGCTGGAGGGCCTCCTTGCTGCCCCCTCATCTCTCTGAATGGTCTTTCTTAAGTCTCCACTTCCTCCATCTAACCTTTAAGTGTCCGTCTCCAATGTTTGTTCTTCACACCTTGTCTCCCCGTCCCTCTCTAGCCCCCAACTGGACCTCCTTCTTCAACTCCTGGCCGGTAACTCTAAGTGAATTTCCTGCAAGCATAGCAATTCTGGGAAGATCTTAATAGCCTTAAGTTCTGACCTTCCCAAATGTCCTCCTCCTACTTTGTTCACAGAAAGGCATCATCGTCCCATTAAATTATAAGCCAGAAACCTGAGTGTCCCCCGAGATTTCTGCACCTGCTGCCCCCCCCTTAGACCTGGTGTCTCACCAAACTCTATCCAGGTACCTTCCACGTCTCCCCTGGCCGTGACTTCTAAGCCCTTCTCCTGGCCGCTGTCTCTCCCCATCATCTCCAGCCATTATCTTGGGCTCTCTCTCGCCTCCCCCAATCCAACACCAGATACCCCAAGCACCTCGGATCACACAGCAGACTCTGAGTGCACGTTACAGGAAATGTCGTGTGTAAAGTGAACGCTGGTGAATTAAATCTCTTCTATATCTGTTATCTCACAATATAACCTAAAAAAAAAAAAAATAGGAAAAAAAAGAAAAAGGCTTTCCCCCAGTCCCTGCCTGGCTCTCAGTCCTTGGCAGCTGTTCCACACATATGTGCCTGAGGTCTCTCTGCCTCCAGAGTTCACTGTCAAGTGGTGAAATATGACCTCGCAGGTCAAGGCACCGGGAGGCACGGTGCCCGCGGATGGAGTACTTCTGGGAAGCGAAAGCCCCCTGAAGAACCCCACCCTCCCCAGTGCCAGGGACTGACTTGATTTGTAAGTCTAGGATTTCAGACACTGAGTTTTCTTAAAAGGAGGTCCACCTGTGCGCCAAAGGAGGCTTTGGAATTGATGGAGGTTTGAAAGCATTAGGTGTATTACTTCCAAGTTCAAATTTATTTGGTGGGGGGGGGGAATGTCAAAATTATAGAAGTACCAAAAAGACCACCAAAAGCCATTTCGCATACTGAAAACCTAAAGAATTTGAAGCCAAGGGTGGTGGCGTGGTCCATTACATCTCAAGTGTCAAGGTCGGCCAAAGGGCGGAAAACATCCCTTGAAATCTCAGAGGCAGGAGGGGCTTTGCTTTGGTCTCCAGTTTCTGAAAGGAGCAAATGCCTTGATTTCAAAGTACGCTTAATCGCAAACCAAAGTGACGCTTTAAAATAAAACCCCTAGCTTGAACCCCAAGCAAGCACTGAAGACCTATCACTGTAAGCTGGGACAGGAAAGGCGGGTGTGGGGTGTGGGGTGTGGGTGTGGGGGTGTGGGGTGTGGGGTGTGGGTGTGGGGGTGTGGGGGTGTGGGGGGGCGGTGCTGAGTGCCGGGAGGCCGGCTCTCCTGCAGGGAGCTGCTTTCTGAGGCAACTCCCCGGCCCAGCGCGACGTGGAGTTGCTGGGTGGAAGGAAAAAGGCATGTTTCAGTGTAAACGCTTCCCAAGCTGGCTATCAAATTAAGATGGGTGCAATTTTTCACATGGCATTCAGATCCTAAAACCTGACCCAAAGCTCCCTTTCAAGTTTCAGCTCCTCTGAACACTCTGTACTTTGGTCACCCCAGAGTATGGACAGTGCCAACAGCTCTGGCCTGGTCCTTGCTTCTGTTTTTGTGTTCAGGCGGCTCCCTTTGCTTGGAATGCCCTCCCCCTCTCCTCTGCCTCTGGATGGTCTATCTTTTCAAGGCCCAAATCAGACTGTGCTTCCTCCCAGAAACCTCCTCCCTGACCCCCCGGCTGAATGAACAACCTCTCTTCCTTGCTGTGGATTCTTTAAAGGGCTATGTCTTCTTCATTTCCAGAATGTTACCCATTTCAACTACCCCCCCCACCCCTCCCCAGCCAAGCTCCAAGCACAGGTCCGGCACGCAGCCTCTTCACTGATGGCCACTGAAACGGAATGTAAGATTCGCTAAGCAGTCACTGCATAGCAATGACAGTAAGATTGTCAACTGCAAACAAGCCGAACGGAGGAAGGGTCGTTGGGGAGAGAAATAGGTTGGAGAAAATAAACATTTCCCCAAATAGAGATATTCTGTTGTTTTATGATCACAGACGACCTTGAGAATCTGATGAATATCAGCCTTCTTAGAAAAATGCACCCATGCACAGACCCACATGTTTTTGCATATAATTCCAGGAGGTACAATACACACACTGAAACCCAAGAATGGAAATCCCTCATTTATTTTAAAATCGCAAATTGAGTGTATGGACAGCCAGGCAGGATGAGGGAGGCATTTCCAAGTGTGTGGATTGTGGACCACGCTGAAGGAGAAAAGGAGTTCTTTAGTGGCAACAGCACAGGCTGCGGAGACCTTGGGTAAGTCTTCTACTCCTCTGAATTTGAGTTTTCCTCGTCTGTGAAATGCGAATCATAATACTTCCTTAGCAGTGTCGTTACTGAGCACATAAAATAATGCAGGGAAAGCACCTAGTATAATATCTGGCATGCAGTCAGCCTCCAGCAACAAATACTAGTTTTCTGCACCTCCTGTCTCGCATATAAAAAACTGCAACCACAATGCAAACAAGTCATTTCCCTTTTAGCAATAAATTCTGCACGGCAGCTTTGGAGCGAGGGAAGAAAGCGACTGAGACCACCGCCTCGGCGAAGAGGTGAAGCCGGTGCTGCGCGGCTACAGCGGGCGCGTTCGCGTGGCTATTAATCATACAAGAGCCCATTTATGACAAACACAGGTCACTCCCTTTGCATGACAAGCCCTATGGGTCCACAGAGGCCCATTATCCAAAAAAAACAGAGCATTGTGGGCGACGCGGGCGAAGCCGAGTGCACACACACAAGCGGACATTGTGAGGCTGTTTGCACAACCCCGCGGTGCTCCTCGCGGATTTCCTGCCAGGGAGACATTTCCATCTCGCGGAGGCGGCTGCAGACATTTGCTCATTCAACATGGCTTCGGGCCGCGGGCTGGGAGAGCCAGGGGCGCGGCGCCCTCTGCCGGCCGTCTCCAGACTGCAGGCGGGGCTGGGCAGAGGATAACGCAAGCCGCTCTCAGCCTCCCAGCCTCCTCTCTCCCTGCCCTTCTAAAGGAAAGCGGTGTAACAGGCTTGAGCTCTGGGGTCTGGAAAGCCTGTAACATGTGTTGGCTGCAGGTCCTTGGACGAGCCATGTCACCCCTCAGGTCTTACTTTCCTAGGTGGAGCCCCCAGCACTCATTTGTTTGCGGCAAGCCCTGAAGGAGACGACAGCTACACCGCCCGGGCCTGCCCCTCCGCCAGTGTGGAATAAATCCCTGTATTCCCCTTCTCCACCTGTCTCCAGTAGGGTGGGGATTGTCACCTGCCCTCTGAAACTAGGAAAGGAAATCAACCAGCACCTATGGGTAATGTCTTGGCTTAAACTGTAGCCAGTGTTCAGAGCGGATGTATGCCTTTATCTTCCTGTGTCATCTCTTTTTTTTCAAATTGTTCTCTCTTGCTTTACAGTGTGTGTTCTGTGTTGACAAGGGCAGCCCCGACATGCAGTATTTCACCCAGCATCTGAAACGCCCGACCTTCAGGACAGGCTCAGCTGAAGGTGGAGGGTGAGCTGGCAGAAATTCTCAGCTAAGTTGTCTTTCTCAGAGATAAAAGAAAGACCACCCTATTGAACTTCTTAAACTGAGCTGTGATGTTTAGCATAGCAACGAGAACATGAACTTGGGTTCGGATCACAGCTTAGCTATTTATTAGCTGGGTGGTCTCAATCAACGTATTTAATAACATTTACTTAACCTCCCAGAGTCTGAGTTTCAATGTGCGTAAAACAGAGATGAATTCAACCTCTTCAAGGCTGGTTTTCAGAGACAATGACACCACATATGTAAGTAGCCAGATGCATAAATGGTAGTTGCCATAATCACGATTACTATTGTTATTTTTCTTGTTCCACTCACTGGTCTTAGTTCTGTCCTCCTGGCCATGAAGAAGAGTCCCCTTTCTTTTTTTTGAAAATTAACTTTTTATTTCTAATATGGCCAAGAAGATACGCGGAAACTCAAAACCATCAACAAGAGATGCACAAAGAAATATACAGACATGACTTGAGTGCAGGCAGTGTTTTTTTTAACATCTTTATTGGAGTATAATTGCTTTACAATGGTGTGTTAGCTTCTGCTGTGTAACAAAGTGAATCAGCTATACGTATACACGTATCCCCATATCCCCTCCCTCTTGCGTCTCCCTCCCACCCTCCCAATCCCACCCCTCTAGGTGGTCACAAAGCACAGAGCTGATCTCCCTGTGCTATGCGGCTGCTTCCCGCTAGCTATGTAGTTTACGTTTGGTAGTGTATATATGTCCATGCCACTCTCTCACTTCGTCCCAGCTTACCCTTCCCCCTCCCCGAGTCCCCTTTCTGACACAACTATTAGTATCTATTAAATACCCTCTTAGAGGATGTATGCTGATGACCTCCAAGTTTATAACTGTCACCTTGATCCCCTCGCTTGAACTCCAGACTCATTTATCCCATTGACTGCTTGACTTCCAACAGACACCTCAAACCTCACATATCCAAAATTAGAGTTTTGGGTTTTTGCCCTAGAAATCTGCCCCTTCTTCAGTCTTTCTTCTCTCTGTAAATGGCAATTCCATGTTTCCAGACACTCAGACTAAAAACGTCAGTGTCATCCTCGGCTTTCCTTTCTCTCACACCCCGTATCTAAGCTAACAAACCCTTCAGCTCTCCTTTTAGGACGCAGCTTGAATTTGATAGTTTCTCGGACATGGAGGCCTAGACAACCCACAAGCCATCCCATCTCTTGCCAAGACTAGCATACTGACTTCCTAAACAGATTCCCCAGTTCCCAATCACTCAGTCAATTACCTATCTGGCATCTCTAATGATGTTTTAAAAGTTTCAGCATGTCAACTCCTCTGGTTAAATCCCTTCAATGGTTTCCTGTGTCACTCAGAGTAAAATACAAGATTCTTATCACAGAGTCAACAAGGCCCTAGATGATGTTACCCCAAGGTAGTTCATCTGGTACAACTCCCCTCCATCGCTGGGCTACTCACGGCTTCTGGCCTCGCCCCTTTCTTCATTCTTGAACTTATCACATGTGTTTCTGCCACAGGACCGTTGCTAGTCCTTAGGCCTAGAATGCTTTCCCCCAATATATCTGCATGGTTTTTCTTTAGGCCTCTGTCCAGGGTTTACTTTTCAGTGGAGCCCAACCTAACCACCCTCTCCACCATCATACTTCACCCTACTCCCCACTCACTGTCTCTATTTTTCTTTTTAATCTCTATCGCCATTAACATATATACCCCCAGATCCCAGACTAGGGCCTGACACACAGTAGGAACTCCATACATACAGGTGGAATGAATGAAGTCATCTGCTCATAAACATGACTCCCATGATCCCCTGGAACTTCTTCTCCATCCAAACATCAGATTCTTCCTCCAGGCCCATGGGAGGAGAGGCTCTCAGGCCATCTGTTATTTTGGTCAGACACTCTCGTTTGGGTAAGAAAAGGGGAGAAGTAGTCCTTCCACAGGATGGGAAAGTGCATAGTCAGTGAGCCTGGTCCTAATGAGGAACTATTATTTTACTTTCTATTTTAGATGAACCTCTAAAATAGAAAGTGTGTTTTGGCGGGAAAGTAGAGGGAGAGACGGTCAGGCGAATCTACTGAAGACTGATTATACAGGAACTTTGAATCCAGAAAGCAGAAGCAAGGGAACTCCAGGGCAGAAATGCAGTTTGGTGCCTTGGGCGGGTCAGACAGTTGTTGTGTAACCCCGGGGCCTGAAGGTCACAGGAGCTACCGCGACCGTAAGGCCTCTGTAATGCCACCAAATGCACGGGGAGTCACTGTCTCTTGTCCTAATCTGTTTTCAGCCACTTGTTGGCTACAAGACCTTGGGGAAGGTCATTCCCCCGTCTGAGTCTCATCCTTGTTATCTGTAACCCACCGGGACTGGCTAGATGACCTGGGAAACTCCTCTTCGTTCCAACATCCTGAGGTTTTAATGTAATGTGAATGTCCAACAATTTCCAGAATGTATTCAGGCAGCCTAAAGCCACACCAGGAGCTAAGGTAATTAGAAATGGGATGAGACTTCCATTTAAGAAACAGAACTGCGCCTTGACAGCACTTCCACAGAGCATCCCTGGCTTGCTCCTTGAAGCCCTTTGGATTTCCAGCTATTCGGGAAGGATGGTGGTGATAGAGTCCCAGCACCGTGCTATCTCAAAATTGGCCACTGCTGCAATCAGGGAGTACGCCAGAGTTTACCTCTGTGAAAAAGCAGTAATTCAGAAATCAGGTAGAACACTTAAACTACTGAAGAGAAATTGTTCTCAAGCCCTTTTGTACTTCCGAAGCATCAAACATCATGAAATACGCAGATAGGCTAACTACCACTAATTTTCATATATTTGATAAAGCGGGTCCCAAAGTACCTGTATTAGGCAATGCTTGGGCAGCCAGCTTTCATCTATCACGTGCATTCAAAGGTCTAATGTGACGTTCTCTAATTCAGACTCTTTTCCTTTGGAATTCCAGAAGCAATTGAAAAGCCGCCGCAGTCCCAGCCCTCAGAGCCCAAATCAGATCTCACTGCAGTTACGATCATAATAAAATGGTAACATTAAGGCACTAGGTTGAGGATAATTTGCAAACACCAAAGCCATGTCCACTGGCTTGCAAAACAACTCCAAGAGATGGTGAAATGATGCTATTAATTCCCAAGGCTTTGGAAGTCTACTTACTTTGCCCAGGAAACGGCAGCACTCAGTTGAAATAAGTAATAAATTCTTTCAACAGTTCTAGAAATTACCAGTAACACTGAAGATTCTGTTTAGTTGGCAAAACTCTGTTGGCTCTGCCGGGTGATCTATCCACCTACATTTCACTTTATGTGTGATTTGATTCAGCTGATCTCTACCCTCCACCCAAATCCAACACCCCTCCTCTCCCTTGCCACTAGCTCCCAAGTTAGAACTGGCCTCTGCCTTCTTATGGCCCTAATGTGTACACCCTGTGTATCCTGTATATATTTCTAACAGAAATATAATATTCATATGTGTCTGCTCAGCTTCCCGAACGCAGGTCTTAATCACTGGTCCCGCCTCCATACCCAGCACAGTCCTTAACAGAGTACAGGAAAGTTGGTGCATAGTCAAAGGAGTAACTGCATGAACATTTGCTCTTTTTTAGAAACTAGAGCTACTACGTAAGACACGGTCCCTGCACCATCCAGTGAGGGTGAGAGGCTATGTTTAAAGACAGCTGTAACGAGTGGAAGATCCTAGTGAGGACTGATATCTGGGAAGAGGGTGGAAGAGAGGAGAGGAATCCTCTGGCTGGAAGGATCTGGGAGGGTTTCATGCAGGAGGGGGCTGTGGAGTGGGAGGGAGGCCAGGGAGAAACTGTCGGTGAGGCCTGGAAGGGAACCCCAGGTCCCCCACGGCTGAGATCACACTCTCGGTGGGTGGAGTTGAGGGGCCTTTGGAGGGACAGCTGTCACAGGCCTGGCCATGAGACCTGTGGGCAGATCCCAGTCTCCTGGTTATGATGAAGTCGGGGGACCGGTTATCCTAGGTGGCTTTTTTTTTTTTAACATCTTTATTGGAGTATAATTGCTTTACAATGGTGTGTTAGTTTCTGCTTTACAACAAAGTGAATCAGTTATACATATACATATGTTCCCATATCTCCTCCCTCTTGCGTCTCCCTCCCTCCCACCCTCCCTATCCCACCCCTCTAGGTGGTCACAAACCACCTAGCTGATCTC
>NC_041225.1:37230978-37246073 GCF_002837175.3 Physeter macrocephalus
ACAGAGCTGATCTCCCTGTGCTATGCGGCTGCTTCCCACTAGCTATCTATTTTACGTTTGGTAGTGTCTATATGTCCATGCCACTCTCTCACTTCGTCCCAGCTTACCCTTCCCCCTCCCCATATCCTCAAGTCCATGCTCTAGTAGATCTAGGTGGTTTTTAAACCCACTATAAAGGTGGTTCTCTGCCAGGCAAACTTACATCCACCACCAGCCTGGGGCCTGCCGTGTTTCCGGTGCCAGTCCTGGGGGGACGCGCTGCCCTGTGTTGCTCTCCCCATGGCCCCGGGAGCCCTCTCCCAGCACCTCCCCACGGTCCTGTCACCCCGGCTTACCTGGCTGCCTCTCCTCTTAAAGGATGGAACACCCCCAGCACCGGAACTGGGACTGGATTATGTTTGAATCCATAGTAGGCTGTTCAGGGAATATGTTTCCGAATAAATGAAAAAGTGAGTGGACAAGAGATGGCGTGGCTGCCAAAATCTGTATCCAAGGACCTCTTGTCAGAGTGCCAATCATAAACTTAGAGCAAGAGGGAAGGAAAGAGGAGGGGCTGGCGGGAGAGGAGGAAAAAGTGAGAGAGAAGGAGGAATGAAAGAAAGGAAGAAAGGGACGAAGGAAGAAAAGAAAGAAGAAAGAAAGGAGAGAGGGAAGGCAAATCGTTTCCCCACTTTCACATCTCGTTTGATAAAGATGTAACCGGCTTCAGGCATAGGAAGAAACAGACTCACAGGGGTCTCATCCTATGCTTGACAATTAGAAGAAAGAAAACTTGAGTCACCAGAAAAGCAAAATACGGCCTCAACGATGCCCACATTAACTTCTGAAGAAGACACCTCCCGCCACTAGGAGTCATTTTCACAAAGGGTGGCCTCTGGAGACTTCTGAGCATCCGGAGGCTGAGCTGGGAGAAGTCCAAGGTCAGGGACAGGCGTGCAAAGGAACAGTGCCTCCTCATCAAGTGCAGGTGGAATCGCATTGCGTGGATGCTCTTTTCAATCCAAATTCCTGCACGGTGAGGAGGCCTGTATTCTGAAGTGGTCGTCACTGCTTTCTGCCTCAGGGCAGTGGGTCCTGTTCCAGGTAAGTCCTGTCCACTACTCTTCACTCACCTTTCCTGATACGTAACAGCGCGGGCACAGAGGGCCCTGAAGCTGAAATCCTGAAGGCTCCAAAAATGACGTCACTCAACCCCCTGCTTCCCAAATCCTCCTTCTCAGATAAGCATGATAATAGCAGCTGCTGACCTGCGCTCGATGCCATTTGAAGTGCTGCCACAAATTATCTCATTTAATTCGCACAATAACCCTCCCACGTAGACAAGTAGTTTGGCTTTTTTGCGGAGCGCAGGCGCCGGACGCGCAGGCCCCGGACGCGCAGGCCCCGGACGCGCAGGCCCCGGACGCGCAGGCTCAGCCGCTCCGCAGGCATGTGGGATCTTCCCGGACCAGGGCACGAACCCGTGTCCCCTGCATTGGCAGGCAGACTCTCAACCACTGTGCCACCAGAGAAGTCCTGCTTTGGCTTTAAGAGTTACTAAAGCGATATATTTCTGTAAAAACAGAGAGCTTTTCTTTGGGCAAATGTAAGAGCTTGCAGTTAAGTACTTTCTCCACTAAGGGGCGTGCTCATCTCACGTTAAAAATGCCAGACCTGGTCGGGGTAGGTACTTAGTACAAAAGCAGAAGTTGGGAAAAAGGACAAAGCAGGGGGATCCATTTCAATGCCCTGAATATATTCTTAGTAGTAAAAAGGGTTCAAATTCACAGCTGTGGTACCCAGTGCTTACTTAACACCCTAACTCTCTTCATTCCTGTTCAAGGTCATTTCAAAAGCATGGATCTTGACCACTTGGCTGGAAATGGAGCCATGACATTTGGGAAAGAAAAATTAATAGATTCAGCCATTTGCCTTAGTAATCATCTTCCCCTGCCTCTTCCCCTAATTTCTTAAATCACGTTTTCCACCCAGGGAAACATCTGTCTGGTGGCTGAATCAACCTGACTCCAGCTGCAAAATGTAAAGGGTAAAAGAAAGAAAGAAAATGCTGAAATCTTATCCAAGCTCATCAAAATGAATTACGACAGCTCATTTTGGTGAAATGTCCACTTAAAATTATATTTTGGATCTGGAAGTGTAAATTAGGAGAGCGGGAGATCCTCCGTTGGCGCTCGGTAACCCCACCGTGTATTTATAGGCAGAGAGGCGTGCAGAAGTACAGCATTGCTTTCGCAGAGGGTGCGTCTGCAGGAAACTCAACATACACAGAGCAGGCAGCAGAGTCACAGCGGAACTTCCCTGTTTGGATCGATCCAGCAAGACCACAGCTAAAGCAAACAAACAACCTTACCAAGTTGATCTCCAGATTTATGTTCAAACCCGGCCGTGCTCTTGATGACTCAACCATACACTACCCTGGTTTAAACTTTACCCTGTAGCCAGGATTCCCCGGCTGGTGTCTGTGGCCACAAATGACTAAATTTGAAAGCTGTGCCCTGCATCTGCTAGAGGGCTCCCGGTCCTCACAGACAGATCGAGTACTGTTTAGGCTATTTCTAAATTCCACTTGAAGACAGCAAATTGTTACTCAAGCACCAGGTCTGGGACTGCTCCGCAGTTCCTACCAACTGAGAATCCAGCTAAACAAAGTAATCCCAGGTCATCTGATGAAGTGGAGTATGGAGTGTGGGAAACACACGGAAGAGACAGTGGAGACACGGGCTCCCCTTTCACTTACTAGCCTATGGCCTTGGCCATGAGCTTGAGGACCACTGCACTAGACTAAGGACGTGAAGTTCCGGTGTCAAATCCCCTTTTCTTCCGGTATCTCACAAGTAAACGGTTGTTTTAGGATTGACTGTTTTAAGATAAATGAAACTAGGGGTTCCCCTTGGACTGGTTTCATATTCATTTTGTTTTACGAGTGAGTTCATTTACTGACCCCATCTGACACAAATCAAAGCTCAACAAGTAAACAAAGGTAGCACTGAAGAAGCCCTCACTAGGGACCAGGTCTTACGCTGAGTACTTGTCACGCAGGATCTGAATCCTGGGTGCCTATAAAAGCTTTCCTCCTGTCTCCCATTCTCCCGGGTTCCGTTCACTCATCTGAAAAAAGGATCAGACAGACTCAAGAGCAGGTGACCTCACAGATCCCTCTAAACAGTAAGCTTTTATGACACTTCCGAGGCAGAACTCACTAAAAATCTTTGTTAAAATAGAAAACCCAGGTGTTTAAATGCAATACTTACTTAAGCTAAAACACACACACACACACACACACACACACACACACACACACACAAACAGAAAACAATCCACCCATTGTATGCAGCAATTAAGTAATGTGACTCACTAATATTTTGTCCGTCACTGACCAGGCAGCTAGCATCTCTCGGAACCAATACAAGCTGCTCCCGTTCGGCTCCAACCAGGACGCCCGCAGCTCAGGGCTGTCCCTGCCGGGTGTGTGACCTGGAAGATGCGCGGGGCGCGCACGGCAGGCGCCCTCTTCCTACCCTCAGCCAGGGGAGCGGATTGGCATGGTGACGCCTGAGACAGCTTTCATTTGATTCCTCCCTTCCCGTTCACTCTATTATCACTGTGTGAGATCTTGCCCCAGAAGAACAGAGAAATCCTGAGGGCGAGGTCTGATGTCAGGGGAGAACAAGGAAGTCTTTGTCAGGCCCTGCAAGGAGGAGGCCCGGCCAGGGCTCTCAGGCCGCACACAGAGGGGCCTGCTCCATCCTGTGCGATGGGGGCCCTTTGCTGGCGCATCCTGAGCCCTCTTCCTCGACTGACACCGGAGCTGGGCAAAGTGGATGGATCTCCACCTGGTGGCCCCAGGCACTTCACACCAAAAAGGCTTAAGGCAGAGCTTACCGCCCACACCAACACCAGAAAACCACTCTCGAGAATTCCACCCTCTTTAGCTCTTCCCCTGGTCCCCCACTCAGAATGGCACCCCTCCCTAATCATCCTTAGTCAACTCCTCCATCCTTCTCTCAACCCACTGTCCAGCCCTCGGCTCAGGCCTCCATCTCCTCCTCGCCGCCCCCTTCGCTCCAGGCCCCCCAGCTCCTCTGAGAAGCCGCCTGGCTCAGGGAACTCTCCAGCCTCTGGTCTCCCACAGGGCTTCACTTGTCCCAATGGCAAAGAAGGAGTGATGTCTCACTGTGTTTATCACGTTGCTGACTCCGGCTTTGAAACGCCATCATCTAGGATGAGTTCTGCACCCAAGAGATGCTTAATAAACAGCCAGTAAACGATTGAACCCACAGCACAGCCCAGAAATGGAATAGAATGTTCAATTCTAGAGGCTTTAGATCAAAATAAAATCGGCGAACACTCACTGAGCCCTGACTGTGGGCCAGGTACCACTCTGCACCCTACGTGCATGAACTCACGTCCCTGATCAGAGCAGCCTCGTGTGGCAGGTCCTGTGGGCTCTCGTTCTGCAGATGAGGACAAGCTGGATGAGATGTCCGGTTAGCCCGAGCTCACCAGCTGGAAGTGGCAGAGGAGGGTACCAGCCCGGGCTGTCCAGCTGCAGTCTGTGCGACTAACCACGGCAGGACACAGCCATCTCACGACAACCCCAGTGAAAGCAAATCTCACCCAGAGCCCACTCTGATGTACACCGTGCCTTGCGGCCTCCCTTAAAACTAGGGACGTGGGGGCCTTTGCAAATGTCATCACATGTCCAGCTCCTTATATCCACGTTATGGTAACTGAAGAAAACTGGTAGACTGCCATTGCCCTACTTCCTTGGCTAGCAGCAGAGTCAGGGCAGAAAGAGCTGACACGTGGGGTGTGAGGGGTCCTGCGGGGCACTGACGGCCAAGCCTGCGATCACATGAACGATTCTGCGGGACTCTTCTCTCTGCCAGTTTGCAGCGTGCTCCTGACCCCTGGCTTCCTTCCTGCTTTCCAGGTCAGGTGCAGTCTCCCTCCTGGGACTTCTGGCCTGGCAGCTTACAAGTCCCCAAGAGAGAAAGGAAGCTTGTCATCAGGGCGAAGCCCAGCACTCCAAGCTGATTCTCCTCTTTTCCAGCCCTTCTCTGGGTTGGAAGACAGAGCTGCAAGGAGGCCGGAGGGCTGGAAGAGGGGATTGAACAAGGGCAGCAGCTACTCCGGGGGCTCCCAGCAGAAGGCTGGGAGGATGAGGTACAGCCGAGCCATCCTTTTATACTCTGTACTGGCTCAGCTGTTCTGTTTCCAGGGCTGGTGGAGGCCCGGCCGTCCATGAGGAGGTGAGGGCCTCGGTTTCTCACCTTCGAGAGCTTCGTGGTGGCGATGATGTGAATTTGAGTCCTACGCGGGGTCCCCCGGCACTACGCGGGGAGTCGGCAGGATGCAGGGACTCTCCTTGGGGACAAGTTCAGAAATGGAAGTTGGACAATCAAGCCCAACTCCCTCCTAGCGATGATGGCGAAAGGAAGGTGTGTCCAAGGTCAAAGGTGAGTCAGTACCAGGCCTGGACTAGAACCCAAGTTAACCCTGATGCCAGTCGTTCCGTCGCTCCCTCCCTCCCTTCCTTCTTTCCTCCCTTTTCCCTGCCCTGCAGGCCCAGGTGTAGAGCGTTTGCCAGCACGGGAGGGATCCAGGGAGGATTTCCGGACACGTGCATCCCTGACTCTGGTGAGTTGCCACCGCTTCGCCCTGCTCTGCAGTTTGAAGCCCTAGTTGAGGGACCCTTCCAAGGGCAGGTCTTAGTTGTAGAATCTCCTCCTTGGTTTACTGGAAGCTTCACCTATTTATAGATAGGGTGATGCATAGCATATACAGTGGAAGAGGGACAGTTAGAAGAGGGTTTCAATCCTGACCACCTAATAGCTGTGGGCCTTGGGCAAGATGCTTCGTCATTCTGAGCTGCAGCCTCGTCTTCTGCAGCCGACACCGAGACTCGCTCCTGCTGTGCTTGTGAATGTCCAATGCCATGACCTTTAGAGACTTTGGCACATCTGGGGACGTGTGCAGGTCAGCAAGGTCAGTTCTAAACCACACATCCATCTCCAACCAACAAGTGTGACTGGAGGTCATGGGCACCAGGCTCTGTGCTAGGTTAGAATAAATTCTATATAATATAAATGTGCATAAACACGTATATACGCACTTACATATATATCATGCACATATACACACGAGAATGTGCATATACATAACACACACATAGATAGATAGATAGATAGACAGATAGATACACCTATATATATTTTTTCTAAGAGAATGGTAGAAGGACAGATACAGTTTTAAAAATCTCTTGCAGTTTTCACTGCGAAGAAGCAGACCCAGGTCTCTGTAAAGTTGAATTTTGCCCCCAGACAGCTATGCTGTTCAATTGGCATTTCTGGATGATGGAAATGGATTCCTCCTTCTCCTCTTTCTACTTCTTTTCTGGCCCCCCAACCCTTATCCTATTCTGCTCACTAACACCTCCATAGCGTCAGAGAAGAGACGAACTCAAATTAGTCCATTTGATTATTTTCCGTCAACGTTGGGAACGAGATGGGAGGATGGAGACTATCGGATTTTTAAAAGCAGAGCTGAGGCATTTTCTGTGCCTGACGGTGCCTCTGGCTATTTCCTCCTCACCACCCTCACAGAGAACTGAGTTTATGAGAGTGTTGTTCTGTGCTCTCTCCCAGACCCCAACTCCTACTCATCCTTTAGTGCCCAGCTCACATGGCCCCTGTTGGAAGCCTTCCCTGACTTGCCTGGGCAGAGGGCAGGCTCCCTCTCTGCACCCACATCACTGTGTTCATGCCGGGGCTCTTGCCCACCACCTGCTCCCATGACTGTTGCTTCCTCTGCGTTATGAGCTTATGAGCTCCTCGAGGGGCTGACTGGGCTTGATTTGTCTTGATGCTTCCAGGCCTAGCACAGTGTCTGGGGCATGGTGAGGGCTCAGGTATTATCTGTTTAATGAATGTGCACACTTTTAAAGAGAACACTCTTGTTTTAGTGTTCAGCAGAGAGAGGGTTTCAGAAATGGGTATTTGTTTTCTGACCAGAAAAAAACAGATCAAGATCTAAATGCCATCATTTCTACTAGAATAGCATGGACTGTTGCCAGCCACTTTCTCTCATCAGAAAAAAGGCTCCTGTTCTAACCATTCACCAGCAATTTGTGCAACAAGATGCATGAGAAGTGCTGTCAGCACTTACCAGGGCCCAGGGGGTGGAAAGGCCATGTATCTACCCTCACAACCTCCTATTTGGCTGATCTGTATGAACCCATTTTACAGCTGAGGAAACTGTTAAAATATTACAAGGAGTAGATATAAAATATGCACTTTAGAGAACAGGGGGTCAAATAAAATTCGGCCCTTTGCTTTGTAAGACTACAACTTTATCAGGCCATCCATCTTTGCTTCAAGCTCTGTTACCAGCTCTGAGCTGTCCTCAGAATGGACTCAACCCTCTCAGCTCGACATTCAAGGTCCCTGGTTAATCCTCTCAGCTTCTGTCTCTGAGTGAGTCCCTCTCTCTCAGACTCACCTCACCTCACCTGCACAGCCACAGCGAGTGACAGTGCCACAGTCCCTCCAAGAGGCAGCCCTCGTGTATGCTTCTCCTCTACCTGGAGACATTCCCTGAAGTTTCTCACCCTCCCCGATATTCACCTAGCAGACCACCCCTCATCTCTAGGACGGAGTGGAGACAGCGTGTCCCCAGGAAGCGTCCCCGGCTCTGCCCCTCACTCTGCTTACATGCTTCCAAGGACGGGGAGCTCACTACCTCAAGTGCCCCACCTCCTGGTCCCTCACACCCATTCTGATCAGAACACTGATAACTGGGGTGCTGTCTAGTCACTAGCAGGCCTCCTAGTGAAACCATAAACAACTTGAGGGCAGGAGCTGAATCTCAGCATCCTTTTCCCCAGTGTCTAGTCCTGGCGCTGACACAGAATAGGCACTCGCATGTTTGCTGAATGGATTGGTCCTCCTTCTACCCAGAAGGCCAGACTTGGCAATAGTCTAGGTGGATGAATTCCAAGAGAACTGGTACCGGTGACCTGTGGGAGATCCCAGGGGAAATTCCTACTCTAGGAAATTGGTACCACAATGACGCAATTAGGACAACTGCTCACTCGGACCTGATTTATCGATGCATCTTCTCCAAGCAGCCTTGGACCAGTGCCGGGCCACGGGCTCGTAGGACAGGGCGGCCAAGTCTCATTTACCTCCAGAGTGTCAGTACCTAGTATCCAACACGGGTTTGGGAATGAATGGCAAATACTCTACTGGGCAAGAACATCCATCTTTATTTCTATTTCAGGATGTTTTAGGGATGAAGCCTTTAAGACTCTCTGGGGAAGAGGGAGGAGGGGTACAGGGTTCTCTGGAAAAGCCAACCAGACACAAACGCCCAAGTCTTCACGGCGGCTCATGAGGTCTGCACCCTCTGGCCACTCCTCTCTGTCCTCACCTCCTTCCACTGTCCCTCGTTCCTTCTGTTCCAATCCTATGGGCCACCTGCAGTTCCTGGAAGCCCAAGAACATCCCCACCTGAGAGCCTTTGTTCCCTTTTTCCTTCGAGCCTCCCTCCCTCACTTTGCTCGGGTCCTGCTCCAATGACACCTAATCAGGGGGGCTTTCCCTGGTATCCTGCCTAAAACAGCAGTGCCTGTTCCCCCACCTTCCTCTCACTCTGACTTGGCTTTATTATCATTATTATTTTTTTTTTCATAAAAAAGTTTTTTTAATTTTTTCCAAACACTTAATACTACCTGGTATAATATATGCTTATTTATTTATTGACACTCCCCTGATCCCACTAGAATGCAAGCTTGAAGAGAACAGGAATTTTGTTTGTGTTTTGTTTTGTTTTGTTTTGTTTTGTTTTGTTTTGTTTTGTGCAGATCCCTAACACCAAGAATACCCCTGCTGCGTAGGACATGCTCCATACATATTTGTGGAATGCATGGATGGCTGGATAAATGAATGCCCCACAAGAGCTAACAGTCCACAGTCAAGGAAGAAAGCCAGTGCTGTGGGCCTGGACGAACACGTGCTTGAAACTTAACTGTCTCGCTGAGGGGCCGGGACACCTGCTCCCGAATCAGCTGGCTCCAACTGTGAGGATATTCCTTTGGGTCTTGGAAGTATGCTGGTTTGAAGTGAAAAAGCTGCTGGGGGTGAGTTAGTTTTCAGCTACTATCCGATGGGACAAAGGATGGACTCAACAGTCCGGGAGGGTGGTGAGACCTGAAGTTGGATGCAATAGGTCAAACCTTCAAATGGCCAAACCACAGAGGGTGATCTGGCCAAGGCGAGGTGAGGGCGGGCCGCTATTGAAGAGGAACTCTGAAATCAAGATTAACAGCTCTTCCCTTCCTTAACTGTGTGTGTAGACAAGATCTGTCCCTAGACTTTAGGCACAGGTTCAAATGCAACCCAATGAGGGCTCAAAGCTGTACTGAAATACCTCTGATTAAGCTGACATTTTTTGAGTTTTATTATAAGCAAGAAACTATGCTAATGCATTATCGCCTCCTTCGAGCCTCACCACAAGCCTACCACACAGGGAGGACTGTCCCCATCTTACGGATGGGGAAACAGAAGCTCAGGAATTTACAACGATCTAGGCAAAATCACTCAACCAATAAATAGCAGAACTGAGATTTGAAGTCAAGTCTGTCTGATTTCAAAAGCTCTTCTCCTTCCTCTGAAGTACGCTACAGCTCAGGGACCCCTCTGGGGAAAGAAACCATAAGAGGAAGAAAGGAAGGGAGCACAAGATAAATCTGTCCCCCTCAAGAATGAGAATCTGGTATAAGGACCAAGTCTGGGGTAAAATAATCCCAGGAACTCAGAGTTGGAAAATACCTGATAAATCACCTGGTCTTACCTTCTCAGCTTTATGAAATGCTTCTGGTTTTAGTTTTGAGGGAAAATCAGGATATCTAAACGCAAAAGAAGAGCTTTAAGAGAGGACAGTAGAAGGTAACAGCAGCAACCGCTGAAAGAGTAACAGGTGTGAGATCATCTCAGTGTACTGTCACTTCCTTCATGACTCTTGACCTTGGATGTGTGGGTGCCCTGGGCCAGCTTAAAGGAGACGTGCTAATACAACAAGGTCCAAGGAGCTGAAATCAACAGACCTTGAGTCATTGGAGAGGGATGTCAGCCCGTGTCAGGTCCAAGTTCAATGATGAAGTTCAAGTAGGTGTGGCCCTCTCCTTCCAGATAAGAAGAAAAGTGCCCATAACTGGGAGAAAGTGAAAGAGGGAGAAAACCGACGTGCTGGTGGTGAGGGAAGAGGGCAAAGGGGAGTGGTGATCTGAGGCTGGTGCACCGCAGTGCCGAATTTACCTCTAAATTCAGCTGCACTTACCTCTAAAAATGTTATAGCAAGTGAGATGCCAGCCAGACTTCCGGCATGGGACCTAAATTCCATGCCAGGTGGGCTACTTCTCTCCCTGCTGGTCTCAATCTGGATGGCCAGAAAGAAGCCCTCAAATGCATTCTGCAGGGACAAAGCGACCTCCAGCAACAGCTCTAATCTGCTCTCCCCCTGCACGTAGTTCCAAGCGACTCTGTTTCCTGCCTAAACACTAAAAAGACTCAAGATAGCAACGGCTCCCACTCAGAATGCAGTTATAGAACCCGGGGACATTTAAGCACTTCAAAATGACAGCTACTTTGAAGTGTACATCAATTCTTCATTATGTCCTTTTTTCTTTTTTTCCTTGTACAGGTATGCGGTGTTAGGAAGCATGGCTTCCAATCAGAGATGACAAATCTGGTGTACTTCCAGGTATCCTGTAAGCCTGCATATCGCAGATTCTCTGCACTACAATGGTGGTCATCACAACGTGCTGCTGGCTATAAGCAAAGACAGTTGATTCTTACCTGGAGATCTCCCTTGTGACTCAGATTCACCAATCCAGGCTGACAGAACGAACCAGATGAGCAGCTGTTTGGCCAAGACAAGTCTGGCTCCCTAAATCAGGGCTGTGGTCCCCGAGAGTCCTGTGGTTTCTCTGTCCTTGGTGAGTGATATAACCTGCAGAAAGGGAATGCAAGTCACGTTACTAGGAGAGGCCGTCTACTCCTCTCCTCTCCTCATAATACATTCTTTTAAGGAGAGCAGAGAGAGTCCCAGAATCACAGATTACTAGCGCCGGAAGAAAGGCAATAACCTTGTCTAATGCTTCTGTAGTTGAGGAAACTGAGGCTCAGAGAAGAAAAGAGCTTCATTCAAGGGTTTAGCCGCTCGGGATGAGATTCCAGATTAGAATGTGTCTCGGACTCTCTGGTCTCTGGAATTTTTTTAAAAAAGCAGCCACATGATTGGGCTGACTTCTCAAACAAGTGGTCACTGACCCGGAATAGAAGTCTTTTCTTTTATTTAATGGAATTTTAAAATGAGAGGTGGCACTTTTTTCCACATTGCTGTTTTTGTAGTTTTAGCCCTGGGAGCTAACTGAGTAAAACAGTCCACCTCAGGCATGGGGTTGGGAGAATTCTCCTTTTTTCTCATTAGAAGAATACTGTTATGGAATAGTGGGACCTGTGGGCACAGCAGTGGGTGGACTTGGTTTTTTAATGATAGATGTATGTGCACCCAGCCTCTAGGTCTCCTGGCCTCTCTCTGTCTCTGTCTCTCTCTTTCTGTCTGTCTCTCTATCCATGTTTCAGGAAAACACAGGAACAGACATGGATTTTCCTCCCATGAGTATCGTTTATTATGCGATTTTTCTTTTTTTTTTTTTAATTAAAGTCTAGTTGATTTACAACGTTGTATTACTTTCTGGTGTACAGCAAAGTGATTCAGTTATACATACACACACACACACACATATGTTCTTTTTCAGATTCTTTTCCATTATGGGTTTATTACAGGATATTGAATATAGTTCCCTGTGCTACACAGTAGGACCTTGTTGTTTTATTATGTGATTTTTCTGAACACTGAACATTTGAACAGCCACTCCTCTGGGCGAAAAACCAAAACCAAAGAAGGGATCTCACATTTGTTAAGCAAATAATATCTAACAGGCACATCAGGTGAATCTTACATTTTCCTAATTTGTCCTCAAAAATTCTGCTAAAGGTACCAGGAACTCCATTTTTCCAAAGGGTTAGGGAAGTAAGCTAGAGAGAACTAGGATGCCCTGAAGAGTCATAAAGAGAATTCGGTGCAGAACCAGGCATGAACTCATCTCTAACTCCCAAATCGATGTTTTGTCCATCTAAACTGGACTAGAGCTATTAGGCCAAAACACTAGGAGTTGTCTTATTTTTCCAGTATGTTAGCTGGAAGGCAGGAGAAAGTTCTTTGGCAGCTGTTAACGTTGCAAGGATGTGAAGGGTTATTCTCGTTAGATTCTCATTCAGACAGGAGGCTCTAAAGGCCCTGGCTTCCTGTATGCTGCCAGCCAGGGCTCATGTGCCCCAGAGAAGCCAGGCCGGCCCTGGCTCTGAGCAACCAGAGGGCCCGTCAGGAAATCGTGATGATCAACGCTCGGCCTCTGTTCCTGTTCTGGGACAGGGCTGGAGAGATGGGGTGGGGATGGAGAAAGAGGAAGAGAAAACAGGAAGTTGGGGGGAAGGGAAGGAAATGATAGAGAAAACACAGCGACTTTAGCCTGACGAGAAAGTGATTTCTGAGCCCTGCATTTTGGGAAACCAGGTCACAGTGGTAGTGGCGGAGAGGAGTTTGTTTCCTCTGAATTTGGGGGTGTGCCTGTGAATTCCCAGCAGAGCACAGCCTGAGGAAAAGGGTGCCTGCCACAGGTGCTGTTTCCCAGGGGCACCTGAGTGTAGACACTGGAGAAGGTGAATTTCTAAAGAAGGATCCCCAGATGAGACCACCTCTCTGACCTCTTGGCTGTAGTTGAGGCCAGATGAGTCATAGAAGGATCTGGAAACAAGAAAAGCTTTCGAGGTGATCAGGCATCAGGGGCGCTATCCCATCCCCATGGCTTGCCTTCTCAAATGCCCTCAAAATTATAACCCATTTTCAGTGTATTTGATTAGGATTTGATTCCCCCAGTGGGCCAGGAAGAATCCCGCTTTCTTCTACCGCAAAACTAAGAGGGTCAGGCCAGCAGAACGCTGAGTCTCCCCCAGACCATGACTCGAATAAGATACTTCCAGAATCTTTCCCGACCATTTTGTCCACTCTACTTAATTACAGACACGACAAAAGTTCCCCAGTTCCCAGTGTGCATCATGCAGGCTGGCAGTCACCTGGTAAGTTGAACAACCACACAAATAGACAACCCTAATAATAATCCAATCACACTGTAATACCAATACTAATAATACTCTACAGATTCCCGATGGGTACTAGAAGATGGGCAGGGAACACAGAGCCCCCTAACAGGCAAGCCCTCAGATACCAATTCCACGCACTCCAGTGGTTCCCCAAACTGGCTGTGCAACTGGAGAAGCTAAAAAGAAAAAAGTACCATACCAACCTGGAGTAGGGGCCAAGCTTCTGGAGAGTTTTATGTCACCAACTGGCTCTGGTCCACGGACCAGCATTTAGATACTTTGGATCCTAACCCAGCCCTCACCAGGTCCTACCTCCTCCCTTCTCACTGATTCAATCACGGAGACCCTACCATGGAGGAGCTCCCTCCAGGGATCTGTCCTTGACTCTCTAAACTACTCCCCCGACCATCCAAATAAACACAGAGCAATAAAAAGTAAGCCTATCTTTGAGAGGATTCCAAGCTTTTTGAAGAGATGGCTGGTGGTTTCCTGTCTGAGTCACTCACAGGCCAGAGGTCCCTCAGGGAGGACAGAGATCGAGTAGGGAAAGACACTTACAACCCCCGTCAAGGTCCCCATCAGAAGCCCAACCTCACACAACATCCACACGTCCGCTTCTGTCGCCAGTGGTTATGAATGACCAGAGCTGCTGCCAGCGCCCCTCTGCTCCGTGAAGGAGACTGACACCACCTGGGGCCGTCAGGAGGGGGCACTTCGGCACACCTGGCAGCCAGCAAAACTTTTCAGTATCTTGTCTTCTTTGGTCATTTTAAGAGAGGGACAAAGCATGGGGTCATTAGCACATTTTAAAAATGGGGAAGCTGAAATCTAGAGACATAAAATGACTTCTCCCAGGTCACACAACAGAACCAAAACTAGAACAGCCATCTGCTGACCTCCAGTCCAGTGACCTGTGACCTTTTCGCTACCTCCTGTGCTCCCCTTACCCACCCCCACGCCCCCATTCACGGGAGGGGCTGACAACAGCTGTGTGTCTTCCGCTTTTGCATGGTTCTGGAAGTGACAGGACTGGGCGGGGAGCAAACTGAGAGAAGGCGATGCAAATAGATAGTGAGGGGACTGGAGGGCCTGGAAGACCACCCTCCTGCCCTCCAGGCTGAGCAGACACGGAATCTAAAGGCCGGGTGGGAGCCTGCTTGTTCAAGCTCCAAGTTAACCAGCAGCGCAGCCTATCCCGAGTCAGGGAACCTCATTACGGCCTCTCCCACAGCACCAGGAGCCCTGGCCAACGAGAAGAATTACAAACAGGTAGGTTTTTTGTTTGTTTGTTTTTGAATATTTTTATTAGAGTATAATTGCTTTACAATGGTGTGTTCGTTTCTGCTTCATAACAAAGTGAATCAGCTATACATATAAATACATCCCCATATCTCCTCCCTCTTGCGTCTCCCTCCCACCCTCCCTATCCCACCCCCCTAGGTGGACCCAACGCACTGAGCTGATTTTCCAGTGCTATGCAGCTGCTTCCCACTAGCTATCTGTTTTATATTTGGTAGGGTACATATGTCCATGCCACTCTCTCACTTCGTCCCAGCTTACCCTTCCCCCTCCCTGTGTCCTCAAGTCCATTCTCTACATCTGCAACTTTATTCCTGTCCTTCCCCAAGGCTCTTCAGAACCATCTTCTTTTTTTTTTTAGATTCCATACATCTGTGTTAGTATACGGTATTTGTTTTTCTCTTTCTGAGTTACTTCACTCTGTATGACAGACTCTAGGTCCATCCACCTCACTACAAATAACTCAATTTCGTTTCTTTTTATGGCTGAGTAATATTCCATTGTATATATGTGCCACATCTTCTTTATCCATTCATCTTTTGATGGACACTTAGGTTGCTTCCATGTCCT
>NC_041225.1:37248135-37249597 GCF_002837175.3 Physeter macrocephalus
GATTTGTGACCCAAGATATGATCTGTCCTGGAGAATGTTCCATGGGGCTTGAGAAGAATGTGTATTCTGTTGTTTTTGGATGGAATGTCCTATAAATATCAATTAAGTCCATCTTGTGTAATGTATCATTTAAAGCTTGTGTTTCCTTATTTATTTTCATTTTGGATGATCTGTCCATTGGTGAAAGTGGGGTGTTAAAGTCCCCTACTATGATTGTGTTACTGTCGATTTCCCCTTTTATGGCTGTTAGTATTTGCCTTATGTATTGAGGTGCTCCTATTTTGGGTGCATAAATATTTACAATTGTTATATCTTCTCATGGATCGATCCCTTGATCATTATGTAGTGTCCTTCTTTGTCTCTTTTAATAGTCCTTATTTTAAAGTCTATTTTGTCTGATATGAGAATTGCTACTCCAGCTTTCTTCTGATTTCCATTTGCATGGAAGATATTTTTCTATCCCCTCTCTTTCAGACTGTATGAGTCCCTAGGTCTCAAGTGGGTCTCTTGTAGACAGCATATTTATGGGTCTTCTTTTCATATCCATTCAGCCAGTCTGACTTTTGGTTGGAGCATTTAATCCATTTACATTTAAGGTAGTTATCGATATGTATATTCCTGTTACCATTTTCTTAATTGTTTTGAGTTTGTTATTGTAGGCCTTTTCCTTCTCTTGTGTTTCCTTTAGCTGTTGTTGTAAAGTTGGTTTGATGGTGCTGAATTCTCTTAACTTTTGCTTGTCTGTAAAGGTTTTAATTTCTCCATCGAATCTGAATGAGATCCTTGCTGTGTAAAGTAATCTTGGTTGTAGGTTTTTCCCTTTCATTACTTTAAATATGTTCTGCCACTCCCTTCTGTCTTGCAGAATTTCTGCTGAAAGATCAGCTGTTAACGTTATGGGATTCCCTTGTATGTTATTTGTTTTTTTTTCCTTGCTGCTTTTAATATTTTTTCTTTGTATTTAATTTTTGATAGTTTGATTAATATGTGTCTTGGCGTGTTTCTCCTTGGATTTATCCTGTATGGGACTCTCTGTGCTTTCTGGACTTGATTGACTATTTCCTTTCCCATAGTAGGGAAATTTTCAACTATAATCTCTTCAAATATTTTCTCAGTCCCTTTCTTTTTCTTTTCTTCTTCTGGGACCCTTATAATTCGAATGTTGGTGCATTTAATGTTGTTCCAGAGGTCTATAAGATTGTCCTCAGTTCTTTTCATTCTTTTTCCTTTATTCTGCTCTGCAGTAGTTATTTCCACTACTTTATCTTCCAGGTCACTTATTCGTTCTTCTGCTATTGATTTCTTTTAGAGACCTTTTAATTTCATTTATTGTGTTGTTCATCGTTGTTTGTTTGCTCTTTATTTCTTCTAGGTCCTTGTTAAACGTTTCTTGTATTTTCTCCATTCTATTTCCAAGATTTTGGATCATCTTTACTATCATTACTCTGAATTCTTTTTCAGG
>NC_041225.1:37249707-37279277 GCF_002837175.3 Physeter macrocephalus
TGTTCCTGTCTTGCTAGTTGTTTGGCATGCAGTGTCCAGCACTGTCGCTTGCTGGTCGTTGAGTGGAGCTGGATCTTAGCATTGAGATGGAGATCTCTGGGAGAGCTTTCGCCATTTGATATTACATGGGGCCGGGAGGTCTCTGGTGGACCAATGTCCTAACCTCGGCTCTCCCACCTCAGAGGCACAGGCCTGACACCCGGCTGGAGCACCAAGACCCTGTCAGCCACATGGCTCAGAAGAAAAGGGAGCAAAAAAGAAAGAATGAACAAATGAAAGAAAGAAAGATAGAAAGAGAGAGAGAAAGAAAGAAAAGAAAATTTAAAAGTTAAAATAAAAAATTTTTTAATTATTACTCACAGAAAGAGAAAAAGGAAAAAAAATATATATATCTTTTGGGAAGTCTGAAGTCTTCTGCCAGCACTCAATCGGTGTTCTGTAGGAGTTGTTCCACATATAGATGTATTTCTGATGTATTTGTGGGGAGGAAGGTGATCTCCACGTCTCACTCCTCCACCATCTTGAAGGTCTCTCCCAAACGGGTAGGTTTTTAGATAACAAATACGACTCCTGTTCATTAGGGACCTGTGGTGCATCAGGCGTCATTTAATGCTGGACACCTGGTGACTCCCTGAAACCTCTCAGCAGCCACACTAGATAGATAAGCGTTATTCTTGCCCACTTTTACAGACGAGGAAACTGAGGCACTTGCCCAGGGAATCTGGCTTTTGAGTGGCAGAGCCAAGATTTGAATTCCTGCAGTCTGGCTCCAATTCCTGCTCTTAACCACTATGTGGTTAATACTCCATCTCAAAGCAGTTACATTCAAAAAGAAAGAAAAAAAGGAATGAAAAGGAGAGGCATGCAGAACAGTCAATTAGTGGAAAGAAACAGGGATAAAAGGAAGGACACTAGGAACAGATAACACCTTCATTCCAAAGGCAGAGGAAAGGAGGAAACTCTCCAGGAGGGAAACATTGATTGAAAGGTGCTGAACAGGCAGTACCGGGATTCTGGTCCCCAGCCCTTTTTGGGTGGCAGCCCCCCGGTGTCAGCCAGCACCAGTAAATGACTTCCTGGCTTTGGTGCCGACACAGCACCACTCGTGGGAGGGGTAAGTGGAGTGGGCCGGGGAGGGGATGGAGGGAGGGCCCAAGATGGGAGAGTCATCAGGGTGGGTGGAAGGGATGGTGTTTTGGGAACCCAGCTCCCATGTCACAGAGGGTGGGACCCACTGGGCAGGCTGGCTAGCAAGACTCTGCTGAGAGTCCCCACCTCAAGTGCACACACTCCCAGGGCCAGCCGGTTCTGGGGATGCTGGGTGAGTTCAGCCTCACAAAGACCCGGAGAGCAGGGCAGGACAGGGATCGTCCCTCACCATTTCACAGACGGGGAGACCAGAGCCGCAATAATAATAGTCATGACGTCATCATCATCATTATCACCATCGTCGTCGCCATGGCAGCCACCATTTGTTGGAGCCTGTCATGCATCAGGAAATGAACTAGATGCTTTACATGGGTTACTCAGTAAACATCAACTCTGTGAGGGCCGTCACATCATTCCTAATTTAGAGTTGAAATAAGCTAAATAATATCCTAAAGGTCAAAAAGCCAGTTGGCTAGGAGGAAGGATTTGAACTGCTGTCTGACATTTTGGCCCATGGTGTCACCTCTAAGCCACATGTGCCGTGAAGTGGTGACAGGCTCCGCCCATGACTGATGGCGCTAACCCACAGGCAACTTTCGAGCTGTTAAAGCACATAGGTGCAGGTCTTTAAACTTAAATATATCATCCACTCTCCAACTATACTAAGTGCACATAGATGGTTACATACGATTAAGGTGACCGTGTGATTTAGCATCCAAATCTGGGTACTTCTGAGAGTGAAAAGGGTCTATTAATAATGCTGCTGGGACAAGGCATAAACCAGGCCTGTCCCAGGCACACGAGGACATATGGTCATCCTGCTATGTAGGTCATCCTACAGTCGCGGGGTGAGTTCTTTTACGTCTCGCTGTGCTGGTGGGAAAATCTCCCGAACGATCCCCTGTTTTCAATCCACCCAAATGCTCCTTGGCAACAATGCACTCACCCTCTGCTCACCAGAAAGTCTTCTAAGTCCATTGGACTGGCAGACCTTATGCAAGCTGATCATAAAGCGGGCATGCTAGGATTCGGGAAGCAAGGGTGTGACTAGTTTGGCAATATATTTTGAAAGGACTGCTGGGTGTCCTGTGCCCTTGCACCCAGAACCTGAATGTGCAGCTGTTCTGATAATCAGCCAGTCCGCCAAACCTGAGGGCCTGGTGGCTCCCCCATCTCCTGTGGCCTAAGGTAATGGGACGGGCAACCAGTGTGAGCTGAGCTGCCCAGCCCTCTGGAGAAACTGTCGTCCACTGACAGGACGCAAGACCCCGCTTCCTCGGGGGGCAGCGCACGGCTGGGACAGGTGGCCTGTCTCCATTCCCAGCAGGCACTGGCCTTCCCAACCCCCGGAGGGTGTGGGGCTGTAGCCCTCTGGCCAGGGATCTCCCCTTTGATCCCACAGGCCTGGGGAGGATGGAGGCTGCACTTAAAGCTTGCTTTTTGTTTCTTAAGAATCTGCCTTCTTAAGAATCTCTGGTCGAGAGGAGAAAGAATCTGCTGTTCTTTTGAAACCAGGAAATCAATCTTGAATCAAACTCACACATCAATACAAGTAAAGTGAAATGCTAACAAGAAAGCAACAGGCATTAGTCCACTCTCCGGAGAGGTGTTTCCTGCATTTATTTAATCAGGGGCATCCCAGGACTTCTGGTCCTGCGAGTTTCTGACAGCTCAGGGAAGCTTCGTCATGCTGGGGAGCCCAGAGACCCCTGAAGGGGCTCAGGGCTCTGACCCTGCAATAACACAGCCAGCCAGCCTCTCTACTTGTTTCGCATAGAAGTTTTTGCCGGTGATGGTTTCTGGTAATGAGGAAGACCTTTTATTTTTTCCAAATTAGGCCACATTCACAGGTTGTGGGGGGTTAGCGCATGGACTTATCTTTTTGGGGACCACTATTCAACCCACTACTGCTGTCATTATTATTGTTATTACTAAGTCCATTGGACTGGCAGACCTTATGCAAGCTGATCATAAAGCGGGCATGCTAGGATTCGGGAAGCAAGGGTGTGACTAGTTTGGCAATATATTTTGAAAGGACTGCTGGGTGTCCTGTGCCCTTGCACCCAGAACCTGAATGTGCAGCTGTTCTGATAATCAGCCAGTCCGCCAAACCTGAGGGCCTGGTGGCTCCCCCATCTCCTGTGGCCTAAGGTAATGGGACGGGCAACCAGTGTGAGCTGAGCTGCCCAGCCCTCTGGAGAAACTGTCGTCCACTGACAGGACGCAAGACCCCGCTTCCTCGGGGGGCAGCGCACGGCTGGGACAGGTGGCCTGTCTCCATTCCCAGCAGGCACTGGCCTTCCCAACCCCCGGAGGGTGTGGGGCTGTAGCCCTCTGGCCAGGGATCTCCCCTTTGATCCCACAGGCCTGGGGAGGATGGAGGCTGCACTTAAAGCTTGCTTTTTGTTTCTTAAGAATCTGCCTTCTTAAGAATCTCTGGTCGAGAGGAGAAAGAATCTGCTGTTCTTTTGAAACCAGGAAATCAATCTTGAATCAAACTCACACATCAATACAAGTAAAGTGAAATGCTAACAAGAAAGCAACAGGCATTAGTCCACTCTCCGGAGAGGTGTTTCCTGCATTTATTTAATCAGGGGCATCCCAGGACTTCTGGTCCTGCGAGTTTCTGACAGCTCAGGGAAGCTTCGTCATGCTGGGGAGCCCAGAGACCCCTGAAGGGGCTCAGGGCTCTGACCCTGCAATAACACAGCCAGGCAGCCTCTCTACTTGTTTCGCATAGAAGTTTTTGCCGGTGATGGTTTCTGGTAATGAGGAAGACCTTTTATTTTTTCCAAATTAGGCCACATTCACAGGTTGTGGGGGGTTAGCGCATGGACTTATCTTTTTGGGGACCACTATTCAACCCACTACTGCTGTCATTATTATTGTTATTACTATTACTGATATTATTATGAATGCTATTCGGGGGACACCTGAAACCTGGGGGTGGTAAGCCACCGCCACCCAGCAAGTAGGTGGAAAAGCCAGGACTAGAACATACTTCTCCCAACTGACTCCTGTTTCTTCTTCCTCAGCATGGGGCCTCTCATGCTAGGGGCCCGGGGTGCGAAGCCCAGAACGGAGCAGGAAGCAGCCTGCGGACAGACGGTGACTGAGCCTGGGCTCAGGCAATCCTAGACTGTCAGGGGGCAACAGAGAATGAGGGTGATGGGACCATCACAACTACAGGAGTGTCGCTTTTCTGGAGGGCAAAGGGCACAACCTGACAGGTCTGCGGGCGTGACCATCACCGGTGACACAAGCCTGGACGCCTTGATGTAGCACGAATGCTTTACGGTGGGTCAAGGAAACCTTGGTGTACGCTGAACTTGGCCTTGGCTGGGCTGTGTGACCTTTAGTCCCTCGCTACTTCTCTCTGAGCTTCAGATGCAAAGTCCTCTCAATGCAGACTTACAGCCATAGGCACCAGCAAGCCTCTTTGGGCTACTCTGAAGATCAAAGAAGCCTTTGCTTCTAAAGTACCATCGTTATTTATGTTCATGCATTATCTCTGCCATTGTATGGAAAGGTCCTCAAGAGGAGGGGCCCACGTCTTACAATAGGCTCCACGCCCTGCACAAATGACAAATCCTGAGGTTGAATTGGTATGAGTCAGCTTCCCTGAGGGCAGCGAGCGGCTCGATGTGGCCAGGGAGGGAGGAAGAGGCAGCAGAGATACAGCAGAAATAGGCTGGTGTCAGGCTATGGCGGACTTTACCTGCGCCCATGCTTTTTGTGACGTCAGACAGCACGCTAGTCTTATCAGATGCTTTTGTAAATGTCAGTAGGAGGACGGGGCTGTGGAAAGAGCCTGGGGTCTCGTGCCCAACAGTCGTGAACTGTAACTTCTTGGAGCCTTGGCTGCCCTGTCTCTACAATGGGAACGATCACTCCCTTTCAGGCATCTGGGTCACCCAAGATTAAAAGTGACCAGTGCAGTACCTGGCACCTAACTGAGCTTCAGCAAATACAACTGGCCCCCTAAATAAGTGGGACAAAAGTGACCTGGGCTGTCAGAGTCAATGACTGTTATGGAAGTTCAAGGTCAGTGCTGCCTGGAAGTAACTGAGAAATGGTACCACGGCTAGATTGCACCGAGCACAGCCTGAGGCGGTCTGGCTGGAAGGATTCGTTGCCCAAGTTCCCAACGACTCTGGTGCACTCCAGCACCTCGTGCAAACAGGGGCAGCACTCATGCACCCCAAAGCCACGAGGGTCTCACACGGCAAATACCACCCAAGGACCACAAACCACCTGTGAGCTCCCAGCAGCCCCTGGCCACCGGCTTGTGCTGGGTGTTAAGTGGCTTGTGCTGGGTGTTCTAGAGACCCTGCTCATACCACAGGGCTCGGTGCGAGGCGAGGCACTGGGGGTCAAGAAGCAGGAGATCTGGGCTCCAGTTTCTGCTCTGACCCTAAATCTCTCTCAGACCCGGGGCACATCACTCACCACCACCTGTATCATGAATGAAATGGTCTTTGGAACTTAGGGCTCCCAATGTCTAGAACAGCCCTTCAGTGGAGTGTTCCTGGAAGAGCTTAGCCTGTGATATACACTGCCCTTCGAGAGAGTGATTTTCCGACAAGCCAGGCCTCTGCTAAAAGCACCGTGCAAGTGGAGGCCCTCCTGCAGACACCCCAGGTCAAATCCAGCAGGTGCTGTTCTCACGCCACCGATTCCTGCTGTGCAGCCTTGGGTGTGTCACTTTACCCCTCTGAGCCTCAGTTTCCTCATGTGAGCCTCAGAGATCATGATAGTTAGCTCCTGCCACTTCCCAGCCAACTCTGTTTTCTAAAACGTCACAGAAAGTACAAATCTCATTTCTCTCGGACGCAACAAGACTAGTCAGCCTTTACCTTCCGGGACAGAGCCAGACACGCCTTCACAAAGCAGCGATGGGAGAAACAAGCGCCTTCCATTATTCTCAGGAAGAGGAGAGGGGCCCAGTCAACATGGGGAAGAGCGACTGAGCACTACCTGCGGTGACAGCTGGGAGCCGGCTTATCTGCACTGATGACAAGACGAGGGTCACTCTGGCCCAGGCAGACAAACACTGGGGATCCTCAGACAATAGCACAGCTGCTCGGTTCCTGGGCCCCCTGCTGCGAGGCAAATTAGGAGTCATCTGATCAACATTCATCGTCAAGATGCAAAGGGATTCTGCCTTTTCCAGTGGCACAGGGAAGCGGGGGTGGGGGGGGGTGGCAAATGCACACACACCCCCCCCATCAGGGTCCCGGGCTCCCTGTACCTTGCGATGGGGAAAAGAGAAGTGGGAACTGCGGACAGAAAAATGCCTGGGATGAGATCCTCATAGAAACCGACTACAGAAAAATGCACTTTCTCTGTGAGACCCACTAATATCTAACAAAACCCATATTCCTAAGCCTAGTGTTCAGGTCTCTCCACAAACATGTCCATACTGATTGAGAACCATCCTTATATAAGCTCTCAATTTAAGCCCAGTGTGATTGACTGCAGCTTTGTGCTTTCTTGCCCTGTTCCGCAGCCTAGACTTACCCCTCCATATACCTCCATCCTTTCTATGATCCATCCAAGCAGCAGCGGCCTCATCTCCTCCATGAAGTCTTCTCTGATACTCTTCTGATACCCAGTCCACACTGATCTCTCTTTTGTCTGAGCTCTCACAGCACTTTCTGTCTGCACCGCTCAGCATTTAGTGCCAGTGGGTTGCTTCACCACTTTTTGACTGGACTCTTACATCAACCTCCTAACTGGCTTCATCCTGCCTGGACTCTGTCCCCATGCTCTGCAGGAAGAGCTCTCTAAAGCACATCTGATGATGTGTCTTCCCTGCTTAAAACTCTGCAAGCACTTCCCACCACTTCTAAGGTCAAATCCAAATGCCACAGCATACTCCCACCCCTCCCCTGAGGCTGCCCACACTCAAGTCACACCAAAGTACTCCTGAGGTTATATAATGAGGTGGTACCAAAAGTGGGACAAGAACTCAGCTGAGGGTTCTTCCCACAGTCCCAGGTTCTCCCAGGTCTAATGCCGGACCACAGAGAAGATGGCTAGGAGCAAATGGCATTGAACCATGGCCAAGGTGAAAGAAATCAAGACCAACTAAGTCCTTAGTCTTGATAAGCTTACAGTATTCTGGCAGTCAGCCAATCCACCAACCAAGCGGGAGAGTAGGCATCTGAGACTCAGACATAAGATAGTTCATTTGTTCTTTACAACCACAGTGATGAGGAAATTTTCAAAGCTGTGGAAACTGAGGCTTACAGAAGTCACAGCTCCTATCTGGACTAAAACGCCAGCCAAGATCCGACTTTGATGTTCCAGAATGGTATATCCCATAGCCCAGTGGCTATTACTACATTGTACCTCTAAGCACCTTACACTCAACACGTCTGATGCCGAACAACAGCACTTAGCTCCTAAGAGTTCATTCTGTCCAGGCGACCCTACGGATGAGCTCCTGCAACTCCTTAGATGGAAAGATTGTGAAAACTGGATGTTCATTTAACAGAAGAGGGAGAAAATTCCCCTCTAACTGTTCTATACTCATCCAAAGACGTGATCAAAAACCCTGACCCGGCTAATGCTTCCTCCATCACACTTCCTAGTAATAATTGTGTGTGTTTATGGGGGAAGGGGTAGAAGAACAAGGTCCAGAAGAGAGCAAGACTAATATTTGGACAGAAGCACCCACGGAACCAATGGGAGCCTGGAGCCAGCTGGCACCAGCCCACCAGAGCCAATTATACGTATGTCTTCCCAACTTCACATTCAGTGAGGTCTTGTAATTGGAAACCAGCCACGTGGGAATGTTTACACCATGGAAATTGGCAAACACTCCTAGTCAGGTTTGTTTACGTTTTTCCCAGAGAATCACTTATTAAACATTTACCAGCCACCACTCAATGGATCCATGAGAAGCCACTGAGTTGGGACGATGGGGAATTTAAACTGTAGCCCTAGCTGTGCCCCCAACTCACTGTTTGACTTGGGCAAGTATCTTCCCTTCCTGGCCCTCAATGACCTTAACTGTAAAAGGGGAGCAAAAAAAAATCCTTGCTTTCCTGACACACAACTTTATAAAGTAGGACGGTGGACCTAAGGGCGTTGTGGTAAATGTAAAGCTATGAGGACACATTTGGCAATGTCTGCAGACATTTTTGGTTGTCACAACTGGAGTGTGTGTGGTGCTACTAGCATCTCATGTGTAGAGGCCAGGGATGATGCTAAACATCCTACAATGCACAGGAGAAGCCCCACAACAAAGATTTATCTTGCCCCAAATGTCAGCAGTGCCAAGGTTGAGAAGCCCTGATCCAAAGATATTGAAACATGGTGGCCCGTTCAAGTTCCCTGAACACATCAGCATCCAGGAGAAAAATAAAGGCAACTTGGGTCAATTCGCAGGAACCCTGGACGGTCAGTGGGTGCAGAACACTGTGATATGCGCTGCAGGGTGAGAGCACAGGATGCAACAGAGTTCCTGCACTAACACAGTGCCTGGCACACAGCAGGTGCTCAATAATGGTTTGTGGGAAAAGCAATGAGTCTAGTTGGAACCGCAGTGTACTCTCTCTAGCAGATCCACACTCCAGCGTGGGCACACCCCCCCCTCACAGGGACTCCAGGTAGAAGAGACTGACAAGAGAGATTTCACCTCCTCTGGGAGGCAGATGTGAAGAAATGGTGTGAAATCCCAGCCCTGGGGACTCGGGTCGGACAAATAATCACTAGGCTGGCAATCACAGCAGCAGTGGTCAGAAGAGCAATTTTATTTAAGTCACTTTCTAATATGAGTTGAAACATCTTGAAAGGTGAGGTTTTTCAAACCCTCTCTGGGGAGTCAATTGTTAAAAACACACAGCAGGCAGTCTCGCTTTCCACACGTTCAGAAACCACTTTTTTTTTTTAGACAATCCTTTTCTCCCTGTTACCATTTGGGCCTGCAAGTGCATTTAGCACAAACCACCCGAAGTGGAAATGGTGTCGGTTAAGAAACACTCCAGGCACTGCGGCAACCGTGGGGAACCAGGTTGGCACGGCCCAGACACGGGGAAAAAGCGATGACACGCCACCCACCGACCGTCCCCACGCCCCTGCAGCCTGGAGTCAGCAGGGCTGTGGGGCGAAGCTTCGCCACAAGCCTTTCCTGGAAGACCCCCCGTGAGACTCTCAGCCCCCTGGCCCTGTGCTGGACTGGGAGAGGCAGTCCATTTCTCAGGGAGTAGATGACAGGACAGGACCTCCCTCCGTGTCTCCCTGACCATAAACCATCTGACTCACAAAGCCCTTTAGTTTAAAGCCCAAGGGTTCAGAGCTAATTCTAGATGTAGCAGAAGCCAGCAGCTTCTCTGGCACCAGAGCTGGGAGCAGAATAATGAGGGTAATTTTGCCCCTCCTGGTCTATGAATGCTGACAACTCACTCAACTACAAATTAGACTCACAGGACGCCAGAGCTGGAAGCCACCTGAGTACCTGCCTCTCCTCCCCTACTCCACTTTAAGGATGTGGGCCCCTGGGCCAGGGGAGGGGGCAGACTGCCCAGACCTGCTGTGGAGTTTCTTACTGACTCTTAATTAGTCGAATGTAGTTTTCTGGGTGCTCAGTGAGTCTTTTTTGTTCAGGTCTCTGAACTCTAAACCTTAAAGCTTATTTGGAGCTCAGGAATAAGCTAGTTACAATCCAGGTAGGACCTGGGGTCACAGGATGGAAGTAAGACAGCTTCAGGGGAAGAAATTTCAAAAGTAACTACTTGGTGAGAACTTGGCTCCATCATTGGATGAACCTGGCCCCTTCCATCCTCATCTCTCATTCATTCTTCATGTCCATGACCCGGAAACACGGGTCTTATTATGCCCACAATGGAGATAAGGGGACCCAGGCTAAGAGAAGTAAAGAAAGTGCTGGAGCCCAAGCAGCTAGTGAATCGCTTTGATTCTGATGCTCTTGCCTTAAACAAATTCTTTTCTTTTTCATTATAAAGTCCTAATATTGAAAGCCAACAATAAGATAACTTCTTCAGGAATGGCAAAATCATTTTGCTACATTTTTTATATATGTTATTATTATGTTTTAATAATAGTAATACATAATATAAATATATTCTATTTTATAATAATAATAATTATTATTATTATTAATCTCCAGAATTATTGGATGGCAAGCTTGACTTTTTCTCACACTAAAATGGTCAGTATTTCTAGATGTGGTGTCAAGGGCCTGGGTCAGTGGAGGTGATAAATAAGACGGCCATCGTGACCTCATCTTGGGGTCTGAATGCAGCCACGCACCTGAATGACACACAGGACAGTTATAAAACCCTACCTGGTGGGGTGAACCCTTGTTTGGGGTGCATCCAGACAGACGGACAGCAGTAAGGAGGAAGGATCCCACGGAGGCCCCCCCTGCAGCCTACCACTAGCTTCCTGTATTTCTTCCATTTCGGGGACGAAGATTCTGAGAATACAGTGTGGCACCTCCCTTGTGTTTTCTGGTAGCTCATGAGCTACCAGAAAAGAGAAACACATGAAACAACAATTAGAATACAGTTTGGCAGTTGCCGTAACGGGAAGCATAGGCTGAGGTGGAAGCACCACCGACGGGCATCTAACTCCACCCGCGTGGCGGGGATCTGGTCGGTTAAGGCTTCGTGGAGGGGTCAACGTCTGAGCTGAGTCTGGAATCCACACAGGACTTAGCCAGGCCAATGGGGGGTATGACAAGGAGAGTGGGGAAGGAGGGCAGAGGTCACAAGGCAATAAAAATGGACAGGAGTGATGGCGTTCCTGATGTAAGGAACTATGTTAGTTGGGTATGGCCGGACTGTGAGAAAATGATGGGTCAGGTGGGAGGGAAGCCCGGACTGAACCTGGAGGCCGGGGCTGAGCTGGACCACAGGCGGCCAGCAAAGCCTCGTAAACGAATCCATCCTCCAAATGGGAGCTGGATCACAGCGTTTACCTTTCACTATTTGGCAGGGACCGGGTGATGTTGTCAGGTTTATATCTTACGTCATATCTGTGTGTGTGTGCGTGTGGGAGCATACATACTATTCCATCCTGGCTGTCAATCATTTTATCTCTAAAATGGGGATATCATGATGTGCTCCATATCCCAAAAGTGTTATACGAATGAGATATTTAATAAAGGGTTTATTAAAGATTAAAAAAAGATGAGAAGCCTATATGAAGAATGATCGCTGGCTTCTCTCATGGCACTCTAATATGCAAATATGCACCCCAGGAGAATGAACTGGGAGGAGATCATGGCACACAGAGCAGAGGAAATCACTTCCTGCAGCCGTAGGTATTCTCATCTGGAGGGCCCTGCCCCATGCCGCATCCAGGGAGCAGCTTGCACTGGGTGCCCGAGTTCAGGACTCACTTTCCGATTCGCAGGACAGATATAAGGAGGCAAAAAACTAAACACCAAACACCCACCTTTCTTATTTATCCAGTTAATGTTCCCATTTTGAGATAAAATAATTATTTTCACAAAGCCCTGCTTGAATCCTAGAGAATACATAGGTGGGTAGAGCATATTTGCTATTCAGATGAAATGGCAAGTCCTTGCCATAAAAGGTGGGCAGAGAACTGCCCAGTTGATTTGTTTCTCCTCTCCGTCAGCCCTGGCTCTTGGGATGTCTGACTGCTGCTGAAATCAGGCAAGACAAAGCCAAAGCAGACTGCCCGCCCCAGTACCTGGAGCCAGGGCCAGTGCTTAGGGGGATAAAAGCTTCCTTCAGAGGGGAGTCGTTCCAACCGTTCCACAATTACCTTTATTAGCATAACGTCGTGTCCTGCGTTTTGTAAAACACTTTCTTTTTCCATCTCAGGAAGAATGCAGCAAGAGAAATTGCTGCTTCTGGGGGGGAAAAAGTCTATAAAATTTAAACCATGGGGCATTTGTTCAAGACTCCTGGGTAATGATGTCTCTTGATATATAATTCATGATAACCTTAAAGCTTGGCCTACTTCTGACACAGAGATCATATATTTTGGAGAAGTCAGGTGGGGGGCAGGGAGAAAGAGAAAAATCACTTTTAAATGGTTCTGCTGTGCTTCGCCTTTTGAGTAAAGCCAGACCATATTTTGGACGACTCTTTTCTACCATAAGGGCTTCCCTTAAAGAGCTTTTTTTTTTTTTTTTTTTTTTCTCTTAAATAGAAGAAGCAGCATATCATCCAGTTTCAGTTTTATCTTCTGTAACACTAGATAAAGATGAGGCTGAATCCATCTGTTAACACATACAGACAGGCTGCAAACTGTGTGAAAGAGCACACATAACACACACACACACACACACACACACACACACACAATCCTTGCAAAAAGGGAGAAAAAATCCACACTTTTAAAAAATTTATCATCAGCAATGCTACCCAATGCCGACTAGATAGCAGCACTTTTATCCTTTTATGGGCAGATCCAGGAGGAAGCCAGCCTCGCCACAAAGGCTGCTCCCCCTACGCTGCCACATGAATTGGGATCCTGGGACTGGCTGCGGGCCAGGCCCTTCCCCTATGGCCTGGGGTTCCAACCTCATCAAACTCAGCGCTGGACACCGTTACCTGCCATGCCTCAGTGCACTCGAGCTGATGCTAAAAGAATCGCAGGGCAGAGCGGGGGTTTCCACCCTCTGGTGCAAAGGCCACGCTCCCGTGGCTGGATTTTCTGGGCAAAAGGAGCAGGCGGGCTACCTGGACCCCATCTGGTCACTTGGCATTTCCCAGGGCACTGCTGGTGAGGGTGGCACTGTGGATTACCCTCTCTAGGCTTTTCTTTTTCAATCTTTATTTACTTTTTGGTTGCGCCGCACTGTATGTGGGGATCTTAGTTCCCAGACCCGGGGTCGAACCCGCGCCTGTCCCCCGTAGTGGGAGTGCAGAGTGCTTAACCACTGGACCGCCAGGGAAGCCCCACCCGCTCGAGGCTCTGAAAACTGCTCCTGGTCCACAATTCCTGAAAACGCTGTATGCAGCTGATCAGATCAGATGCAACAGATCAGAGACTGGAGGTCGGAGGTGACCTGGATGGGCCCTCGCCAGAGCTGGCATTGCTCATATGTCCACAATTACCTCTTTCAAGTGGGCACCGTGCAGCGGAGAGTCCTGAAATGCACAGAGCTCTTTTGTTTCTTAAACGCAGAAACCGTGTGAATCACAGAGTTCCAAAAATAAGCAAGCTTCATTTCATTAATGAGGTGGAGCTTGAGCTTCATTTCACAGCTCGGAAGAGGATGGGGGTGGAGGTGATAAGCACAAGTAATCGCCTAGGCCACTGCACTTGAAGAGGCTGACGTGGTCTCTAGGGCGGGCCCAGAGCCCAAGCTACAGTCCATGCACCCTGCAGTCTCCAACGCTAGGTCCTGGGGATTCCGCTTCTGTGGTGTCTCACATCGCCCCCTGCCCCCTCCTCTCATTGCTGCTGCCCTAATTTACGTGCTTATTATATTTCTCCTGGACGGTTTTGCACATGCAGCCAGATGACTCTTCCTGAAGCAGCAGCACAGCTCACATTGCATCACTCCATGGCTCAAAAACCTTTAATGATTTCTCCATTGACTAAGAAACAAAAGCCCAGCTTCTAACTTTTAAGGCCTTCTTCAGTAGGTCCCGGCCAAAATTCTAGCCTCCCCTTCTTTTTCTCCTTCCCATACCCTACCCTCCAGCTCAGTGTCACCTTTCCAGCTGTCTCACCTGCACGCCCTTGCTCTTATATTTCCCTCTGTCTAAAATAGTTTTCTCTCTACTCCATCTCCTGAATCCTATTCATCCTTCAAGACCAAATTCAAAGGCTCCTTCCACCATGGTCTCAAACTTGACCCCCAGGGAAAATTTCTCTGTCCTCTGACCTCCCACAATTTTACCTTCTCAGTGGCATTCTTTTGCGAAGAAAACAGATTCTGTAAGTGCTGCTTTACTCCTTAGGCTGTAAGATGAGGGTAGAGGACTGCTCGATTGACTTAGCAGGTTTATCCTATATCTCCATCGGTCCTGGCACATAGGAGGTGCTCATTTATGTTAAATAAGTGACTCACACTAGGTGAGGAAGGCTGCAAGATTGCAGACGTGCGGCTCTTTTGTGGGAGCACAGCTATCTAAAGAGGTCAAATGAGTGCGGTGTAGACGCGCATCATTAAAGGACCCTAAGGTATGCAGGGGAGGCAAGCTGGGTGGGCTGGGGTCAGAGGTGGATGATGTTAATGACCTCCATCATGATAAATCCAATGGTCAATTCTCAGTCTCCGTCTTTACTAGACCATCCGCAATTCTGCACAATTGAGTCCTCATCCCTTCTAGAAAGTCTTAGGAGAGCACAGTCTCTTATTTTTCCTCCTAGTTAATGTCTGCTCCCTCCCAGTCTCCTTAGCTGGTTCCTTTTCTTTTTTTCCCAAAACTCTTGACATTGGCATTCCTTAGGGCTCAGATCTTCAGCCTCTCTCTTCCCTATCAGGACTTACACCTTTGGTGATCTCACCCAGTTTCATGGCTGTAATATCACCTATATTTTGACAAATCTCAAATGCCTATTTCCAGCTTTGAACTCTCCCTTGCTTGCACTAATCACAGCCTGCTCAAAATCCACACTCGGATGCCGAACTCAAACTTAAAGTGGCCCCAAACTGAACTCCTCCTTCGTCTCTGCTCCCAAACCTACTTCATCCAGTCTCTCTCATCTCAGCTAATGACAATTCCATCCTTCCAGTTTCTTAGCACAAAATATTGAGTCATCTTAGCCTCCTCTTTATTTCACATCCCACATCAAATCCTTCAGGAAATTCTTTTGGCCTTACCCTTAAAATATATCCAGCACACATCCAAATGTATCCCCTTACTCTGCTTCATTTTGTCCCATGCTCTTTTGACCTTCTAAACTAGAAAGCAATAAACATTATTTTATTACCTTTGCCTGAGTTATAATAACTTTATTATCTGCTTTTTCTCACTAATGTCTCATATGCCCAGTGCCTAGAGCAATGCATGGCACAAAGTAGGCATTCAACAAATTATTTGTCAAATGCGTGAACGAATGACTTTAGCTGATGACCTCTGAACTGTAGCTTAAACAATAAGTAGCATTTAGCCTCTAAGAAAGGCAACCACAGCTGAAAGGCATCTGTAGGTAGGGGGACTGGAGGAGCAAGGCCCTAGAGATACATAGAACCTTCTTCAACCTCTTCAGATGCAACGGTGTCTGCAGGATACAAAACCATGAAAGAAGCCGGACCTGAGCAGTTTCCAGCTTGTCTGTACCAGCCAAGAACGTTTTCAAGGGACTTCAATGGACAGCTATGGTTTTTTTTGTGAAAAAGACATACAGTCAAAATGGAAATGAAAGACACAAAAGTTGGTAAATAATTGTGTGGAAACACCCCCTGTACAATTTTATTTACATTACACATTATTTCGCACCTTTTTCTCCCCCTAAAATATTACAAAGACATTAGCCCTGGTTCTATCCATTTTCACCCGTAATTAGACATCCTGTAAGTACACGTTCAGGGCCAGGCACATGTCAATCCTCCTTCCTGTCATACCCCCTGTACCCACCCAGGCATAGTGAGGGCTTTAAAATTATTCGTTCAATGAATGAAGACACGAATAAAGGCCTTCTGACTCTCTCCTGCCAGGACCAGTTCCACGATGTAAGAATATATTCTGAGAAAGAATGGAACACGCCTTGAGACTTGTCCTCAAGGCAGAAAATACATCAGCCCTCACTTCCGCCCAGCGCCTTACCCAGTGCCTGGTTTCTAGTAGACATTCGAGAAGGATTCAGTGCCCAGAAGTCAAGTTCATCTACAGTAAGTCCTCTACATATGAACCTTCCGGTTTCAAACTTTCAAAGATGCGAATGTGCGTTCACATGTCCAATCACGTAAGTACATCCTCTACAAGTGGTTCTGCTTTTGTGTACTTTACTGTACAGTACTGTATAGAGTTCAGTAGTACAGTATCTTTATTTCAAGCCCAGGATGTCTGGAAGCAAGAATAATAGCAGCAGTGATGTAGCTGGTACTACTGTACTTTCCAAGGTACTGTACTGTAAGATTAAAACTGTTTTCTTTATTTTTTGTGTTTGTTTTTATGTATTATTTGTGTGAAAAGTGTTATAAACCTATTACAGTACAGTACTTTATAGCCGATTGTGTGAGTTGGGTACCTAGGCTAACTTTGTTGGACTTACGAACAAATTGGACTTAAGAAAGTGCTCTCAGAACGGAACTCCTTTGCATGTAGGGGACTTACTGTACGTGCAGACCTGGAAGTGGGAAAGGGCGCTAATGTACATCCATCTTCTTGACCCTGTGCTAGCATCTCAGCATCTCTACTCTGTTGCTGGGATTTGATCCAGGGTAGAGAGCTGGTGTGAAGCACTTGGGCGTGGTGTCCACCCTGCCATCCAGGGAGGTTATGGCTGGAATCAGAAAGGCTCTACTCTACAGTAAGTCCTTTTAGTGGATGGGCTGAGTCACAGAAGCCTCAGTGTTTGCATCTGTAAAAAGGGAATTATCACACCAGCGGGTCACGCGAGGATTGGTAAGCCCCTTGGAAGATTGACCTCACTGAGTTGTAGCCTTGGATGACCATTTCTTCTCCGGGGGCTCCCTGCCATGTCCCCCAGGGAGATGGGGCTTTTCGTGCTCTTCAAGATGCCTCTGTCCAGCAGATGCTGTGGCTTAACTACTGTTGTCCAACAGAAGCTTCCTCTAGGCATGTTTTCTTCGCAGATGTTTGTGAAGACACTTGCCATTACCAAACTCAGAAGCATGATTAGGGGCTTCTGGGCTCTGAATAGAGTCAGGAATTAATGGGGCTGAAGAAGTGAATTTCTTGGAGACCACACTTAGATAATCACAGGGAAGATGAATCCAGCATCACTGTGCAAGCTTTCTTCTACCTTTGGGGGGTCTTTAACATGGAAGGGGATCAATGATTGCCACGGGAAATAAGGGGAAAGTAGAGCAGAAAAATAAAGCAGGATGTTCACAGCCTGCTGCCCATAAACACACACACACACACACACACACACACACACCACACACACACAAACACAGAGCCACTAAGCCTCCTGGAGGTCACAGCTGATCAGATTCACCTCATCTATCAAAGAAACTGATTATCAAGGAAACTGATTAACAGCAAAATGAAAAAGTATAATTTCCCGCTTTCATTGTGGTAGAAATCAAGGGAGAAAGACCTGGGTCTTCTCAGAACCTTCTTTCATCTGAAAGTCATATTTCAACTGAACTTGCAAATGATGTGGGGACCACTGGCAGGAGAGTGGAACACATTCACGAGAACCAACATTCCTTTCATTTGTTTTCCAATACGAGGGTACTCTTACGGCCACTAAGAAAAATCTCACAAGCCTTATGCCTGGCATTTATGAGCCTCTAAACTAATGAACTTCCCTCTTCTTGGCTTGTATATCTACTCAACAAACATTAGCTGAGGTGAGCAAGGACATGTCCTGGGTGGTGCAAAGGGTATGGGCTTTGGAGCCCTGGGGCCTTGGCTTCAACTTAAACAGTCTTAAAACAGGCATCTCCTCTCTCGGAGTCTCAGTTTCTTCATATAGTAAAATGAAGCTAAGCGCCACCCCCATGTCACATGGCTGCTAAAATTTAAACGAGCTCCTGTCTTACAGACCTAGCACAGCATCTGATATGTAACAGGCCCTGGAGCAACACTGAATCTGAATTGAATGCGTGTTAAGTAAATGCTACTCTGTTACTTGAACCACATGTACTTCTGACTTCAAAGTGGTCATATTATTGGAAAGGGAGATTGGAATACACGCACCGACAACTCTAACGGGAGAGAGAAACTAGTGAAAGCTCTAAGACATCACAAAGAAAATGCTCTGGAGGGTCAGAGAAGGCAGAGATTATTTACAGCCAGGGACATTTGGGAATGCTTTCTGGAAGAACGGATACTCGACGGAAGAGGATGTCACAGTTTATTTTAAAGGATAAGGATGGAGGATGGTTTATTTATACTTTAATTCACAAAAAAGTCCAAGCCATTATGCTTGGTTATTTGGAGGGTATAAGAAAAGAAACAGACCATGACAAAAACCCTGTCCCTAGATAATTAATAACCCAGTTGGGAAGAAGTTGTGTACATACACATACACACATACACAAGTCAGCTGTCCCTGACAATTCGTAACAAATGGCTGATGGATAATTCAGAAACCTGGAGTGACCGAAATGGCAAGGCAGGCCATGGAGCGCAGTCACTAGCGTGTAAGAAGGTCTCAAGTAGTAACCGGGGAGCTCTGGTTTCTCCCTTCCTGGGTGCCAGTATTCCCATCTGTAAAACAGATCCAACCACGTGGCAAACACGTGCTAATTTACGTCCTTAGTCTAGGGGGGCAGCTGATGGGGTCAGGGTGGCCAGGCCACGCCCCTGGGGCCACAAGCAGCTTCATCCATTTCCTCTGTGTGCTGTACAAATATTACCATTTCCCATGTGGCTATGAAACAGAACATTTTGAAAATCCCTAGTCTAGATGATGTCAAAGAATCCTGCTTGTTTGGTCAACCTATCAAGCAGAGCTTGAGTATGGCCCTGAAAATGGAAAGGTTTTGAAATGGCTGAAAGCAAAAGCCAAGCTGGTCTATGCAAGGGAAGCTAGGGCTCTGGGCATAGCCCTGGCAGGTGAGCTCTGGCCTCCCTGCAAGACCAAAGAAGGCACATAAAGTGTTGAAGCTTCCTCATTGTAATGTTCCGTTTTCTTTAATTGGTTTTATATTTTAAAAAATGGTCTCTGTGATGGTTAATATCGTGTGTCAATGTGTTGGATGACAGGGTGCCCAAATATTTGGTTAAACATTATTCTGGGTGTGTCTCTGAGGACGTTTCTGGCTGAGATGGACATCTGAATCCGTAGGCTGAGTAAAGCAGATTGCCCTCTCCAATGTGGGTGGGCCTCATCCCATCCATTAAAGGCCTGGATAGAGCAGGAGGCTGAGTAGAGGAGAATTCACTCTCTGTCTTTGAGCTGTACATTGCTTTTCTCCTGCCTTCTGACTTGGGTCATCAACTCCCCTGGTTCTCAGGCCTTTGGACTCAGACTAAAACTATACCATCGGCTCTTCTGGGTCTCCAGCCTTTAGACTGCAGGTCTCGGACTTCTTGGAGATATATATTATATATTTATATATAATATACATCTATCGGTCCTGTTTTTCTGGAGAACTCACACTAACACATACCAGGTAACAGGGGATGCTAATTTGCTCAAGAAATGAAATCACATCTGATACAATTTCCCTACCAAAAAGATGTTGTATAGTTATTAAATGTATTAATGTAAATTAGTGACTAAACATTGAACCTTCCTGTGTCATCACAGTTGATATGAAGCAGAGAAATGAACACATATATTCAAATACATTAACAAATGTCTAAATAAATGTCAAATGTCATAAATCATTAACAAATGTCTAAATTTGAAGTAGGTCTGGGATGTGCTCTGAAATCCAAATGACCTTGTCTAAATGCTGGTTCTGACAGTTGTGAGCTGCCTGATTGCAGATAAGTAAGCATCTCAGTTTTCTCACCTGTAACACCAGTACCAAATACTCTTGTCAAGTTATTATAAAGCTTAGAGGCAGCTCAGAGCTTAGCACACAATGGGTGTTCAGTAAATGTCAGCTTCCTGTCTCCAGTTAAAAACCCATCATCCTACAAGGCCATACGGATGCAGTCTGGCCCTTGGCCCTTGTCCCTCCCCGCTGCCCGCTTCACTTATTCTCCCAGACAGACCGCAGGCCCTCTTTTCTCTGATTAGGCAAAGCACACTCTCACCTCGGGGTGGCCCCCCTTTCCCTTTCTTCTGCCTGTACAACCCACGCTCTTCCTGCAGATGTGGACGTGCCTCCCCTCCCACTTCTCTCAGGCGTCTGCTAATCAGACTGCCTTCTCTGAACCACCCATATCAACATGAACCTCTTCACTCTCTACCCCCTTTACCCGGATTTACTTCTCCTCATAACTCTCACCACCGCCTAACAGTGTGTGTGTGTGGTGTGTGTGTGTGTGTGTGTGTGTGTGTATGCATAAAAGCTAACAGCAGGGCCTTTGTACTGTTCGGTCCAGCAACATAGTAGGTGCTCAATAAATGTCTATTGACAGAATGGAATGCGGGAATGAAGGAGTCAGGCTCAGTCATCACAGCCCCGCTGCCACCGCACACGTGCAGAAGTACAAAAGCAAGGCGTTCAGTCTTGGATAGAAGCTGATGACAGGGTATGGATGGGAGGAACTCACCCACCGGGGAGCCCCAGCTGGCTTAATTAATCCTGAGCTCTCCTCGCTCCCCACGGCGGGGTGCAGAGGGCCTCTGTACAGGGGACCACCTCTCCTGACCACGAGGACCACCCTCACACAAGCACTTGGAGCCACACTGGAAAGGTTTTCATAAACACACATCCTCACCCTCCTTGGCCTAAGCAGCTAGGGAGATAATGTGCCCTCAGAAAGCTTGGTCCAATCATCACACAACTGACCACTATCCTATGTGGTGCCAAAAACACACGCTCTGAGTCAGACACACCTGGGTTCAAGTCCTGGCCGCTCCATTTACCAGTTATTATAACCTGAGCCAAGTGCTCCTATGAGGCCCTGAGCCTTAGTTTCCTCTTCCATAAAATGGGCATAAGTAATAAGGTGCGCTTTCTAGGATGAGTAAGGGAGACCACGCAGGTGGGAAACCGAAAATCCATGTCCTTTAACTTGAATGACACATATCGGAGCTGCACACAGAACGTCTTCCCCCACTAACACCCACAGAAAGGAAAACGATTAAGATGTCAATAAGGCCTATATTTTCCCCATTATTACTAAAACCCAGCATTCTAAATGAGCTGTTTTGTCTTGCGAAAACCTGTTAATGCTGGTGACGAAAGGGTCAGATGCTGAAGTTGATTTTGAAATTCCTGGACACTCAGGATGAAATTATTTACATTAAAGGCATGAGAGAAAAGGTAAATTTCAATTACAGAATTAAAAGCAAAATGACGTTTCATTATTTGCAAGTTAAAAATGCAGTTTACACTGGCCTCTCAGAAGGTGCCTTCTCTAGGTCTGAGGGGAAAATAGACGATGATGGTTTGCCAGGACCCCCAGAGGATGTTATACGCGTGAGAAGCGCTTCCTGCTGTGTGTGGCCCTCACCTGTGTTTTAACCGCCCCCTGGGGTCCGGTGGGTCCCCTCTTGCCTGCGATTGGCTTGCGGTGTGTTTCTTGAGCTGCATTTCACGCATAGAGGCCCCATGCCTTCGACAGGCTGGCCCGGCACGGCGTCAGCGAGACACGATCGGGGGCCCGGACAAACGTCCCTATGCATGTCCCTTGTGCCTCCAGTGAGCATTGCTTTGGGAAGTTCCTGCCTGAGTCACCACCGCAGCAGGTTGAGGCCCCTGACTGGAACTGATGAGAAGTCCTGCCCCACCAGGAAGCCCAGCGGGCCCCTGACCACCCAGGCTCAGGTGCAGCAGGGGCGAGGGCCCTGAAGACACTTCCACTCTCTGCACCATGTCAGGACAGGAGCGCAGCCATGTCCCTTCCCTCTCACCGTCCCTGGACTCCCACACCCCGGCCTCAATCCAAGGCCTCCCTGCTACCTGTGCTCTCCCTTCTCAAAGACCAGCGACACGGAGAACGGTGCCCGAGGAGCAGATGGCTGCTCTTTGCTTGCCACTCTCCCTCCTGTGCCCAGAGCTAAAAACGAAAACGGATCCTGAGCACCCACTATGTGCCAAGTGTGGCTCTGAACACTCCACAGGCATCACCCCATTAAATTGTCACAGCACCTCCAGGAGGAAGATGGAGTTATTACCATCCGTATTTTGCAGATGGGAACAACAAGGCACAGAGAGGCTGAGTAACTAGCTCAAGGTCACACAGCTGCAGAGGGGAGGAGTGGTGGTCCACACCTCCTGCTTGGCCTTTGGCCCTGCCCTCAAATCTTCGTGCCTTGGTTTTTGTTTCTTTAAATTTAAGAGACTACCATTGCTTCCAGCAAGACAGGGAAGGTACAATAACAACAACAAAATTAATGTTTTGGAAAGCTCCAAAGAGAGACACAACAACAGTCAAAAGTGCGGTTATTACTGTCCCTCACAAGGACAGTGATCATATCAACGATACTGGGGACCTTGAGTTCCATTTGCACCCTGAGAGTTCTTTGACGTCATGATATGAGTTCCAGTGCGAGGGGCAAAGAGGCTTCAGAAATGTGATTATATTTGAATTTAAGAACTAAATTGATAAACCTGCTTATCTAGCATACAGTTAAAATACATGCTTTGCCAAACGTTCCCATCTTAAATAGACTGGAAACCTTAATTCTATTTGACTCTTGGGCTCCCAGAGTACTGGAGCAGCTGTGACCTCATGGAGTTATTCAGAACAGCTAGTATGGATCCAATACCTACTATTTGCCAGGTACACAGCTAGGTTTTACCCCTAGCATAGGTAAATGACCCCAAATTTCTTCCATCCTGGAGAAGCTACATTCGAATGTAATTGAATGTTGGCTGGTGCAGTGTAGTCTAGTTGATTTAAATATCAACATGAGATATGAGCTCAGTTCCTACTAGGCCACCAAATATTATTTTACTAAGAACGTAACATTCACATCCTGTTTAACAGGTTTACAGTGTATGGGTTGTAACAAGAATATACAGCCTTTCTGGCTGCCATGTGACTTGTATGTACCTCCTCCCCTCCCATGGCAGGCAGTCACAATTGATATAGGACTTGGCCATCGGCCCTGCTTAGCAAATGGAATGTGAGTAGAATAAAGCAGAAGTTTCAAGAAGCATCTCAAGTTTCTGCCACCTCGGTCACTCTCTTCCCTGACATGTGACCAACCACTGAAATTTGGGGGTTATTTCTTACTGTGGCAAAACTGACTAATACACCACCTGATGCCATATTAAGTCATTTCATATTCACAGACATTATGTTGAGGTCAACAAAGAAGGAATCACATCCATTCCATGACTAAGGTCCCAAAGACCTAAGAGCCGTTACGTGATGGCCCAGAATCAAACAGCAAAGAGATGAAGCCATGGAAACAAAACTATATACTTTATCATAGCTGATTATAATTAAAAACAAGACTGGCTCATCTTTAGTGTAAAAATCTCTCTCTTTTTTTGCAAACTACAGATCAATCCAAACACTAGCCAATCATAAAGATTTCATTGGTCTCTGGGTCAGTTCCTGGTATCAGGGATGATGTAGCAAAAGTACTTGAGACACTTAAATAAAATAAATGCAGAACTGAAGAACCAGGCTTCCATCTCCATTGAACTGACAGGGCTCCTAGCCTCAGACCTTCTGCCGGTGGCTGAGAGGCCGTTCCCTGGCTGTAGGAAGGCTTCCTGAGCTGGACAGTGTAGCTCTGCAGCGGCTACGTGACAAATATCCCCGGAATGCCCATCACAGGCCTGGGACCTGCCCAAGGAATGGTGTGTTATTTCACCAGGAAATTCAAACGTAAAGAGACCCTGACCTTAAAACCTTTATGGGGAGGTATTCATTGAGGACAGAGGCTCACAGGATCTGACATAAGTGACTAGTTCAATTTTCTTGTTCCTGTTGTTTTAAATTCAAATCCTATTGTTCTTTGCCTCTGCTTTATTCCCTTCTTTCCTTCTTACTTTCACTTTTTAAAAAAGCTCCTTTCAATGCGAATGAGTGAGTCACCTTAATCATTTATTTAGACACATTTCAGGCTGGCTCAAAGCTCTGTCCCAGCTTGTTGACATATAAGGAAAGCATTCTACATTCTGCAGCAGCTGATCTTTTCACGAGAAAGCTCAATTTTCAACAGCTATTTTTTGTGTGGGGGGGGGTCTGACAGAGCTGGCACCCTGCGTGCTTTTTCATGGTAATTCACACTGCTGGTTTCCTACCCTGACCCATGCAAGGCCAACTTCTGACACCCTCCTCCTATTTTACCTACAGATGCTGTTTTCATACAGCACCCAAGGCCTTTCATATCCTGAGCAACTATCCTGGCCTTTTTCTTCCATTAGTGTGATATCAGCCCAAAAAAACAATCGGCCCCATAGTGTTTAGGTAAACACATACATGTGTACATTTTTAAAGCATTGCACTGAACTGCAGAAACCAGACACTAATAAAAAAATCAGGAAAAGCAATTCTGAAAGCTGGAAGAAAGCCCAAACAGGCAGTCAGAGACACACCAGGAGAAGCAAAGTTTAGAAAAATTAAGTTGTGAATGAATGTTAGACTTTATCCAAACCTCTCACCGGCACCAGGTTGCTAACAGAGGTCCCTCACGGCCATGTTAAGTAACACCTTGCAATTCGTACAGAGCTTTTTACTTGTTGGCAAAGCTTGTTATGTTCTAATATCCCCGGGAGGGAGGCCTGAAGATCAAGTCCATTGGCGGGTGAGGAGATGAAGGCCCAGAAAGACTGTCACTTGCTTTACACAGATCATTGGCAGGTACAGAAGTAACTCTCCATCCTTTAAAAAATCAGGTACTGTGACTTTTTATTTCCCTGCCTTTAAATCTTTGCAACATGCATTTGCAGCCAGGTCATTCAAGGGATCTTATCCCACGGGCTGTGAAGTATGGTTTTTCATAAGGGCTGTGTTGATCTGCTGTGTCTATACAAGCACCCAGCTTGGTGCCTGTGCACAGCCCATCGTCAAGAGAGTTGTTGAATAATGCCAAGACAAATCTTTGCTTTTTCCTTTTTTTATTCTTAAACCAACCCATCACCTGACACACCAGTGGAAAAGGAATCGCTTCCCTCCCCATCTCTCCTTCATGGGCACTCCATCATTTTATAACTATGTCACACACGCATACCTCTAGCTGGGAGCCCACTTTCAGCACTGCCTTGTTGAAATGCCCTAATGGCTTCCCAAGGACTTCAGAATGTTTTCCAGCCTCAATATCCACTAATTGCTACCCCTTCCCCCAGGGCTCCGACCCTACTGAGCTACTTGGACCAACTGCTCTGAGTTGGGACAGAAGGTGTGAGCCTCCATTTGTCCTGAGGATGCAGGATTTGGATGGGGGGCAGATACGAAGGTGGGAGCTGACAGCCAGAGGAGGTCCCCGACCTTGACAAGTCACACGGGAGGTCAAATGTGTCTACTCAGCCCTCTCCTCGCCCCGCTCTAGCCAATCTGCATTTCCTAGGTTCTTTCCCTGCCTCAGAAGAAGCCCAGTCCTCTGAGACCAGTACTCAGCTCTGCGAGGGAAACTCCCCGCCAGGGAGAATGCTCTTTTCTTTCCTGAAAGGTCTCTAGAGACAAGGCCTTCCAGGTCCCTCTGAGTCAGCAAAGTGGTGAGTGGAAAGTCCTGGCTGGACTCCCGACACACTCGGAGGGTTTCCCAAGAGCTCCTTGCTCCAGCCTGTGGCCACTCTTTGTAAACACTGATCTCCAGCAGGGATCCCGGCAGCCCCCCTAATCCTGGGCTTTCTGGTGAAGCCCTCTTCCTCCTGACTCCAGTTAACACCCTCCTCGCCACAGCTTCCACTTCCAGCTTTTTCCTGGCCCCTCATTCTTTCCCTAGCAACCCTGTGAAGGTTGTCCAAGAGGGAACTTGCTAATTGGAGTTTAGAAGCGGCATGCCTTCAAACTCCCCATGTTATCAAAAGAATCGCAAATAAACTTTCATTAACATTCTTGGCTTAAAAAAAAAAAAAAAGAAAGTGGAAAAGAATATATTAAAAAAAGAACGTATATGTATGTATAACTGAATCACTTTGCAGCAGAAATTAACACAACGTTGCAAATCAACTACACTTCAATAAAAAAAGTTTTAAACTGAAAAAAGAAAGGAGCAGAGTTATCATAAATGCTGCACTCTCCCGCTACTCCAGGCCTGGCGCGAGGTGCTGGGGATGTGAAAACTAAGGGTATGTGAGACCTTGCCTCCAGGGTGCACAGGCCAGTGTGAGGACAGACCAGTGGCAAAGGAGGCTGCAGACATACAGCAAAGGTTCTCAGTCGGAAGGAGCAGCCGGAGGGCACTGAAGTCACCGGCCAGCCCTTGGCTGCGTCCCCGACCTCCCCACCTGCCACCTGTGCTGCTCAACCACAGCCCTGGCCTCCGTGCTGCTCCCTCCCCGGGCCAGGTTTTGAGGTTTTGCGCTTGCCGACTCTCCGCCTGGAACACGTTTCCCCCAGCGAGCTGTGTGGTTCACCCTCTCACTCCCTGCAGGCCTTCCCCGCACTGTCATTCTCTCTGAGGACTTCCCTGACCACCCAACCTAAAAGAGCAACTCTTTCCCCCCAGACTCCAACCCCACACCCCTCACTCTGTACACCCATCTCTGCTTCATCTTCCTTCATCAGCATGTGACTGTCTAACATCATCTCCATTTTACTTGCTTATATGTCTATGGTCCATCTTTCCCTGATAGATTATAAACTCCATGGGGGGCAGCGGGTTTGTCTGTTTGGTTCACTGCTGACTCTCCGGATACTGACCCAGCGAAGTGCCGGACTCACTGCGGGTGCTCAATAAATATGTGTTGAATAAGTGGCTGGATGATGGATGGATGGACAAATGGATGGATGGATGGATGAATCTGATGGGGAGTTGGGGGAGGTTTCCAGGAGAAGGTAACACCAGAAGTAAATCTCAGAGAATCTGTCTGGGTCAGGAGAGAGCCTCTTGGAAAGAGCACACATAGCTCGTGTGTGATCCTGGGTAAATCACATTACTGCGGCCTCTTCTGTAATATGAAGCTAACGCATAACATTGGTAAGTCTGCGATGAGCCATGGAACCAGAAGAGGAGTTGGGGCCCGCTCAGAGAAGCCAAGGATGGTACAGGCTGATGCAAGATGGGAAAAGACAAGAGGAACCATGCCTTTCTCCACAACCACCAGATCGGGTTCTGACCGCAGCAGACAGAGACAATGAGGCTGAGAGCTGGGTGGGTCAGTTGGACTCCATTTCATGATTCCACAAGGGGTGCTTCAGTCCTCAGCCAAAGGCAAAATGCCAAGCCCCCGAAAGAACCATACTCTGAATTGTTAATTCACAAAGCAAGCCACAACCTTCCATGTGCTGTCTGTCTTCAGGTAAAAAATTACATCTCTCTGAGACTTAGTTTTGACCTCTATAAACTAAAGTCCACAACATCTCCCATTCAATGAAACATGGAAGTTTCTAGAACAGTGTGTGGCACTTCAGGAGTACGTGGCAAAAGTCTGTTACGTGGAATATATTATTTGCATGAAGTTTACATTACGGGAGGGAGAACCGTAGGACTCCACTCTGGAAGGAGGCAAAGAACTCCAGCTATGATTGCATTTTCTGAGGCTTAAGTAGAATCATGGCAGGAAAAAAAAAAGATTTGATTTTCCTAAAAAAAATAAAACTGTGGTCTGGAAGCAGTGTGAACTATGTGGTGGGAAAGCGTAGGGCTTTGAGAGCCACACAGACTTGACTCAAAGCCCTGGTGCCCCATTTTCAATCCTATGTCCTTAAAGCAAGTTTTTAAAACTGTCTTAGCTTCAGTCTTTATCTCCAAAAGAGAAAGAAATATATCTACCTTGCAAGGTTGTCTGTAGGGTGAGGGATGTATACACACAGACTAGCAAAAGAGAATTGATGGGTATTAAAGGCACGCTGAAGATCACAGTTCATTATCATGAACACAACTGAAAATGTGGTATACTCTGAAAAATTAGGGGCCATGTTGGCATTGGGTAACCTGTGAATAACTATGTAGAAAAAAATAACTCAAGTGCATACACTACGAAATTGCGAGCACACTGTTGCTATTTTAGCTGATGGGAGCTACTCAAATCATTTCCTGAATTTGAGGTGGAACAGATATATCTGCACAACCCACAGCCTTACTAGCAGATTACTGAGTGGACAGCGTGAAAGGGGCCTTGCACAGAGCATTTCATCTCCACCAGCAGGAACTCGCACACTCGCCCCCAGTCACGTGGGAGGAAGCCCCCGATTTGCAGACACAGACAAGAGAGTTCTCGGCCACAGCAACCGCAGGCCAAGAAACTGAGGCGGCGCAGAGAGAGACAGGATTACAGAAGGTTAGGTGGGTCAGTGAGAGACCTCAGCTCCCAGGGGACTCCCTGGACAGGGTGCTGTCCGCCCCCCCCGAGAGGTCTTCTCGATCCTCGCGAGCTTAGTAAGCAAACTGTGCAAGGATCCTCAACCCCCTTCTTCTATCCGTCCTCCTCCCTCCCCTCCAGCCTCCCGACTCTGCTAAGCCCGGCCTGGGTTTGGCCTGGAAGAGTCCGGACGAGGAGACTGGCCCAGCGCCTGTCACAGGGCGAAGGCAGCTCAAACGGTTTCTCTTCTGTGTTTCTCTTTCTCCTTCCATTCCTTTTCACTTTCATAATCCTCTCCTACCTTCCCCCACCCTGTTGTCAAATGAAACTGACCGTATCCCTAGTCCTTTATTTTTTAAAACCCATATTAGGCTTTTCTCTTGTTTATCTTTACTTTTAAAGTCTTATGCTCAAATGACCTGTGTCTTTTCAAATATGTATAAAATCAGCTTTGACAGGGTTCTGGGTTTCCAAAGCAGAAGGATTAGATATTTCTCCCTAAGAAAACATAATTTAGTTGTTTCCTGCCAGTTAACCTCGGAATTGCCTTTGTCAGTGGTCACTGGTCTCTGAAAGATTAAAGGTCCTTCAGCCCCGCGGGAGCCGCTAGGTGGTCAGTTCCATTTGGAGCTACACAAAGGCCGGGGGTCAGGCTGCGGGGGGCCTCGACCAGACAATGCCAGACCCGGGCCTCGGTAGCACCTCCCAGGATCTGAAAGGAGCCCTGCATCCACGCACTCACACCTGCTCACACGCACACACACACACACACACCACACGTCGTGCACACACCGACACACCGAGCACGCCCACGCACCCACACGGCAGGCGTGCACTCACACGCTCACACACAGGAGTCCAGGCCGCACTAATTTATAAGGACCAGCCACCCCCAGAGGTGCCCTCCTCTCAGTGTGCCCTGGTGTCAACCAGATTTACAGCTGCCCGGTGGATCCCACAGTGTGTGCGAACTGAAGGACTTCAGGATCCTAAAAGTCAAGATCACTTCTCCACCGTGGAAACCCCCGGCCAAGGTCAGGGGCCCGGTTCCTATCGTGGGTTACTGCTAAGTGAGCATCTCCTGGGTGGGCAGGGCAGGGGCTCTGAGAGAGACAGAATCACCAACTTTTTGAACCTCGTTAGATTCTCCAGAAACTTTCAACCCGGCCAAAGTCAGAATTATGATACGTTAAGAGTAAATTCCAAAGAGAAAGAAAGAAGGGGGGGGAGGGAAGAACGAAGGAAGGAAGGAAGGAAGGAAGAAAGGAAGGAAGGAAGGAAGGAAGGAAGGGAGGAAGGAAGGAAGGAAGGGAGGGAGGAAGGAAGGAAG
>NC_041225.1:37279390-37308790 GCF_002837175.3 Physeter macrocephalus
AGGAAGGAAGGAAGGAAGGGAGGGAGGAAGGAAGGAAGGAAGGAAGGAAGGGAGGAAGGGAAAGAATGAGAGGGAGGTAGGTGGGTCCCCAACGCCCTTTACCTAAATGCACTACATGTCAACCGCTGGCCCACACAGGCCATGGCGGGGACCTATTCCGTCTCCTTGGGCAGCACGTGCACTGGTCCTGTGCTCTGCAACTGGGAACTCCCACTCTCCTTCCCAACACCCCCTCAGCAGTGCCTAGCATGGCCTTGACCATAGCCCCAGTGCAGCCCTCGGCGCTGGACATCACCTGCAGTGCTTGGTTAAACATCCCGTGAGCCCCCCCTGGGCATCAGGGGAGGTGCTGGGGCCAAAGTGAGTCCCACAAACCAGCCTACAGTGTCAGAGGGTCGTGCTGTGAGAGCAGGAGAAAGGAAAGACCTGGGGGAGACCAAGGAAGAGCACGTGGAAGCTGTTCACCTCCCTCCAGTCTGGCTGGAGGCCAGATGGATGGAAGCTGCGAGAATGCAGCCAGGGGGGCAGCTCAGTGCTTCTCACTCGCTTTGGGGGCCCCAGCCTCTACTCCTAGACTCTCAGACACACACACAGAGAGAGAAAGAATTAAATGACTTCAAAACGGAGTTCCTAGAGCCCAGAGAGGGAGGCAACATGCCCAAATCACTCAACAAGTCAAGAACAGACCCAAGATAAGAACCAAGACCTTCTCACTCCTACTCGGGCCTTCCTGCTTCCTCATGCTGGCTCTCCAAGCCCTGCTTCCTCCTCACAAGGCTAAAATGATGAGCAGGATTTAAAAATTCCCTTCTACCTTCCCCCCAAAGGCCAGTTGTGAAACTTGACTATAAGCCACGCTAGATCAAAAATTCCCAGCTTATTTTTAGTTCTATGGAATTTTTTCAAAAATACTTTGTCCCAATGAAACTTGGGAACCCATGCTTTCGTTATTGTTGTTTTTGTTTTGTTTTTGTGCCAAGCCTGCTCATTTAATTTATTTCCTATTATTTAAATTGAGGAAATAGAAAACTGGCCGTGAAGGCTTCTGATGAGTACACGATGAATCACGTCACCACAGCATTTGGTATCAGGTAGACATTGGGGGGTCCCTCTGGTGCCTCCCCAACGCCCCAATCCCAGGGGTGCTGTGAGTTCCTTTGGGCTTTTAGAAAGGGAGATTCAAAAATGCTTCTTTGAAACTCCTTGCTCAAATGTGCTTCCAAATTCAGAATTTTTCAGATTTTAGAAAGGTAATATAGTACAGATAGCGTGCTATATGTACCCCCAGCAGGGTCTGGAGCACCCATCCTTCTGATGAAAAACTTGGTTCAACCTGAGTGGGATAAATAAAAACTAAAAATAGTCTCACGTACCATCAGGCCAGCTTTTGCCTCCAAATGAGTTATAGAAAAAAAACAAACAAACTGCATTCTCAGAGCATTTTGGATTTTGCACTTGCAAATAAGGGAACGTCAGAAAACAGCTTACGGCTCCATTGATTACTTCTGAAGGTACTCAAGGGCGCGGATTTCAAACCTCAACAGTTCAGGGGGAAAAAAACACACATGTGCATTTACAAAATATAGGAAAGACAGGATGGGAGACTGATCGTACAGTAGGTGCAATGCTGGATGCCGAGCGGAATTCTTATCCTTATTACACTCCAGTAAGCAACACAGCCAGGTTCGTTTCAAGTTTAAAATGAAGGCTTACGAGCTAGAAGTATAGGTCCGGGAGAGCGGATTTGGGGGGCTCTGTCGGGGCAATTCCAGAATGCGTCTGTCAGAGAAAGAAGTTCCCTGTTGTTTCCAACTTAAAACAACAAATAAAAAGGAGCCTCAAGGAAGTAGATCGACAACTTTTCAAACACATTTTCTTAAAAGATCAGGCAAAAAGGGAGACTGACAATGTTTAATTCATTTACAGGCACACCTCGGAGATAATGTGGGTTCGGTTTCAGATCACCGCAATAAAGCGAGTCACATGAATTGGTTTCCCAGTGCATATAAAAGTTATGTTTACACTAAACTGTAGACTATTAAGTGTGCAAAAGCACGGTGTCTAAAAATGTACATACCTTAATTTTTTAAATTTAAATTTTATTGCTAAAAAATGCTAACCATCATCTGAGCCTTCAGTAAGTTATAGCAGTCACATCAAAGATCATTGATCAGGGCTTCCCTGGTGGCGCAGTGGTTGAGAGTCCGCCTGCCGATGCAGGGGAACCGGGTTCGCGCCCCGGTCCGGGAGGATCCCACGTGCCGCGGAGCGGCTGGGCCCGTGAGCCGTGGCCGCTGAGCCTGCGCGTCCGGAGCCTGATACCAATGAGGGGCTTCCCTGGTGGCGCAGTGGTTGAGAGTCCGCCTGAAGATGCAGGGGACACGGGTTTGTGCCCCGGTCCGGGAGGATCCCACATGCTGCAGAGCGGCTGGGACCGTGAGCCATGGCCGCTGAACCTGTGCGTGCAACGGGAGAGGCCACAACAGGGAGAGGCCCCCGTACCGCAAAAAAAAAAAAAAAAAAAAAAAAAAAAATCATTGATCACAGATGACCAAAACAAATATAACAAAAATGAAAAAGCTTGAAATATTGCCAGAATTACCAAAATGTGACACGGAGACATGAAGTGAGCAAATTCTGTTGGAAAAATGGCTCAGACTTGATCGACCGAGGCTTGCCACAAACTTTCAATTTGTAAAAGAACGCAATATCTGGGAAGTGCGGTAAAACAAGGTATGCCTGTATTCTTTGCAATATTCCTGGGCCACAAATATTATTAACTTCAGTTCAAAAATTAGAAAACTCAGTAAGCCTAAGACATCTGCCCAAGGGAAAAGCCAGGATTCCACCCAGGCCTGTGGGCTTCAGATGCACACTCACCCTGCAGCCCTGGGATGTTCTCACGGAACTTCCAGGGGCACGTTTCACCTCTCTGGATCTCAAAGAGTTGGCATCCTCTCTTTCCTAGGGTGGGTGGTAAGGAGAGACCACACTTTGAAAGCACACAGACATGGTTTCAGGTGCCAGCTGTGCAACCTTCCTAATGATGTGACATTATGCAAGTTTCTTAACACCATTGGACCTCAGTTTCCCCATCCACAGAATGGGGATATCTGTTTCTAAAGCTCTTTAGGGGATTGCTAAAAGTGGATATTAAATGCTCATTATTCAGAAGGTTTTGCTGCCACCCACATTTTACACAAGGAAACACAAGACTCAAAGAGATGGCATAACTTGAGAAAGCCCAGGCTGCTTCGAGTGGGTTTCCCGTCTCTCTACTCCAGGTGCCAGGCATCCGGCCTCACCGTTGCTACGGGAAGAGCCTGAGTTTGGATGCCACTGGGAATGAGAGAGCTTGACGGTGTGTTGAGATAGCTGTGTGTTTGGCACTGTTCCTCACGGTCCTAAAACGATTATGCATTTTAATTTATTCTAAAACCCGGAAATCATCAAAACAAATGATTTTTTAAAACAGACATTAACTTAAAACAGAAGGGCATTCTGCAGTGACCAAAGCATCTCTGAGGTCAACCCTCCACATTCCAGGCGGCGGAGACCCTGGAACATGGGATTCAGCCGGTGACAGTCCTTCCCACCGCTGCGGAGCTCCTGCATCCCTCCTGGCTCTCCCTTTTGCCAATAGACTTGACTTTCAACTATTTATTTGGATGCTCAATCAGACTTGGCTCCCTTTCTACGAGGGGGCGCAAGGTTTCTCTGTTTTTTGAAAACACCCTTGGCTCTCCCCATCCCAGCTCTGCCTCTGAAACCTTCCTGACTAAGGCTGCCAGGTTTTGCTTCTTCACCTGTCACTTTGGGACAGAAGCCCAAGGGTTTATTAGAATCATCGGCTAGGTGTTGGAAGCACCCTTCTGAGTCACCAAATCCAACCTTCCCGTATTACCTACTGTGAAAGTGAAGTACAGTGGTCTCCTCTTATCCTCAGGGAATATGTTCCAAGATCGCCAGTGGAAACTACAAATAGTACTGAACCTTACATACACTATGGTTTTTCCTATACACACATGCCTATGATGAAGTTTAATTTATAAATTAGGCACAGTCAGAGATAACACCAGTAACTAATAAAAAATAGACCCATTACAACAATATGCTGTAACAAAAGTTATGTAAATGTAGCCTCTCTCTCAAAGTATCTTACTGTATAAATTTAATGCCTTTTCCATCTTAACTAAACACTCCTTACGTAGCCGTGACTTTTGCCATACGAGGTGTGACAGCAAAATTAGCATGGGGCTTCCCTGGTGGCGCAGTGGTTGAGAGTCCGCCTGCCGATGCAGGGGATGCGGGTTCGTGCCCCGGTCCGGGAAGATCCCACGTGCCGCGGAGCGGTTGGGCCCGTGAGCCATGGCCGCTGAGCCCGCGCATCCGGAGCCTGTGCTCCGCAACAGGAAAGGCCACAACAGTGAGAGGCCCGCGTAACGCAAAAAAAAAAAAAAAAAATTAGCATGAATGTCTTACTCTAGGTCTTACCAACCTCAGCAAAGATTTTTTTTCTTTCTTTATTAAGTTGAGAATTTTCACCTTTTCACTGAAAGGAAGCACTTTACTGCTTCTCTTCGGCACATCCGAATTGCCAGCATCACTACTCTTGCCCATTATTAAGTAAAATAAGGGTTCCTTGAACCCAAGCAATGTGATACCGCCACAGTCTATCTGATAACCAAGATGGGTACTAAGTGACCAACAGGAGGGATACGCTGGACAAAGGGATGATTCACATCCCAGGGGGGACGGAGCGGGAAGGTGCTCGATTTCATCACGCTCCTCAGAACGGTGCACAATTTAAAACTGATGAGTTGTTTATTTTTGGAATTTTCCACTTAATATTTTCAGACCGAAGTTGACCGCGGGTGCCTGAAACCGCGGCGGTGGGGGGCCTACCGTGCCTGCTCCTCCTCCACGCAGGCAGCGAGGACGGTGCTGAGAGCAGAGCCAGGCTGTTCGCCGGTCCAGGCCTGTACTTTTCTCTTTCCGGCTTCCTCTCCCTGCAACGTGTCAGGTGCTATTCAGGTGCACCACAGACAGCACCCATGGGGAGGGAGGGGGCGGTGTTGCCATAAGAGGTGAAACAATGACTTCCCCCCTTCCTCCCCGCCCTCCGCACTCTCTCTGACACTCTCCGAGCTCCATTTTAGGTGTGTGTTTCCTGCCTGGAGTGAGAGCTACCTGAGGCCAGGGACAAAGCCATCCCGATCTCTGTGTTCCGTCTAGCTCAGCACAAGGCAAGAGCCTGTCCCGTACACATCTGCTAAGCAAATGAGTGAATGATCTCATTTTTATGCTTGATCCATCATAAAACTGCAATTCAACTCATTGGGGGCATCCCATTTCCCCAGTTTCATTTTTTTTTTAACATCTTTATTGGAGTATAATTGCTTTACAACGTTGTGTTAGTTTCTGCTGTATAACAAAGGGAATCAGCTATACGTATACATATATCCCCATATCCCCAGTTTCATTTTAAAGATTTAATTATCTATGCCATACAGAATTTTTATTAGAAAGTGAAGTCATTAAATAAGCAGACACCAGACTCAGGCCCTGAGATAATTGCAAATAGAAACGGATCTGTCTGCAGAGCTAAGCTGGACCAGGTAAGCATGTTGCTGGCAAACAGGGCACCGTTTTCAGGACAATGGGGTTCTCAGACCAGGGAAATTCGGCTTCTAAATTACCCAGGAAAGGCTAGGAGTGAGCCATTCTGTAATCGCTTTTCTACCTCCATCTTCCTAGACATGACTTACACTGACAGACGGAATCCCAACCCCCCCTGCATCCGTAGGGCCACTGACCCACATTTTCTGACCTTCTTGCTTCTGTTCCTAGATCCCTGAGGTGCACCTGTCACGCTTTCCGTTCATACGTTCAGTTCTAAAATCAATTGAATTTATTTCAGCGACAAACTAGCAACCCATTCTTGGGCAAAGGAAGCTACTTTGAGCATCACCAAACATTTTTTCTGAACGCGGACAGGCCAAACTCCTCTTCTCTTCACCACTTCTAGGAATGAAGCCTCAGCCAACTGCCGAAAGCCTCGTTCATGCTGTGCTGAGAACAAAACCCTAATAAAGTCTCTAAATATTTACTATGGGTCCGAGTTACAGCCCTGACCGGTTCCACCCCCGTTAAAATCTGCTTGCATACTCCAAACAGTTATTTTAAGTCACTGACATGCCAGCCAAGGAGATGACAAGGCTGTGCACGCTAGCACGAAGAGCAAGTCGGGCCCAGTTTTATATTCTGGCCCTGCCACTTACTAGCTGCCGGACTCTGTGCAAGGGACCTTTCCCAGTTTCCTTTACTGTCAAAAGGGCATGATAATACTAATGTCACAGAGTTGCAGTGATGATTTGAGAAAATGTCTATCCATAGATAGGGTAACTTAAAAAAAAATAACAGGAAGCCTAACATGCCCAGAATAAAAAATGTGAAGTATTCATTTTAAAGTATTGTCTGACAGAGAAGCCAGAACATGCAATGGGGAAAGGTCAGTCTCTTCAATGAATGGTGTTGGGAAAACGACAGCCATGTGCAAAACAACCAAACTGGGCCACACTATCTGACACCATAAACAAAAAGTAACTCAAAAAATAGATTGAATGCAAGACCTAAAACCATAAAACTTCTAGAAGAAAACATAGGTGGTAATCTCCTTGATGCTGGTCTTGGCAATGATTTTTTTTGGATTTGACACCAAAAGCAAAGGAAACGAAAGCAAAAATAAGCAGGTGGGACTACATCAAATTAAAGTATTCTCAGAGTAACATGTTTTTGAAACTCAGGGAGTTTGTTGCCGTTTCAAATTTCTTCCCCTTTGAGGAAATCAAAGTGTTTTTGATTTGCAGTATCCCCATGTTGTGGACCATTGTTTATCTGGTGAGAGATAAAACTCAAAGATTAACCAGCAGTGCTTAGAACCTGAGCCCGGGCAATTTTTAACCTTCCCAGATAATGAATGGATCTCTGAAGGCCAGAATTAGTCCAAAGAGCTCCCCACCATGGTTCTAAGAGGACCCAGAGGCCCAGTAACTGAGAGCTCTTTTCTAATCAATATAACTAAATAACAGCAAGTGCGAGGTGGCCACCATGCCAGACCCTATAAATACATAAGATCATTCACTTCCTAGAAGGCAAGTCTCATTATTGCCATTTTACAGGTACAAGAACTGAGGCTCAGAGAGGTTAGATACTCCCTCAGGATCCCACACTTAGGACACAGTAGTCGTACAGTCTGAGCTCATGGCTGGTTCCCAAAGTCCGCTTTCTCCCCAATCACCATGTTGCCTTGTCAGGTAATTCATGTAGCCTTTGCAAAAGGATTTTGACCAAGATGAAATAGAAGCCAGAGGCTACTATGAGTGGACGAGTGAAGACTCAGCCGGGGGCTTCCCTGGTGGCGCAGTGGATGGGAACCCACCTGCCAATGCAGGGGACGCGGGTATGAGCTCTGGTCCAGGAAGATCCCACGTGTTGTGGAGCAACTAAGCCCGCGCGCCACAACTACTGAAGCCCCCGCGCCTAGAGCCCGTGCTCCACAACAAGAGAAGCCACCGCAATGAGAAGCCCACGCACCGCAATGAAGAGCAGCCCCTGCTCACTGCAACTAGAGAAAGCCCGCGCGCAGCAACGAAGACCCGACGCAGCCAATAAATTAAAAAAAAAAAAAAAAAAGACTCGGCAAGGAAGGCAGGGCTGGCTCCTGCCACATGCCTCTCTCCCGACACTGCTCACAGAGCTGAGTGAGGGGCTCGGGAGTCATCACCCATCGCTGCGAGGGCCTGACCAAGGGCTTGCCAGGTGGGCGGTGCTAAGAGAGCTGTATTTCAGCCGCAAAGCACAGGCTGCCTGATTCAACCATAAAGGGGTGGGTGTCTGGGCTCCACATCTCCCTGCCTTTTCCCCGATCACACCACTTCTCCCATGGTATCATAAGGATCTCTTTTCATGACTGTCGTTACCCCCAGACTACATTCTTTGAAAACAGGAATAGTGTTCATGTTTTTTAAATCCCCAGTTCCCCAAAGTGTAGTTGGGACAGAGTAGATGCTCAGTTAATGGAAGGCGCATAAATAAATGGATTGATTCAGCATCAACTCTGGACAAGATGACTAGAGAATGCCTCTACTCCTGAGATTTTACAGCTTAATTATTCCTAAGTCAGTTCTTCATCTCTGGGCGGTGGTCTGGGGGGTCTCTTGAACACTGACACCTCCCAACAGGAGGAGAACATTATGGGCCTTCAGGCTTTCAACTTTGTAAAGCAATCCCTGTAAGTGGCTCCGTTCCATCCTACAAAAACAAGCAAATGTAACCATTCGGACAGATGCTATCAACCCCATTTGAAAGGTTGAAACTGAGGCCCATGTGAGTGAACTGACTGCCCCAGGGCTGGAATTTGACAATGAGGCTGCTGACTCCGTGGTTTTTTCATGCTACCACGGTGCTCTTCCAGCTCATTACTAACAGGCCTAGAGCACTGGCAATGTGAAGGGAGAAAGGGAAGGGATGGGAAAGAAAAGAGTGTGTAGTGAAGGGAAAAATAAAAGGGAAAAGCGGGGCAGCTTCTCTGGAGAGTGTCACTGACAGCTGACCGTCGGTGACCCAGGGCCGGACAGCTCTGAACTCCTCGCCCAGGGCTGACGTGGGAAGGTCTCCTGGGCTCTCGGTGTCCCTGACTCACCCGGCTGCATCTAAGCCCTGAGAGTAAAAGCAAAGTGAACGCTTCTGGGTGCTGAGCAAAAACAGGAAGTCACAAGTGACTTGACTCTCCTCCCAACCTGAGTCCCCAACAGCCGGGTCAAGGGTGCGTGAGGGACCTGACAGGCCGCTCTCTGGCAGTGTCCTCCATGGGAGTCCAGCGGGGAAACGGGGGAAAACCCTTTAATGAGTCTCCCAGCGCATGGGTTTAGGGGCCCCTGTTGGTCCTCTGGGAGCAGGACCCGGAAGCCCTCGGGGTGGCCAGGCAGCGAGCTGGGCTTTTGCGGGCCAGCTCCATCACTTTTCCATGCATTCAATAAAATCTCAGTGCCGACTATGTGCTAAAGAGTGACCTGAGGGAAATAGCTCACTCTGAGCTTAATTTTTTCATCTGCAAAGTGGGGACGGCCCCTACCCCACAGAGCTGCCTTGAAGATGAAAGGAAATAACATTAGCGGGCTTCTCCATCACACTTGGGTCTATTATTAGCACCGAGGCAGCGTGCTACCCACTGTGTGCCTGACACTGTGATGCCTCTGCTGCCCTCCCAGAGCTGGGGGCAGGAGGGAGTGTGGCCAGGTCTGTCCCCACCTCTTTCCCCTACTCTCCTCTCACAGGAGCCTGGGGCCAGGAAGAGGTGAAGTTCTGCCAGCCCCCAGCCTGGGCCCAGCGCCCATGTTTATGACTGTTTATTTCAGAGCAAATAGAAAGGAGAAATTAGAGCCATAAAAGACAGAACAACAGACCAATAAAAACCAGCTCCCAGAAGAGTCAGAAGAAGGAAGAGAGGCAAAACTGTCACCATAGCAACACAAGACAGTCAGAAGCAGGCAGGAAGAACAGCCCCTGCTCTGCCCCCTCTCTTCACAGCAAAGCAAGCCCTCGGACCCCCTTCGGGGCTCAGTGAAAGCCAACGACCCACCCTAAAGCTCTGGCCCCCAGGCCCAGACGCCCAGCCTGACCTGGCTAGCAGCCACCCTCCTCACGCTGGCCCAGCACACGTCCCAGCCCTTCGTGGTCCCAGCCCAGCTTTCTGTGCCCTGGGGACACAGCGCTGTGCAGATGGCCCAGGCCCAACCAGAGTGATGGTGACCAGCGAAAGAGGGGAAAAGTTTCTAACAGGGAAAGGAAGGAAGGCCAAAGGGCTGGGGGGGAGACCGAGGCCCAGAAACCCAGCTCCACTACTCTGCCCTGGGTTCCCCGGGGGAGCAGGCAGCCGGGAAACAAGGGCATGGGAGGGGAGGCCAGGGCCAGGATGGTGGCCCATCGGTGCTGGACCCTGCACTCCCACACAGCAGGGGCAGAATTCTGGGGAACTGGGGGTGGGGTCAGCAAAGAGCTTTGGAGGTCTTAAATGACAAAGCTCTTGGTCCTGGTCTCTGGGGGCACTGGTCAGCAAGTCAGGGCAGCTTGGAGGAGGACCCAGGGACCCGCTGGCCCGTTTTGCCAGAGACCTGTCGGTCCTTCGGCTGGCAGGCAAGACAGGTGTCTCCACCAAATAGCCTGGCTGGCCCGGAATCAGCTTTTTGGGAAGTGGGTCAAATTGTTCCCAAAGCTCAGGATCCGTCAAGTCCCTTTCTTCAGACTGGGATTCTGAGATGGAGGAGAGTGATGGCAAGGAGGCCTGGGTGCGGGTGCACAGCAGCTGGCTGGCTGGCTGGCTACGAAGAGTCCCTGGCAGGTGGCAGCAGAAGAGGCCAGGTGTGCAGGCCCTAGGGACGGGGGTCATCTCTGCCTCTGGGGCTGTAGAGAGTGCTGGGGAGCCGGGCCGCTGGTGGAGGCATGGGGAAGGTGGAGGTCGGGGGTCTTCTGGAAGAATGGCTTTGGAGCTGAAAATACCTGGCGCTGGGGGTTGGGGCAGGAGGTTGAGTGGTTGAGGGGCGAGGGAGGTGACCTGGAACACAAGCAGGAGGCTGTCCTCGGGAGAAGGGGCAGTGGGGCGCCTAGTCGGACATCTGCACGGCGATCGCTGGAGAAGGGCTAAGGGACTGACTGGGTCCTCGGCTCTCCCTCCCGCCCTCCCCCGAAGGCTGCGTCCGGAGCTGGGGAAGGATGGCAGTGCTCGCCGGGCGCCTCCCGAGCCCGCTTCCCTGCAGGCCCCCGGCCGCGCTCCCCGCCGCGCCCCGCTCACCCCGAGCCGCCGCCGCCCTGCTCGGCCGCCGGTCCGCCGCTGCCCCAGCCGCCGCCGCTGTGGACGCCTCTCCCGCGGCCGCCGCAGCCTGCGAGACGGCCCCGGAGCCCCGCCCCGCCCCGCGCCGCCTCCAGCCCCGCCTCCAGCCCCGCCGGCTGCGGCCGCCCCGCCCCGGCCCCCGGGGAGCCCCACCCCACCCCCGGCGTCACCAGGCAGGGTCCCCAGACCGGTGCCAGATCCCTCGTGCTGACCGTGTACGCACGCAGAAACCCCTGCCCTTTTCTAGGCCTTGGCCGCTGGCTTTGCCCTCCAGGAGGAAGCCCGGATGTGCCCCTGCTGCTTCTACACGCGGAATCCCTCCGTACCCGCTATTCCTCTAAAAAAAAAAAAGACGGGAGAAAGGCCCTTTGATACACCCCTGGACGCACACCCGCCCTCACATTACTGCTCACGCACCCAGTCAGGCCGTCCCAAACTCCACGCCACTCCCTAATTAGTCTGACTCCTGATCCCAGCTTTCCGTCCTGTCCTCCCCGCACGTACTATTAACAGATTCCCAGCCCTGGGGGCCGCCGTTATCTGATGGGACCACCAAAAACAGTTTTTGCACATACTTAGTCCCCAAAATGTAATTACCCTTAAGAGCAAGTCTGCAAAAACACTTGAAAAAATTCTATGATGCAAGGGAAAGTAGGGGATTACAGTGTCATTGTCATGATCATTGTTTTAAAACATCTGCCATTAGAGAGAGAGATTCAGGAAACCAGAGAGGGCTGCGCAGTGCCAAACAGGTTGTGAGTCAGAGCTCCTGTTGAGGGGGCCCTTCTGCAGGCCCAGGCCTCTCCTGCTTCCTTTCCCAGTCAATCATGAAACTTTATCAAACCCCTACAATGGGCCAAGCCATATGCCGGGGGCTGTGTCAGTTGCTGCAGGAATGTGCGGGTTGCCACATACGGCGCCCAGGTCCTGGAGTGCAGAAAGCTTCAGGAGACCTTGGCCAAGTCCTTTTACTTTCTGAGCTCCAGGGTCCCCATGCAGGACTTGATGCCATCCCCAGCCTCCTCCAGACTCTGACAGTCAGTCTGAAGAGCTTCCATGAGCTGCTCAGCGCAGCTCATGCTCTGAGTTTTGGAAAGAATTCAGACAAGGGCCAGGAGGGCATGGTCTAGTTAGAGTGAAATAGTCTCCCAATGGGTAGGGGTCTTTCGGGTCAGAAAGAACACATCCCCATTTTTTATTTGTGTCAATCAAGGTGCCGGTACCTGGACCAGACCCTGTTGTCAATCCCCGCGAAGACGATCATTTTTTTCTTTGGGTGGCTCTATGGGAAAATCCTGCTTGCGACACCGCCATACATGATGAAGATTACAGTTGAAATTAAACTGTCAATGAGGGGGCAAGTAGGTTGAGATTAAATTTCAGTGGTTTTTATTCACAATATACATTTTTTAAAATGAACCTTAATGTCTTAATTAAACTAAATTAAACCAAACTGCTCTAATTTCAAGGATATCCTTGTCATGTATTTATTTTTTTAAAGAGATGTCTTGAGCTTGGACAAAGTGCCAGGCACAGTGCTAAATGATGGAATCAGGACACATGTCCCTGGCCTGAGGAGTAGATAGACTGGTTGCCAGCCCAGTTTATGACAAGGCAGAATAGGAAACAGGCTAAAATAGAGGTATTTGCTCTGTGGGCTCCGGACAAGAAGGAGTTCATTGTGATTGGGGAAAATTGGGTTCAGATCCTTTTAAGCTGAACCTTGAGGGATGATTAGGCTTCAGTAGGCAGGAAATGGGGTCAAGGGCACTCCAGGTAGAGGGACAAAGGAGACGCTCAGGTGGGAAGAGGTCCGAAGTGGTCACAGTACCAAGGGCTGGACAAAGTGAGGCTGAGAAGAGTAGAGCCCCTGAACAGCAGCCTGAGAAGGCTGCACTTGATCCTGGGAGCTCCCGGGGACCAGGCAGCCTTGACTGGAGCCACAAATAAAGAGACTGACAGGGGGCTGGAGGAAGAAAAGGAGGCAGAAGTGAGAATGATGAGGAGAGAACTACCATCACGAACCAGGGGCTGAGCGCTGCCCTCCATGCACCAGGTTCCGCTCCTTCACATTTGGAAACACATTCTCTGAAGCATCTGCAGTGCTGAGAATGATACTTGGCACAAATTGGTACACAATAATATTTATTGAATGAACAATAAGGTTGCAAATAATGGGCATCCCCTCTGGAGACAAAACAACAAGGGCTGATCCCATCCAGGGCTCCTCTCCATCCACTGAGATCCATCCTAGGACAGGTGGAACATTCCTTCTCAATCCCTGGACAAATTAGATGTCCCTTTCTCAGCATAGCTCCTCTTCTTCCTTCGAAAGACATTTCTGCTTCTGAACCTTTGCTCATATGTATGAATATATATGTACCTCGGATGTCTCCCTCCTCCATCTCCAGCTATTAAAGACCACTGGTTCCAACGCTAATGATGCCTTCAGGACAGTGGTGGACTATAGGCTCACACTTCTTTCTTCTGAATTCCTATAAAGCTGACAATCTGAGCCACTTCTCAATTCATCACATATGCAGGTTTCTTGAGGACAAAGACCTTATCTGAGACACAGATAAAACCCCCGTTTTATTTGGAGTCAAAGCTGAGCATAAATTCTGATTCTGTCACTCACTAGCTGTGTGAACCCAAGTTACTCGGGCCTTTAGAGTTTCAGTTTTCTCATCTCTAAAATTATAATAATAAAACTTACCTCAGAAGGTTGATGTGAGGGCTGATGTCAACTCTTCGTAGCTGTGAAAGAAAGAATAGTTGTGTGCGCGTGCGTGCGTGTGCGTGCGTGTGCGTGCGTGTGCGTGCGCGTGCGTGTGCGTGTGTGCGTGCGTGTGTGTGCGTGTGTGTGTTGCCTCCTAGTGCCTTGAATAATGCTGGCCATACAGTAAGTGCGCGCGTGCGTGTGCGTGTGCGTGCGTGTGTGTGTTGCCTCCTAGTGCCTTGAATAATGCTGGCCATACAGTAAGTGCTCATTTCAGACTGGGTGGTTGGTGGGTTGATTCATAGATGAGGACTTGGAGTGGAGGCGGAACCCCTACAGTGCTCTCCGCTTGCTACTCCACGGGAAGGAGTCTTTATTTTGCCCTCCCACTTCACTTGGTTCCCCAGGAATTATATAGTGCTTTCCCTCTGGCATTACTATAATGGCTTCCAAAGGTGGTGGGATTTCTTGCCAATTACAGGCCAGGGTTCCTTTATGTAGCTAAGGGTTTCTACGGAAACATGGCCCAGACTTCAGAGGGAGCATAATAGATTTGATTATGAATATTGAGCCAATTTTCATGGCTGACACACTTCACACTTCCTTGTTGCAAAACATCACAGCCCAAAGTATGTAGAGAAACTTGGTAATGGCTGAAAATCCTTGCCTGTGGCTGAATTAAGCCTATGACTTAACACAGTCGAATGCATCACTTTTTAAATCACTGAGCGTGTCAGGCTCTTTCAGACCTCCCTTTCTTTGCACATGGTTCTCCTCTGCCTTAAATGACCTTCCATCCTGGTTCATTCACTGAGTTTCTATTCAGTTTTACAATCCTGGTTCTAAAGCAACCCCTCTATAATGCCTCCTTCAACTCTCCAAGGCCAAGTCAAATGTTCTTTCTTGTGGGCTTTCATGGTATTGCATTCATACCTCTATCATATCACTCATAAAGCTGTGTGGATCTGATAAATTTATATGTGGTTGATTTTTGTTATTCCCAGTAACTATGTTCTATGAAGTCACCACAAACTCTGACCTAGCAAATACGGAACCATTGCTCCTAGGGGAAATTCAAGGTTAGGTTCCTGTGAGCTTCTGGTGATAACATTTTCATCAGTTCATCGGTATATAACCTTGTTCTATGTGTGTTTCTGCTTAAAAACATCTATTTAATATATACTGTTGATTCATTCATTGAACTCACAGCCAACAGCACTGTAACTCGTGCTTGAACGAAGCTTGTCTAACACACATATTTTCTCTGTAAGGCACATCACAGCCTCACACTTAGGAACACTAGACAGCACTTGAGCACTATGCTTAGGGACCATTTTAGACAGTGAAATTACCAACAAAAAGCACAAAAATGTGAAAAACATGGTACTACGTAGACCACAAAAAGAGCACTTGTTTACAGTATGAGAGCTGAAATAGAAGGCGGAACTTTGCCTTAGTCAGCCTCAGCTAGGAACACGCTCCTTGGTGACTCAAACTTTCGCTGCTTGGTGCATGTTGACAAATGACACAGAAGTACCAAGAGTAGTGATTTTGAGGTCAGCAAGTAGGGAAATTCACAAATACAGAATCCACAAATAATGAATGTAGGCTGTATGTGTCTCCAGACTAGACTATAAACTCTGCATCCAGAATCTCTGCCTTATTGGTCTTTGTATCTTTCCAGCACCTCAAAGAGCTCCTGATACATAAAAAAATTGATGCATAATAAATGCCAGTTGAATGAATGAAACATTCAATCCATTTCTTTAGAGAATTTCCCAACCATTTATAAACTTATATTAATAAAGCAGCAAAATGTCTCGAGTCTTCTCCCATGTGAACGTCAAGGACCTGATTAGGTTCCTGTCAGTTACTTAAGAATAGTCCTGCCTTCAAATGTAAGGAACATTCCAAATGAAGTGGATCCCTCATGTGTGGCATATTTGGATGATACAGATATTGACTTCTAAGATGGGTAAAATGTTATAAACAACACCATCCACCCATCCCCCACAAAATGAGAAGGAACAATAAAGTCTCAGGGTCTGGAACAATAATGTCAAATGATGGTCAAGAATGGAGAAAAATTACATAGTTCAGAAACTGAAAGGGAGCACAGAGATGAAGTACAGAGTGTTAATAGGGAAAGAAAATGAACACCTGGAGGCAGGGAGGCACGAGGGCCATGCAGGAGTTTTGCAGGGAGGTCAGGTTTAAATCTGCACTCTTCTCCTCCACTTATGGCACCATGCCTTTGGGCAGAACTTCCCTCTTCCTTGTTTCTCACGTATATAACATGGGGGGGCATGATAGGACTTACCATAAAGGATTGTTTATGCAACTGATACTTACTGAGTGTCTACTGGGTGCCAGATAGTAACAAGAATGAGATAATGAATGTGCAGACAATGAATGAGTACCTAGCACAGTGCCTGGTTAACCCAGCTAGCAAATTTTAAAAGTGATTTTAATTATTTGCATTATAAACTTATTTCTGCTTTCATTCTCTTTTACTTCTCTCTCTGATTTGCACGAATATATGACTTCCATTCTCTTCTAAGTCCAAACCCTTTGATACTCTTCCACAGGTCAGTTGATCTCTATCTTTAACTGACCAGGTAAATCCAGAAATTGCTGATTGCATCAACTTTTGGCACCTTTGACCAAATGGAGTCAGCCCGTCTAGGGCACTCAACCTCACCCTGCAAAGCTCACACCATCTCCAAAATCACCACCAACAACGTGATGACACGTGTAAGGGGCCTTTGAGCAAAGGCTGAGAGCATTTTATAGGCATAGCCTAGTCATCTGTGCAGCATCACAAACAGTTAAGTAGGGGTCACTTCTGACTGTACTCATTTTATAGCCAGGGAGATTAAAGCTTGATGGAACTTGTTCAAGGCATCAGCTGAGTCCTGGCCACAGCCATGAAAATAAAACACAGGTGTCATGGATTACAGTTTAGGACCAAGCCTTGAATTCCTTGGACAACCAGATTTCCCTTTTCTTTACAGATAGTTTCCTTTCTTTGCAGGAAATATATCAGTGAGCAAGTAGACAGGTTGATTCAGACATAGACCAGGATTCTCTCTCTTGCTATCAGAGATTGTGTCAAAGGTAGGGAGCTAAAAGCACAGCTGGGTACTAGGACCATGTTAAATTTCCCACCAAACAGAATGGTTGACCCTACAGAGTTTCTTTACAAGCCCTGAGAGCAATATATGAATGTTTTATGTTTAAATGCTCATTGTGACAATCACATAAATGGCCATTTTAATGGTTTTCTTCCTATTGTGTTTGCCTTTTGACTCTCTAATCACTTGAGAAATGCCTTAAATAGTGATGCCAGCAGGAACCTTGAGATATTTAGATCTCATACTTATCTTCTTTTTTTATCCTCCCTTGAACCATTGCCCAGATCAACTCCTTATCAGCTCTTGCCTGAGTTATTTTGACAGCATTCCGATTGGTACCTCTGCCTTCATATTCAGCTCATCCAGTTCACCGTCCAGCCATCTTCCTAAGAGACATATATGATCATGGTAGCCCCCTTATTCACACCCCCCGGTGGTTCCCCATCACCCCAGGACAAAGTCTTACATTCTTTGGAGAACTCATATGGTCACTTATAATCTGTCCTTGCTTGTTTTTTCTGCCACATTTCTTTCCACTCTTCAAGTATTATATTGCTCCTCTCTTCCTTCGTACTGCTATTTCCTCTCCCTGGAACGTCCCACTCTCCCTTGTCAAATGGATGAGCTCCAAATTACCCTTCCAGGTGGGAGGAATATCACCTTGTAATGAAGTCTTTTCTGGACTCTGATCCTCAGCATACCCAGGTCCTGTAACTCACTTTATCTCACAGCATTTCAATTCTGCTTCCTGGGATTTATGAATTATATATATAATATATCTCATATATTAATATATATGTATATGTATGTGTATAAATTACATATATAATAAAATGTCTGTGTTTTCAGTGCTTGAAATTTAATGTACACTTAATAATAAGTACCTCTTGAGTTGAGCTGAGTTAAACTGAATCCCTTAAGATCCAGAGATTAGAAAAACTGCCCTTTCAAGTTACTTCTGGACTTCTGGAAAAGTAAAGTATAAAAGTGTACTCGAGATAGGAAGAGGTCCAACAATACAGGACCCTTTTCATAGAAAAATCAATTTTAGGGTGCTTTTTTGTGAATAAATCAAAACCCCTACAATCTGCTATTGTAGCTGTGGGATCTTAAAATCCACATTAGTGATTGTTGATCAAATCCAAAAAAATCGTTCTCAGCTCCTGATGTTAAAACACTTCCTTTCCTCCTATGCCAACGCCTCTACATTTTCTTTGTTTCCATTATACTAAGCATCATTTTTGTTCTTCCCTGGACATTTGCCTGGGAGGCTGGCGCAAGCTATAAATAATAGTCATCATCATTATAAGACATTATTTACACAGTCTATTTTTAGAGCTGAGGACTAACTCACAAGCATGCCCATTATGACCCTGATAGAGATGCAGTGATTTCTTGGGGAGAGTCTTGGGCTCTTGAATATTGTACCTGCCTCAATAGTGTCACTCATGTGGCGTGACTGCTCAGATGGCAGCTGCTTCATCCGATAAACTCCATCAAACTGCTTCCCATCTGTTAATGGGAGAGGAAATGGAAGAGTTTTTAAAATATGGTGATTTTTATGTCGTTACGCATGAATGCAATTGTTTTTCTGATTCCCACATTTCATGTATACCCAGGCATTCATGAATCTATTTAATTCGTTTTTTAGTTTTAGAATAAAAGGAACTTTACCTTTTATAACATTTAGACATTTTAGGGTCTTCAAAGAATCTCAGAGAAGAAGGGGCCTTAGAGAAAAGGAGGCCCAGGAGGGAAAGGTGACTTCCCAAGTTCATATGGGAAATGAACGGAAGAAGTATGATTTAAAACATGGTGTGTCGCGCCCCGGTCTGGGAGGAGCCCACGTGCCGCGGAGCGGCTGGGCCCGTGAGCCATGGCCGCTGAGTCTGCGCGTCCGGAGCCTGTGCTCCGCAATGGGAGAGGCCACAACAGGGGGGGGCCCGCATACCACCAAAAAAAAAAAAAAAAACAAAAAAAAAAAAACTAAAACATGGTGTGCTGGGTCCAGTCTGGTTTCTCTCCCTGATGCTGAACAAATCTTCACCCAAATTCTGATTTAAGCGCTAAAGTTTTCACCGTGTCGTACATCCAGGATGCTAGGCTTCTGTATATAGATTATCCAGTTTCTCATAAATCCCCAAACTCTTTTACTGGCCTGCATTGGATCTTGTCCCTAAGAGGGATGAGCCTATCTAGTGAAAGACCCAGGCCGATTCTGGAGACAAGACTCTGAAACTGCCATTGTAAACAGGCAGAGTGATCCGGTAGGAAGAGTTTCGTGTCCTAAATCCTACGTTCTAGGAACAGTTCTACTTTATTTGTTGTATGATCTGGGGCAGGTGAGTAAACTTCTCTTGTTTCAGTGTTTTTATTTGTTCACCATGGATAATAAATGCCTGCCCTGTCTGCCTGGGAGGAATTTTGAGAGAATCAAATGAAATGACAGATTCGAAAAGACTGTGCAGAAAGTTACATGAAACATCATCATCTCAGGCAGCAACAGCACAGCAGAATATTTTGCTTTTGTTTATCGCCAGAGGGGCATGCATGGTATTTGATGCTGATTTCCTGCAGGTTGTCAGGTTTTCTTTGGCCCTTATTTTTATCCTACCAAACATCACTGAAGTTTGGAACAAATTTTATATTTCCACATATTTAAGGATTTATTTAGCACTTACTATACGTCAGACACTCTGATAGGTGCTAGGGATACAAAGAAGGATGCTCTTGTGAACTCACTGCCCAGAGGGGAAACAGACATGAAAACACCTACAAAATTGCCTTATGGTATGTGAAACTAGTTAAGGAACTTAGGGACAGGCATTTAACCTAGTCTGGGAGAGGGCTTTCAGGAAAAATTGTATTTTTTCCTATGTAGGACTGATCTGGGGAGGAAAAGGGAAAATTAGAAATAACAAATGTATCGGGATGTTGATTTACTTGGGACATTATGAATACTTTGGTTTGACAGTAGATTGGGGAATGAGACAGTAGATTTAGATGGTGGTCATTACGGAGAGATTTTTTTGGTATTCTAAGGAGCTTATACCAGTTGTTGAAAGAGAACAGGAATTTTTCATTAAAGTTTAATTTTAGCATGCATCCATTTCCTCTTTCCTGTCTTTTGTCCTGATCCAAACACATTACAGTACAGAGTAATGATGGAGAGGTGCTTACTCCATTCTAAGGAATACGTATACAAAGAATAATGTAACAAATATCCATGTTCCCATCACCCAGAATATTATTTTGTTATTAGCACTTCATTTTTTTTCTATTAAATAGTAGGATATTAATGATCAACTGGAAGTTCTTATGCTCCCAAGGGTGGTAGAAACTTCTAATGGTAAATCACTCTGGTTCTCTCCTTCTGGCCACTGGGAGGATCTCACTCTTCCTCCTTTGTAGGACCATACCATCAGTTCTGGCCAATGGTTGGTGGGCAGACATGTCACTTCTGGGTTGGAACGCTTAATTACCCGTGTGAGACCTTTCAACAACTTGCATCCTCCTGTTGCAAAATACGATGCTCTTTATCCTGGGTCCTGGAGTAAGAAGGACATTGAGAAGCTAGCCTGCCACTAGCACCGATGCATGACGGACACATAATGGAGTTGTAAATACATCCTTGTTGTTTAAGCCACTGAGATTTTGGAGTTGTTTACTACTACAGCATTACCTCACCCAGCCCATCTGATACATCTTCCAGCCCAATTCCCCTTCCTCCCCATCCAGAGAAAACGCTTTCAAAATGCTATCAAATGGTATTCTCGTTCTTAGTTTTATTCATTCAATTGTGTGGATTATTAAAACTCTCCATCAGGTTAGCTACATAATTCTATAGATTATGTACCTGTGGAGTTTTACCCAATAGTGACTAATTCTTCTTCAAAATGGTTCTATTATTTTATTACTCAGAGGACCAAGGTAAAAGTGTGCTTACATCTCCACATATTTCCCAACTTTTCTATCGTCAAACTTTCTGGTATGTTTTTATTTGTGAAATGTAATTTTATTGTTTTCATGGACATTTTCTTGATTACTGAGACAGGCTCTTTTCACATGTTTATTGATTTTTTCAGGTTTTCTCTTCTGTAAAATAGCTGTTCATATCCTTTGCAATTTTATCTATTGTGCCATTTATAACTTATAAATTCATAGTTCAGCTATTATCTTGTTGTTGATTTGTAAGATTAAAAAATTATATTCTGAATACTAATCCTTTGCCTATTATATGTATTACTAATTTCTTCATTTAATCTGTGACTTGCCTCTTAACTTTGTTCGTGGTGTCTTTTATCATATAGAAGGACTTAATTTTGAAGCTGTTAACTTATATTCTTTTATGATATCTGTTTTTTTGGTATCTTCTTTAAGAAAGCTTTTTCCAGCTAAAGAGCAAAGAGATGTTTTCTAATATTTTCATCTAATAGTGTTAAATGCAGTTTTTCACTTTTGTTTACATCTTTGATATATATGAAATATATTTGGGAGAATGATGTGAGAAAGGAATCTAATTATTTTCTTACAGGAAAAGCCACTGGTCTCAACAATGTTCTTCCTGCTTTGTTTTCCAATACCTCTCCTTACATGGATCAAGTTCACACTTATCTCTTTTCACACACTACACTGTGGTGATTAATCTATTTTTATAATACACCTTGATTTCTGATAAATAATGTGCCCGTTTTCTCCTGATTTTAAAGAAATTTCTTGGCTATGTTTGGACTTGTCTCTTTGCTATGGACTTTTGACTACATATCCTGATGAAATTCTTTATTATTTCTAAGTATTTGTCTTTCTGTTTGGCTTTTCTATATAGACCAAGGGTTGGCAAACTACAACATATGGATAAAATCTAAAAATACTTGATATGCAGTTGACCCTTGAACAACATGGGGGTGGGGCACTGACATCACCCCCTTCCATCCCCGAGCAGTCAAAAATCCACATGTAAATTTATGGTTAGCTGTCTTTATCCATGGTTCTGCATGTATGGGTTCACCCAACCATATGTAGTACATATTTATTCAAAAAACCCATATATAAATTGACCCATGCAGTTCAAACCCATGTTGTTGAAGAGTCAACTGTAATTCATTTTCTTTCTTTTGTCTTAATCAGTCATAGTAGGGGGTTAAATATTTTGTTAGGTTTTTTAAAATGCAAGATTTTGATTTTACTGATTATCATGAATGAATTTTCTACATCTGTTTGTTTTTTTCATTCATGCCTCAGATATTGAGCTGAGCTAGTCATACTTTATGACCCCTATGTTCCGTTTTCAATTAATCTAACTCTCATCTTTATCATTTCTCATCTTCTACTTTTGGGGAGTGTATTCTGTTTCTGTTTTTTTTCTAGTTTCTTGAAAAGAAAACTCAACTCACTTTTATTCTGTATTTTTTTTTATTTCTGAGTGAATGGATTTAACAGTACAAATTATCTTCTAACTGCTGCTTTAGTTATATCCCAGCAAGTGTGATATGTGAATAACATTAACGTTATACAATGTAGATCTTTCTTTGGTATTAGGTACTAAATTTGGTTTTCTTTTAAAAGCATTTGGAGTGTATTTTTTAGTTTGGAAGATTTTCAGTTTGGGAAGTTTCTATCAAGATATCTTCAAGCTCACTGATTCTTTCCTCAGCCATGTCCAGTCTACTGATGAATCCATCAAGAGCATTCTTCATTTCTTTGACAGTGTTTTTAATGTCTAGCATTTTAAAAATTATTTCTTAGAGTTTCCCATCTATCCTTGTATGTTGTCCATTTTTTCCATTAGAATCTTTAGTATATTAATCATAGTTATTTAAATTCCTGGTCTGATAATTCCAAAATCTCTGCCACATCTGAGTCTGACTCTGACACTTGCTTTGTCTCTTCCACAGTGTTTTGTTTGTTTGTTTTGTGTGTGTGTGTGTTTTATTTGTATTTCACTTTTTAGAATTTCTTGTAAAATTTGTTGTTGAAAGCCTACATGATGTGTCAGGTAAAAGGAACTGAGATGTCAGGTTTTATATTTATCTGGCTAGAAATTAGACTGTGTTATCGTTTTCTGTAGCTTTGATATCATAGGCCAAAATTGCTTCTAGAGTCCTCGTTTTGTCTCTCCTGTTATCTGTGGGTTTCCTTAGAGACTCCTTCTTAAACAGGGTCTGAGGCTTGCAGTTCTTTTGGCTATAATCTCTGGCTATTATACAACAGCCTTGTTGATGCTGTGGTAAGATGCTGGCGAAGAGGAAATATTCTATAATCATGTAATTAAATCTTACTCCTGTAAGTAGGGTGTCTGTGTAAGGCTAGGTCTCTAGGAGTTTTTCTCTCTTGAGCAAGTCCTCACTTTGCCTCCATCCGCTAGTCAATAATTTTTTAAGTGTTCCTACCAGGCTCCACACGTGACTTCTGCTTCTAGTAAACTGTGATTCCCTGCATCTGCCTGTCTCTCCAATTTTCCGGCCCTGTGACCTCAATTCTCTGATGGATCTATGAAAGGTTGATTTTCACTTTGTCCATTTTTGCTGTTGTTGCTGTGAGGATGGGAGTGAAGACTTTCAAATTCTTTACATATTGAACTGTAAACTGGAAGTCTCCACCTTTGAATTTTTAATATGTGTGTGTGTGTGTGTGTGTGTGTGTGTGTACACATATATATTTGTTTATTTTAGTTTTTACTTGCATTTTGGTCAAAGAACACATTTTCACTTGTGTCCTAATACATAGTCAATTTTTAGAAACAGTTCTTGTACCTGAAAAGAATTCATAGTCTCCATGTCTGGGGTGTCATGACTTTTTTCATTGGCTTATATTTCTAGAATTTATTTTTCTTTTCTCATATTGACTTTTTCTTTACAGTGTGATTTCTATTTACTTCTCTATTTCTGCAAAGATTTAAAATACTTATTTTATAGTCTTAAAAATTGTCCCATTATCTCTAGGATAATTTGTTGTTCCTCTTGCTTCTTCTTCCTGGTTATTCATTTTCTCATATGGTTTACGATTTTGGCTATGATCTTGTTGTCGGTGAGGATATTTTCCATAGGAAAACCATGTGACTTGCTTTAGGTGACAGTTTCTCAGCTGCATTTGCTGGGACTTTATGGATTTAAGTGAACTGGACTAATGTTTATGTTAACATTTCTTTTGGGTCCTGAACTAATCAAGTGGCTTAAATTTGGACCCCTGGGCTTCCCTGGTGGCGCAGTGGTTGCGCGTCCGCCTGCCGATGCAGGGGAACCGGGTTCGTGCCCCGGTCTGGGAGGATCCCACGTGCCGCGGAGCGGCTGGGCCCGTGAGCCATGGCCGCTGAGTCTGCGCGTCCGGAGCCTGCGCTCCGCAACGGGAGAGGCCACAACAGTGAGAGGCCCGCATACCACAAAAAAGAAAAAAAAAAAAAAAATTTGGACCCCTTCTGTGTTCTGATTACTTGCAGGTGTGTCTATTTCCACCCACTGGCCTAGGTGAATAGGAAGCTAGGTGGGCAGTGATTTTCTTACAGACGGCAACGCTAATGGCTGCAGAATCAATTCACGTCACTCAGTGCCAGCTGCCCACCCACATGGGGTTGCTGGCTGAATTTCCCTCTCTGTGTGGACATTAATCTCTAGTGCCAAATGTTAAGGCCTGTAAGAGGCTCCAATTTCCCTATAACACGTTTCAGCTTTTACTATCACTTTCCAATTTGGAGATTCCTTTCTTAATTTTTTCGGAATTTGGAATTTTCCTTTTTTGGTCTCAGGCTATGAATTTACAGTTGCTAGGTAATTTATTTTTCCATCTTAAATCCAACATTTCTACTGTGTTTTGAGTAAGGGGAGTGTCTCCCACTTCAGCTCAGCCTGCCTTACTTTTCAGAGGATGAGAGACATATATATTCTGAAAGGAACACACAAACCTGTGAGCAGATCCTTAAGGAAGGCTCTGCTGTGAGCAGCTGGACAGCCTGTAGGGGCACTGGAAACACTGGTCCGAAGCTGGCTTATTCTTGACTCTCAAATCATGCCACCTATTTAGCTAAAAGTCAGCCCTGCCTGGTGCTACAACTAAGCCTTCCACTGCAGCTCTTTTCTTTGGCTTCTGAAATCACTGAATACCACACCTGACTCTCCAGGACCCGTTGCGCTAATGCCTGCTGTGCATATGGTGCCGAATTTGACTCCCAGCAGATACACCTCCTCCTGTAGTGTGTGCTTGGCCCCCTGTGAGGCCCTCTGTCCACCCCCACAAGAAGACATGATGCCTCCACTTTGAGGTGCAGCCACATTTGTTGTCCCAGATGTTCATGCCTTTAGAACACGTGTCCTCTTTTTCTCAATCTGTGTCAGTCCCTGGGCTTAAAGCTTTAGCTAACATATGTAATGGAAGCTAAAGATACCTGAAAATAAAAAAGACTTTTTCTGTCCCCAAATTCATAAACTCCAAAAGAAAAGAGTTATCACTCTAGCAAGATGTCTTCAGGATTTTAAGGAAATGTGTTTTTCAGTTCACGTTTAAAATATTTGTTTAAAGAAAATTATCCATACCCTGAGGTTACTGAGTAATGAAAATAATGCCATGTGAGTTCATTAGTCTCTAATATGATTTTTCTCCTCATTTTATTTGCCAGTAAGGAAAGATTCTCCAAATGATGTATTTCAGAGTCTGAGGAGAAGGAATTATGATTGGTTTCTTCATGGCTATTATCAACCGTAAGAGAAAAATTCAACGAGTTTGCAATTTTCAAAGAAGTGGAGAGATTACTTTGTTAATGTCTATTCAGTTCATTTTTCTATTTGGGGAATTGAAAATTTGAGTGTGGTTGCAGAGAACTGACTGGAGAAAGCTTAAATTGCAATACAGGGGCATTTCTCCAACTGTAGAACTATTTTGAAGTTGCTTAGAGCAAATGTGGGAATATGAGTAAGAACTGTAGCCTTGTTCCCTAGAATTGCACACTTATCCTAAATGAAGACTTTTGGTAAAAATCACTATTGTCATCAAAAAAGCAGTTATTAAGTGACCATCTGTGCAGAGTTCTTTACAGAGGCTGGAAATAAACAAAGGCTCAATTAACGATGATGTAAGAACTTTTTGATGTTATTAAAGGGGGATGATCATGTTACCTGAAGGACATTCAGGTACCTGAACAGGTAAATCATTTACATAAAGACGTGGTATGTTGAAATTCAGTGTAGGCCAAAGGGACGTGTTGGAAAAAACACTGGAATGAGAGTCAGGAGAGCTGGGTTGTAATCCACTTTGATATCACTCAGCTGAGAGAACTTAGGAATTAGCCAGCCTCCCTGGGCTTCACTTCCCTCACGTGAAGTTGGACAAAATTCAGAAGCTAGACAACAATTATTGATGAAAAAGTCACATCTGGTTTCTTTACACATAAGCAATACAACATGAGTCCCTGCCTCCCAGAAGACCTGTATATTCAAGAAAAACAATAAACCAGAAGTGACATAGTCAAGACAATGACAACAGTAGAAGGATTTCTGGCTGACGTTACCGAATAGCTTCAGAATAAAGCAGGAATTGGAGAAGGTGGGCCACCAGGTACAACTTCCAGAGGGAGGTACTGGAAAACGCATCCGAAAAGAAGGGCAGTCTATGAACCAGTGAAAACAGGAATCCAAGTTGGGTGAAGGCATGAGTAAAAGCCTGGGTGGGGCTGGTGTCAACTTAGGGATCAACCATGGGGTGATGATCCTGGGGAAGGGAAGGCGCTAGGAACCCATGACGATAATTTCCATAAAGAACAGTTGTGCAAGGTCTGCCAGGGAGGGAAGGAAGCTGGGTTCCTTGTGGCCCCAGAGGACAGCAGTACGGCTAGGTGACATTAGAAGGAGGCAGAGCTCGGCAGGCCCGAGGGACACGCTCGGTGCCTGGAAGGCAGTGTAGCTGTTCCAGCCCTGAAATTGCACCAACTGGCTGAGTGATCGGGCAGCTCGTTGTAGCTTTCTGGCCCTGTTTCACGCATGTACCACAATAGATGCGTGTTCCAGGAATTTTCAAGGTCCTTTTTATTTCCCTTTGATTTTGAGGAAGAACTTTCTGCTAGAGCAGCACAAATTGCAGAGGAATAGTTAGCGTAGCAGGGATTTCACTTTCACTGGACGCATTCAGGCAGGGCTGCTTGGACACCTGGCAAGGCTGCTTGCTGGGGGGAGGTAATTTCTACACTGGGTCAGCTTCTTCCGTCGTCGAGATTCTCTGGGTTCTAGGAACCATCAGAGAGAGTGGGGAGACCTGGCTGGGAGAGCAGTTGGGTCATCCTGAACTTGAGCGCAGGTCTGGAAATGCACTGCTGGAAGCAACAAGAGGAGCCGTGAGGCCAAAGGTATCTGCGAGGAGGCTGCGGCGGCCTGAGCTAGCAGGGAAGGTGGACTCCGGTGAGGCTCTGACGGAAGGCCAGAGTCAACTGGCCGAGAGCTCGCATGTAGAGGGGAAAGGAGAGGCAGACAGGGCCATTCCTGGAACGGGAGGAGAGACTCCACGTGGGCGAACACAACCCAGGGAAGATGAGCGAGTGCTTCTGTCCCTGCCAAGTTCACTGGGCGCCGGGACGGAACCTTTGGTTTATGATTCTATTTCATGCATCCTTGCCTGTGAAAACCGTTCAGGGCGTCACTGGGAGGGCACAGACACAGCCCACCCAGTCATGACACGTAGAGCCCAGCCCTCCAAGGAAATATAGCCGTGTACTCAGAGCTGGAACACAGGCAGTCAAGAACAGGCCCGAACTGAAGACGGAAGCAGGATATGCCAAGGCAGCCAATTTGATTTGTGCTGTAAACCTGGAGGGCTTAAAATCTGTGCCTTGATCCCAATATGCTAACCCTCAGATTTTCTCTGGAGGCTCAAGGATGGGTAGTGATCTGGGAGACATGAAACTGGGGATTGGGTGAAAATGTTCTGTTTTTACTTGGTAAGGAAAACAACCTAAATCTCGAGAGTTTTCCAAATAGCTGTGTTAAAGCAACCACATTAATATTTAGGAATCTCAAGAATTGTCCTGTCATCCTCGTGACAAAATAACACAGACGCAGGAGAGGAATGAAAAGGGTTCTATGAGGGCACAGAGGAAAGAGACAGAGGGGGTGGCTTGAGCAAAGTATTAGCCCACGTAGGCTCACCTTAATAATACTTTAGAAGAGAGTTCATGGAAACTCATCTCTGGGTAGGAATTTTCTGTTTCTACAGTGGCACCCGTGTCCTTGCCAATTTATTCTGATCTGTGCATATGCATATTCACACTCCAGCCCAGCCACACACAGTCCCACTGGCACAAGTGCCTTTCCATGAAACCCCCTTGCAGCTGACTCCCAGGACAGCCAGGCACACAGCAGCCAGCACTCGATGGAGCTTTGGAGGTTTCTCAAATTGTTTCCTTAAAGACACTTGCTTTGTAACCAGATTTCTCCCTGCTTCGTAGGCACTGTGCTGAGCGCTGCCCCCCAGCCAAGTCCATGCGAGCCTGGAGCCTGACACCTGCTGATAGAGAAAGCTGACCAGCAAACAAGGCCAGAGGCCACTGATGGGGTATTCTGGAATTCCTGAAAATGGCCCGGCTGGGGCTACTTCCTCAACTCCCAGCAATGATGGTCCTACACAAAGGCCATTTTGTGCCACTTGTATAGAGACCCTTCTCGTTGCTTCTGCCTGCTGGTTCTTATCTGATCTCATGTCTTGGCTAGGCTGATGCCCCAGTTTCTCCTCATCTCCACTTTCAATTCACATTCACTGTGTCCACTGAGGCTCAGCCCTCGATACTCAGAGTCAAAGAACTCAGAACAAAGAGGGGAAGAAAAATGGGCTGGAGAGAGGCTTTAGGACAGATGGGAGGAGGAGGAGGCCTCTGCTTCAAATAAAAGAGGCATTTTTTAATTAGGAAGCTGTGCTACATCTTCTGAGAGACTCTAATTTTGGAAAAAATTATCCTTGGAATGGGACTGGGCCGATTAAAGGAAGAAATGAGAAACAATACTTGAAGGTAGGTTGGGACAGATCAGGGAGTCAGTTAAATGTCAGGTTAACGTATACAAAAATAAACTCAAAATGGATTAAAGACCTAAATATAAGGCCAGACACTATAAAACTCTTAGAGGAAAACATCAGAACACTCTCTGACATAAGTCACAGCAAGATCCTTTTTGACCCACTTCCTAGAGAAATGGAAATAAAACCAAAAATAAACAAATGGGACCTAATGAAACTGAAAAGCTTTTGCACAGCAAAGGAAACCATAAACAAGACTAAAAGACAACCCTCAGAATGGGAGAAAATATTTGCCAATGAAGCAACAGAAAAAAGGATTAATCTCCAAAATTTACAAACAGCTCATGCAGCTCAATATCAAAAAAACAAACGATCCAATCCAAAAATGGGTAGAAGACCTAAATAGACATTTCTCCAAAGAAGACATACACATGGCCAACAAACACATGAAAGGATGTTCAACATCACTAATCATTAGAGAAATGCAAATCAAAACTACTGTAAGGTATCACCTCACACCGGTCAGAATGGCCATCATCAAAAAATCTATAAACAGGAAATGCTGGAGAGGGTGTGGAGAAAAGGCAACCCTCTTGCACTGTTGGTGGGAATGTAAATTGATACAGCCACTATGGAGAACAGTATGGAGGTTCCTTAAAAAACTAAAAATA
>NC_041225.1:37309068-37350928 GCF_002837175.3 Physeter macrocephalus
GCCAGATGAATGGATAAAGAAGATGTGGTACATCTATACAATGGAATATTACTCAGCCATAAAAAGAAATGAAATTGAATTATTTGTAGTGAGGTGCATGGAACTAGAGTCTGTCAAACAGAGTGAAGTAAGTCAGAAAGAGAAAATGAAATACCGTATACTAACACATATATATGGAATCTAAAAAAAAAAAAAATGGTTCTGAAGAACCTAGGGGCAGGACAGGAATAAAGACGCAGACATAGAGAATGGACTTTAGGACAAGGGGAGGGGGAAGGGCAAGCTGGGAAGAAGTGAGAGGGTGGCATGGACATATAGACACTACCAAACGTAAAAGATAGCTAGTGGGAAGCAGCCGCATAGCACAGGGAGATCAGCTCGGTGCTCTGTGACCACCTACAGGGGTGGGAAGGGGTGGGGGGGTGGGAGGGAGGTACAAGAGGGAGGGGATATGGGGATGTATGTATACGTGTAGCTGATTCACTTTGTTATACAGCAGAAACGAACACAACATTGTAAAGCAATTATACTCCAACAAAGATGTCTAAAAAAAATGTCAGGTTAAGTAATTTCCTGAGATTCTATCCCATTTTCCTCTTCTTCCTACTCATCTTTCTCCTCAGTACAATTTATTGAAAGACTACTGTAGAAGGAGGTCACAAGGTTAACTCTCACAGCAACTTAGATTTTCAGAGAACATGGTATTTCTTTTTAATTTGTGGATAACTAAATGGCCTTGCTCCCAAATCTTTACACGCTGGTTAGCTAGAATAAAAGAAACCACACCCACACACAGGCCGAACACATGCATATATACACACACTTTATAGAACAAAACAAAAACTAGCCAGACCGAAATTTCAGTCTGGTGTAAAGCTTAGTCTGATCTTAAAATTTAAATTGTCTCTTGAGGCATTATTCAATGTCTTGGATAAAAACTGCTCCATCTTTTGGGGACACCCCACCCCCCTGCCCCGCTTCATGCTCCTCTGCAGGGGACAGAGCCTGGGCATGCGGGGGAAATTACTGAGGTCTCTGACATTGGGAGGGCTGAGGTCCCTGGCATTATTCTGGTCCTCAGAGTTGCGCTGGGTCCCAGCCTAAGAAGCCACCCCTCTCCAAGCCACTGAGAGCAGGAATGTCCAAGAGACAGGTCACCCTGTCTGGGCTACATTAGCAGCGGCATTCTTACTCTCCACAAGTTAAAAGAGGGATAGAATCTTTAAATCTGAAGGCCCAAAAGGTGCTGCTTGGGATGAATTTATAAATAAATAAATAGATAAATAGATAAATAAATAAATAAATAAATAAACAGTGATGGACATCCAGACCCATGCTGGTAAAAGCTCAGACTAAAAGAAAAGAGAAATTCTTCAAAGTTTCCAAAGATAGAAAAATATTAATCAGCATATCTTCAGGGGCTTGAAGATTAGATAATCACCCAACTTCTCCTTGGCCAAGTTGGATGCAAAAAAACAACAGAACACGGTGCTTCAAAGTTACAAGATAAAATACTATTTTGAAACTAGAATCGTAGAACTGATTCAAACTAAAATTCAAATGAGAGGACAAAGTAAAGATGTTTGGGGCAATGCAAGAACTCATAAAATTTACCACTCAGAGAAACTTTCAGCATAGATTCTGGCAAAATAAGTAATAAATTCAAGAAAGAGTTTTAAAAAGCTTTTAAAAAGTGGCCTTGCGATAAATAAATAACCTATGACAAACAAAACTCTACCACACAAACATCAGCAACCAATAAAACTTAGAGTTGAAGTGATTGCTTTTGCATAATTTAAAAATATTTTAGTACCAATATGGATCTTAAGACAGAAGAAAGCTAGGGTTAGAGAGAGGAGGAGAATGAAACTTTACCAAGGTTTTTATACTGTTAAGGTAAAGGATATGGATACCAACAGGCTCAGGGGTTGATCTGAAGGGCAGTGATATAAGAGTTTCATTACCAAAAGTTAAATAGGAAGTACAAATATTAAAATATGAGATAAACAAAATGAACAAATATAGCAAAACAGAAACAGACTCACAGATACAAAGAATAAATTCATGGTCAGAGGGGAGGAGAGGGGCAAAATGGGTGGAGGGGATTAAGAGATGTAAAATACCAGTTACAAAATAAGTAAGTCACAGGGTATACAGCACAGGGAATATAATCAACATTTTATAATAACTTTGTATGGTGTGTATTCTATAAAAGTATTGAATCACTACGTTGTACACCTGAAACTAATGTAATATTGTAAGTGAACTACAAAAAAAATACTAGGAAACAAAATGAACAAGGGAAACTCAATTGATTAAAATAAAAATAGGACAGAGAAATAAAAAGGGACACTAAATAGAAAATACGAGTACAAAAATAATTCCAGCAGACGTAATTTCAATGAATATGAAAGGAAAAGATCATTAGATCGGGTGCCAGCTCTGTATTGCTTTCAAGCAGCACACCTAAAACGGAAAGAAACACAAAAATCAAAACTTAAAGTGACTCTTTTTTTTTAATTTAACGTCTTTATTGGAGTATAATTGCTTTACAATGGTGTGTTAGTTTCTGCTTTATAACAAAGTGAATCAGCTGTACATATACATATATCCCCATATCTCCTCCCTCTTGCGTCTCCCTCCCACCCATCCTATCCCACCCCTCTAGGTGGTCACAAAGCACCGAGCTGATCTCCCTGTGCTGTGCGGCTGCTTCCCACTAGCTATCTATTTTACATTTGGTAGTGTACATGTGTCAATGCTACTCTCTCACTTCGTCCCAGTTTACCCTTCCCCCTCCCCGTGTCCTCAAGTCCATTCTCTACATCTGCATCTTTATTCCTGTCCTACCCCTAGGTTTGTCAGAACCATTTCTTTTTTTAATTTTTTTTTTAGATTCCATATATATGTATTAGCATATGGTATCTGTTTTTCTCTTTCTGACTTACTTCACTCTGTATGACAGACTCTAGTTCCATCCACCTCACTACAAATAACTCAATTTCGTTTCTTTTTATGGCTGAGTAATATTCCATTGTATATATGTGCCACATCTTCTTTATCCATTCATCTGTCGATGGACACTTAGGTTGCTTCCATGTAAAGTGACTCTTTTATCTATAACAGGCACATGGTTGTGGTACAAATGCCAAAATAGAAATGTTAATTTTAGGCAAGAGAGAATTCAAAGTGAAGATTTCTAAGCAAGACAACAGAGAGAGAAAATATTTAATAAAATTATAATCCTTAAGTAGTTACGAACCACGGATTTTTAGCCCCCTAACAACCTTGCTTCAAAATATTAGGAGAAAAACTGACAAATTATAAGGGAAATCCACATTCATGTAGGACATTTTAATACCCAGTGTTCTGAAATTAGCAGATTAAGTAAACCATAAAAAAGGATTGAGAGCCAGCTTCCCAAGCCTACCCACAGTGTCGGATGCAGATGGGTCACTGAAGTGCTGAGATACTGATCCCCGTGGCCATGGAGTGACCTGGTGGGACCCGAGGCAGACACAGCCTCCAATCAATTACCTCCAATTTCAGGCAGCTTTGTTCATTTTCCAAAGGTGCCATCCAAACAAATTTCTATGTTATCTGTGCTCTGACCTGAACAAATTTGGGAATGATGGAGAATAATTAACTAGGATCTGATACATGATATGATGGGACACGTGTGTATGATATATTACCTAGATTTGTATTCTATGTATTTACATGTAACTTATGTGAAACTATACCAGTAAAGAGGAAGAACACATTTTTTTTCAAGAACATAAAAACAAAAATTGACAATGTATTATATCTAGAAGAAAATCTTAATAAAATATATTTTAAAAATTCCTTTAGATCTTATTCTCTGGCTATAATGTAATAAAATTAGAAAATACATCAAAAGGTTGGCTTACACTAAAAATACATTAATTTTAAATTAAAAAAAATTTTACATACCATCCTGATACTTTTTGTGCATTTTTTTGTATGTTATATTTCAATAAAAAAATCTACTTAAAAGATTTTAAATGTTTTGAATTAAAGAGAAAATAAAAATATCTATTCTGAAATTTTAGTGTATTACATTTTAAAACTGTAAAATGTTGGTTTAATAGTATTCACAGGAAAATATATAATCTTACTTTCATATAAGAGAAAAAGGAAATATTTAGAATAAAAGAAGTATGCATACAGTTAAGGAAAGTAAGAAAAAACATCAAAACAAATAAAAATAAAATAGAATAATATTTTAACAAATATAGAAGCAAAAATGTGGACATTAGAAAAAAGTGATGAAAAGATGAACAATTAAATGAAGTGATGGTTCTTTAAAAACATCAATAAAATAGAAAATCACTGACAAATTAATCCATAAAAACAACAACAACAAAAAAGGAAAAAATAGAAAGGAACACTTGGATATTAGAAAATGAGAATGATTGAAATGATATAATAATACTAATTTTTTCAATGGAAACTGAAAAACTAGAAAACATGGGTAATTTTCCTAGTACCATACAATTTAGCAAAATTGAATCAATAAAAGTTCACACACCTGTCTATTAACATGAGAGAAATGGAAAAAGTAGCCAAGATCTCACCCTATAAAAGAGTCCCATCCAGGTTGCTTTTATAAATGAGGTAATTCCTTGTGTTGTACTAACTGTTCTGGAGCAGAAAAAGATGGACACTTCACAGCCAGTTTAATGATATCCTGATACTAAAACCTGAACTAGGCTAGTGCACACACACACTCACTCTCACACACACACTTGCACACACATACACACACACATTCACTCACCTTGGGCAGTCTCACAAATATATTCAGAACTCAGAAACAGCACACTTACAAAACTGAATTTTTCAGTGAATTAAAAAACAATGCATTATGATAACTAAGGCTTCTCCTTTCCTACCCTTGCTATATAATAATGGTTCCCCATCAGGATAACAATGAAATTCACTATTTAGCACATAGAAGGACAAGAGCCACGGGGATTATTTTAAGAGGAGCCAGAGACATTTTTGATCACACACACACACACACACACACACACACACACACACACACACGGTCTCCTCAGTAAGCTAAAAATAGAAGGAAACATCCTGATTCCCATAAAGTGAATCTATATAGTTACACAATTCACTCAATGAAATCAAATAATAAGAGGAATAAATATTAGAAGACAAAAATAGATATTTGCAGGCCATTAAATTATTGAGATGATAAAACTAACATACAAGAACAGCAAATTTTGTTAGGTGACTGAACTCAAGACCAACATAAAAATCTCAACAAATTCCAATAATAGTAACTATTACTTGAAAATCATAAGGGAAAAACAAGCACTTTCTATAGCTATGAAAATGAATTAAAAATACCTGGGGAAAAGTCTAACAAAAATATGCATAGCCTATGTGAAGTAAATTAGAAAAGGATACCAAAGGATATAAAAAGAACACCTGAATAGAGTAGACCTCACATTATTTTAAAAAATCACTTTGACTTTGCCACAGGTCAATTTATAAATTAAATGAAGCCCTATTTAGAATCCCAACAAGATTTTTTAAAAATGATACCTGACAAGTGGATTCAAATGTTTATATGGAATTTAAAATAAATATAACCTTAAAGTCCAATCCTGTTTTTCCATCATGGAATGTAGGGTTTGGTTTGCTAATATGCAATTTATTTAGGTACATACTTTTTTCAAATTTATTAGGTCTGTAATTTTATTTTGAGTGCCTTATAACATTTTGATATTAGTATTCAACTATAAAAATAAACAGGAAATGTTCCATCTCTTTCTGTGCTCTAAAAAAATGTAATAGCATATGAATTATTTAATCCTTAAAGGTCTGTTTTTTAAAATATTTTACACTAGTGCCATTTTATGGGACCAGTTTTAAGTGACTGAGTTTTAAGTGTTTTTCAGTTATTGGTTCATTCAGATTTTGTTTTTCATTAAAATCAAGGAGACTTTCAAATTTATCAGTATCCACTATACATAGAATTGTCTTATAATTTTAAAATATACTTTAAAGTTCTGCTTTTTGTTGCTTTTTAATTCTGCTCTCTCTCTTTTTATCTCTGATACAATTTTTTAGAAAATTGTCATTTTATTGGTTTCTTCTATCAATTCTGCTTTTAAAAACATCTCTAAATACAATTTTTGTTGTTTTCTAATTCTCAATATAATGTTTTTATCTTTATGAATTTATCCCTAGTTTTTGTTTTCCTTCATTTAACTTTTTGAGCTTGATGCTTATTTCATTTATTCTCAGTCATTCTTAGTTAATACTGAAAGACCTTTAAAATGAGGGGTTTCCTTTAGCTATATAAATTATAGGTTTTGCTATGCTGTGTTTTTGGAGTTAATTATGAATTTACTAATAATTTTTATGTCAAATTTGATTTTCCCTTAGAAACAGAAGTTATTTAAAAGAGTGATGTTTTAATTTTTTTTAATTTAAGTTTTTTTTTTTTGCTGGTAATTTCCTATTTTATTAGTGACTATGGCCTATAGATGTCTATTTAGGGAACTCTTTTTTGGCTGAGTTTTACATGATCAATATTCTGTGTACAGTAGAAAAAATGATTATGTAATTAAGCTTGCTTGATGTACACTTTAGTCTTATGTTATTGTTTATTGCCTCCTTATTACAGCAAATTCTGAGGGGCCTTTGTTAAAAAATCTGAGTTCATAAGTATTCTACGTTCATTTTGAAATATGTATTTCAGGAATCTGTAATGTCCCAACTTACTGCTTTTTACTTTGAATTCCACTTCATTATGATAATGTGGCCACTATAATGTGCATTTTGTTTGCATTTTTCTGGTATAATCTAATTTGTTGTTTTATTTTAAATTTATGATATATTTCATTTTCATAACACATTCACTTTTATTATGGATAATGGATACACTGACCTCATTCTTGCTGTGTTATTTTGAGATTTCTGTTGATTGTGTTTTCTTTCTTTTTTAAAAGAAATTGAAGTATAGTTGATCTACAATGTTGTGTTAGTTTCAGGTATACAGCAAAGTGGTTTGTTTATATGTATCACATATATATTCTTTTTCAGATTCTTTTTTCTTATAGGTCATTACAAAATATTGAATATAGTTCCCTGTGCTAGACAGTAGGTCCTTGTTGGTTATCTGTTTTGTATATAGTAGTGTGTATATGTTAATCCCAAACTCCTAATCTATCTTGCCCCCCCTTTCTCCTTTGGTAACCATAAATTTGTTTTTTATGTCTGTGGGTCTATTTCTGTTTTGTGTATAAGTTCATTCGTATAATTTTTGTTTAGATTCCACATATAAGTGATGTCATATGATATTTGCCTCTGTTTGGCTTACTTCAGTTAATATGATAATCTCTAGGTCCATTCATGTTGCTGCAAATGGCATTATTTCATTCTTTTTAATGGCTGAGTAATATTCCATTATATACACATACCACCTCTTTATCCATTCATCCATTCATTTAGGTTGCTTCCATGTCTTGGCTATTGTAAATAGTGTTGCAGTGATAGTGCTTTCTTATTATTTCCTTTATGGCTTTTACTATATTGATTTGGAAGTGATGAATCCTATTTCAAGCCTTCTTATGAATATTTTATCTTAAAAAACAAAACTGTATTTCTCCATGAATGTCAAGAATGAAGCAGAATATTTAGTACCTTCCACCCAAGCAAGATAAAAACTTGAGCCTTCAGAACACAAAGGAGGGGTTCTGCTTATTCACTTCTGTTTTTTAAATGTGTTCTCCTTTTCTTGCCAGAGATTCTGTCTCCCTGTGTCCCATTTGCTCTGAGTGTTCAGCTTGGTTACCTATTTTAACTGCCGGAAAATTGTCATACACCCAGTGATATTTCTCTAGCTAATCATCTTCATAGAAGGAGGTCAAGCTTGTTAGATGTCCACAATGAAGATGGGTCCCCACAGAGACTGTGGAGGAAATACTGCAATTCCTTCTATAAAAATATTCTTCTCCGTGTCCATCCTGTCAGTCAAAGCCATGATGTGTCCCTGGCTGTCTGTGCATGTGTGTTTAAAGCTGTGTGAGAAGACCCTTGTCTTGGTGAGTTCTGACACAGGACTTTATTCCTCTTCTGTCCTTGTTTCCTATACTGGAAAAATTATCCATGAGACATTGTGATCCTGGTGAGAAGCTAGGAGGGATGGGTGTGGAATTGACTCCATTTACATACTGTCTAGGAGGACTTGACCTTTCTTGTGGCAAATGGCTGCTCTCCTCCACTCTCATCTGTAGCTTCAAGCCTGTGGTATGAACCTCCACTATTTTCCATTGTTGTTATAGAGTTTTTATCTTATTCCCCAGCCGATTCACATCAGTGGGAAATTGGAAAGGGAAATGGGGTTGTGGAAGGATGTGGCATATCCAGGCCATCAAGACCCTGGAATTCTACTTGGTGTTTTATGGTGTAATGATCTGTGTTCCTGTCCTGTGCTCTTCACTACCCTAAAAGTTCCTTGAAGGGATGTTGAGTCAGCACTGCATCTCTGAAATGCAGAGCACAGGGCTTTCACTTAATAGATGCCCATTACTATCGGTGGACTGGATGTGAGTTAACACTATTGTATTCGTATCCATTTTTATACAATTGTAAGCTTCTTTGGGGAACTTTCCTAGCCTGAGTCCCCCAGAAACAGAGTGTGAGGGGAAAATTTATGCAAATGATTTATGTAGAATATAATACCAGGAAAATCCAGTAAGGGGATGACAGAAGCAGAACAGGAAAGAGGAAGGAGGAAGAACCCAAGCAAGACGAAATTACAAGCCAAGCTCCAGACTCAGCCTGATTCCACAGGGGGGATCTGGGATGTAAATTATGCCCCCAAGTTGATCTCCCTTGAGTTTTGTAGTATTTCATACTCTCACACCAGTCACGTGCCTCCAGGCCTCAGGGAGTTGAGGCGTGGAAAGGGATGAGGGAGAATGTAAACCCCCAGGTTCTATGACTTGTGTGATTTCAGGCAAAGCAGCTCCAGAAGCTCAAGGAGAGTCTCAGGTGAGACCTTATAAAGCAAAGAAAGAGGGAGAAATAGATACCCGCAAACAGTTCAAGGACCTGAGGGGATCCGGGTGGAGCACAAATTGTGCCTGCCAGAGAAAACTTGTTTTGATTTTATTTTCTTAAGTCATTGCTTTCCTGGGTGTCCTTTGTTATGTCAATGTGTCCACTAGACCAATGTGAGGCATCACTGTTTTCTATAAATAGAGGCCAATGTGGTCATTTTAGCAAAGGGACAAAACTCACCTTTCTGTTACTGACAGATGCTGGATCCCGTGTGAAAAACGCTCACACTGGGTCTTTCCTTCTGGAAGACTATTTGGGGACTCCTGATGGCCACCTGCCACGATCACTTTCTCATGGAGACATCTGGGTGTTGCAAAAAGCAACAGCTTTACTAAGGGTGGGGCTCTGCATCCACAGTTTCCTTCTGCTTAGGCTTTGCAAGGGCTTTCACCTGACAAACTCACTTTCGAAAATGCCTGGCAGTTCTTTTTTAATTTTTGGAGGAACCTCCTTACTGTTTTCCATAGTGGCTGCAACCATTTACCTTCCCACCACACCTCCCTTTTCTCCACATCCTCACCAACATTTATCTCTTGTCTTTTGGATAATAGCCATTCAAACAGGTGTGAGGTGATAAGTCACTGTGGCTTTTATTTGCACTTTCCTGATGATTAGTGAGGTTGAGCATCTTTTCATTTACCGGTTTGCCTTTTTTATGTCTTCTTTGGAAAAATGTCTATTCAGGTCCTTTTCTCATTTTCGAATTGCATTGTTTGTGTTTTTGCTATTGAGTTGTATGAATTTCTTACATATTTTTAATATTAACCCTTTATCAGATAGATAGTTTGCAAATATTTTTTCCTACTCCAGAGGTTACCTTTTAATTTTGTTGATAGTTTATTTTGCTGTGCAGACGTTTTTAGTTTAATGTAGTCCACTTGTTTATTTTTGCTTTTGTTGATTGAGCTTCTGGTGTCATATCCAAGAGAATTATTGCCAAGACTAATGTCAAGGAGGTTTTTCCCTATGTTTTCTTCTAAGGCTTTTATAGTTTCAGGTCTTACATTTAAGTTTTTAATCAATTTCTAGTTTATTTTTGTGAGTAGTGTGAGATAGGGGTACACCTTTACTCTTTGCATGTGGATATCCAGTTTGGCCAACACCATTTATCCTTTCCTCATTGAGTATTTTTGCTTCCCTTGTAAGATATTAGTTGACTGTAAATGCATTGGTTTATTTCTGGGTTCTCAGCGCTGTTCCATTTGTCTATGTGTCTGTTTTTAATGCCAATAACATACTGCTTTTATTACTTTGCAATATGGTTTGACATTGGAAAGTGTGATGCCTCCATCTTTGTTTCTCTTTCTCAGGATTGCTTTGGCTATTCGGGGTCTTTTGTGGTTCCATATGATATTTAGGATCCAGAAATCCCACTTCTGAGTATACATCCAAAGGAAATGAAATCACTATTTCAAATAGATATCTGCACTCTCATATTCACGGCAGCATTATTCACCTTACTCACAATAGCCAAGACATGGAAACAACCTAAGTGTCCATGGATGGATGAATCAATAAAGAAAATGTGGTGTATACATATATTCAATGTAATATTTTTCAACCATAAAAAGAAGGAAATCCTGCCATTTGTAACAATATAGATGGACTTGGAGGGAATTATGCTACGTTAAATATCAGGCAATGAAAGACAAATACTGCATAATCTCATTTGTATGTGGAATTTGAAAAGGCTGTGTTCACAGAAACAGAGAGTTGAGTAGTGGCCCTCAGGGGCTGGGGGGGTGAGGGAATTGGGGAGGTGTTGGTCAAAGGATACAAACTGCCAGTTATAAGATGACTAACGTGCGGTGATAATGCACAGCAAAGTGACTACAGTTAACAATACAGTGCTATATACTTGAAAGTTGTTAAGAGGGTAGATCTTAAAAGGTCTCACCACACACAAGAAAATCAGAATTATGTGAGGTGATGAATGTGTTAACTAACCTTATTGTGATACCCCTTTCACAATATATATGCATCTCAAATCATCATATTGTGTACTTTAATAACATTATATTTCAATCACATAACAATAAAGCTGGAAAAAATGTTTAAAAATAAATAATTAAAATTTACATACAAAATATTATGGGGAGGGAGAATAGGAGAGAGTGTATGTAGATGAAACAAGATTGGCTACGACCTGATTAATGTTGACGCTGGATAATGGATTTGTAAGCATTAGATATACTATTGTGTCTACCTCTGTAGATGTTTGAAAGTTTTTAAAATAAGAAGAGTTTAAAAAGAAAAGGAAAATGCCTGGGACTTAATGGAAATCAATATCCACACAACCTGGTAATCAGATTTGTCTACAAAGAGCCCCAGGCCTGGAACTTTATTTAATCAGCATCTTCCTGTTTCTTCTCTTAGAAAAAAGCAAAATGTGTAGAGCATGAAATATATTGTAAAATGTAATTAATAAAATATCTGATAATAATATTCAGTTTTATTCAATTCCAATTGGCAAGGAGAATAAAATGGTTGAAAAGACATATCCATTTAACTTGTGGGATTTTGAAGTTACCGGGGGCTGGGCTGGAGAAGGTTTGTGTAGAGGGTATGGAAAGAGGTCATTCTGTAGATGGCAATGCTTCTCCAACCTGAATGGACATCAGGTTATTTAGGAAGATTAAAATAAACACTCAAAAACTATTGAGATGAACGCTGAAAGTCTTTTAATAATTTATGTAGCTGTTATAATCCTGATTTTTTTACAAAGAAAACCTGACAGAGACAATACCAAGACAGGAAACCATAGACCTCTTTCACTTTTAAGTTATAGGTGTAAAATTCGCAAATACAATAAGAGAAAGCCAAAATCAATAGTATTTTTTAAAATGCACAGTGATCTTGACAGTATCCTTACTGAGTCTCTTTTTATCACTTATATTTTTCTAAAACCTTTTTCAGTTTATATGTATTCAAATTTATTGGTAGATAGTTATTCCTGCTCTCCTATAATTAAAAATCTCTGCAATATCTACAATATGCCTCCATTACTTGTAACATTATCTTTAGCCTTCAATTTTATTTTTTGCTTGATGAATTTTTCATATTTTATTAGGCTTTTGAAAAGAAAACCTTTGAAAAGAATAACTATTCCCAATATTTTATGTACTTGTTTTCTATTAGTATTTTATTTGTTCATTAAAGTTCTTTTTACTTTGTTTTTTCGGTATTGTTATTTTGCCCTTTCTCATTTGTTTTCAATTTTTCTTGTTTTCTAATTAATACATCTGGCTTCATATTTCTAAGTACCTCTTTAACTACATCTCCCAATTTTAAGGTGTAGAATGTTCTGTTCATTTATAAATATTAAGTAATTTCCATTTTAATTTTTTTAATCATGAATTACTTAAAAATGTGTTAATAGTGTCCAATTTCATATACATTTTATCTTTAATTTATGTTTTACTATTTACCATCAATAAAATTTAGACTTACTAGTATACTTTTAACAACTTCTTAACTCTCTGTTGCTTTTCTTCTGACCTTTTCTTTTTGCTGAATTACATCCCTAAGTATATGTATCATTTGGTATATGTTATCAGTTAAAAACTGTGTTGTTTTACCTTTCACGTTTAGATAAACAATTAATCTGATGTTTGTGTATGATGTGTATGATACAAAATAAGGGTCAAGATTCATGATTTCCAATATGAAAGTCAATTTGAACTAGAAAAAAATAATTGAGAAGGCTGTCCTTTTCCCATGACTTTGCAGAGCCACTTGATCATAAATAAATTTTCCATATATATTTGAATCTGTTCCTGAACCCTCTGTTATGCTCCACTAACTTCTTTGTCTGTTCCTAAGCCAATTCCATACACTCTTAATTATTGCAACTTTCTAATAAGTCTTGATATCTGGCAGTGCAATTCTCCAGTTGCGTTTTATTCTTCATGATCATTATGGCTATTTTTGGTCCTTTGCATTTCCATTTTAGTTTTAGTATCAGTTCATCAGTTTTCTCAAAAAAATAATACGAAGAAAGGAAGCCAAAAAAAATCTGCTGGTATTATGATTTTGTTTGCAATGAATCTTAATATCAAACTGGGGATAACTGACATCTTTATAATATTGGGTCTTCCAGTTCACGATATACTATATCCCTTTATTAATGTCTTCTTTCATTTATCTCAATAATGTTTTGCAAATTTCTGTATAGAGTGTTTATTTATCGCTTGTTAGAGACAGTAGTCCCCCTTTACCCTGGTTTTGCTTTCCATGGTTTCCTTTACCTATGGTGAACCACAGTCTGAAAATATTAAATGAAAAATTCCAGAAATAAACAAATTGTAAGTTTTAAAGTGTGTGCCTTTCTGAGTAGCGTGATGAAATCGCATGCCCTCCTGCTCTGTCCCACCTGTTATTCACTTAGTAGTCGTCTTAGTTGTCAAATCGACTGTCACAGTATCACAGCGCTTGTGTTCAAGGAACCCTTAGTTTACTTAATGGCCGCAAAGTGCAAGAGTAGTGAGGCTGCCGATTCACATATGCCAGAGAGAAGCTGTAAAGTTCTTCCTTTAAGTGCAAAGGTGAAAACTTTGTTTAATAAAAAAGGAAACAATTGTATGCTAAGGTTCCTGAGATCTGGTAAGAACAAATCTTATATCCTTGAAATTGTGAAGAAGGAAAAAGAAATTCATGCTAGTTTTGCTGTCACACCTCAACCTGCAAAATTAAGGCCACAGTGTGTGATAAGTGCTTAGTTAAGATGGAAAAGGCATTAAATTTGTGCAATAAAATATTTTGAGAGAGAGCACATGTACGTACTTTTATTACAGTATACTGTTATAATTGTTTTATTTTATAATTAGCTATTGTTAATCTCTTACTGTGACTAATTTATAAGTTAAACTTTATCATAGGTATGTATATACAGAAAAAACATCATCTACAGAGTCCAGTATTATCGTCCATTTCAGGCATCCACTGGGGACATATCCCCTACAGATAAGGAAGATCCTCTTAAATCCTTGAGTATTTAATATTTTTTTCATGTTCTTATAATGGAATAAATTTTTAAGTTCATTTGCAAATTTTTTGTTGATATATGAAAATAAAAGTTTTGTTTATTGAGCTATCCAGAGACCTAAGTAGCTAAAATAATTTAATAATTTACTAATTCTATTAGTTTGTACGTAGATTCTTTTTATTTTGCGGCACGCGGGCCTCTCACTGCTGTGGCCTCTCCCGTTGCGGAGCACAGGCTCCGGACACTCAGGCTCAGCAGCCATGGCTCACGGGCCCAGCCGCTCCGCGACATGTGGGATCTTCCCAGACCGGGGCACGAACCCACGTCCCCTGCATCGGCAGGCGGACTCTCAACCACTGTGCCACCAGGGAAGCCCTGTAGATTGTTTTGACTGTTCTTTATCTACACGTTCTCATAAGCTGCAAATAATAAAAGTTTTATTTTACTTTTTCAAACCTTTTATTGTTTATTTCTTTTTCTTGTTTAGAAGTATTGGCCAGGAACTCCAACAATGTTAAATAAATTGGCAATTTTAGGCATCCGTGTCTCATTCCCACCCTCTAGGGAAATTGTTCTATATTTCTGTATTAGATGGGTTGCTTGCTAATGTATTTTAGTTGAATGCCTTTATAAGACGAAGGCTGATTACTCACATTGCAAAAATATCATTAATGAGTATGCAATTTTATCAAATGCACATTAAAAATATATTAATTTTATGCTAGTAACCAAAATAAATAAGTTTAAAGCAAAATGTAAATATAAAAATTGACTTAAGAAGAAATAAAGGGAATTAAGAGGTATAAACTTACAGTTATAAAATAAATGTCATGGGGATAAAATGTACTGCATGATGACTATAGTTAATAATACTGCGTTGTATACTTGAAAGTTGCTAAGAGATCTTGAAAGTTTTCATCATAAGAAAAAAATTTTTGTGACTATGTACCATGATGGATGTCAACTAGACTTACAGTAGTGATCATTTCACAATACAGTTGGCCCTCTGTATTCACAGATTCAACCAACTGTGTGTCGAAATATTTAAAAAAATTCTCGAAAGTTCCAAAAAGCAAAACTTGAATTTGCTGCATGTCAGTAACTATTTACATGACATTTACATTGTATTTGCAGCTATTTACACAGCATTTACATTGTATTAGGTATTATAAGTAACCTAGAGATGAAAAAGTATAAGGAAGGATATATTTGTAGCTCATTTGCAAATACTATGCCATTTTACAGAATGGATTGAACATCTGTGGATTTTGGTATCTGCAGGGGGTACTGGAACCAATCCTCCAAGGATCCTGAGGGGCATCTGTATGTATAAATGTCGAATTGTCGTGTATTGCAACTAATATCATGTTATATGTTAATTATATCTCAAAAAACCCACCAAGAAAAGAAGAAATGAAAACTCTATAAAAGTACCATCAAATAACTTTACTTTATAGTTGAAATGCCCAACCACCTACAATTCCCTATATCTTCCATGCCCGTTTAGCTAAAGATAGACAATTTACCAACTGTCAAGGAACAAGGAACAAATAACCCCTAATGTATAGAAAATATCCCGGGGAATAGAAAAAGAAGTAAAACTGACCAACACATTTTATAAGGCTGTTACGACCTTGAAACCAAAATTGGTTACAGCTTGTTCAAGATAGTAAACACGGAGCAATCCTTTGAACACCTGTCCGGTGCATGTTGGAATTTCATATTTTAGCTTCCATTTCCTTAGATTCTATGACCTATTTTCCATCTCTCTTCTGCATTCTGGAGGGTTTTCTCTCTTGGCTTTGGTTAATCGACTATTAAGCCAATTCATTGAGTTTCCTTCTCCCTCTGATTTTCATCCCTTTATTGTTCTTTTCAAGAATCTATCTTTTCCTTTTGAAATTTTCCCATTATGTTTTCATTCCATCCTGTTCTTGGTTTGTATTTTCTTTCCCTCAGTTTGTCTCTGAGGACATTTTAAACAGTCTTGAGTAAAGCCTCCTCTTTAATACCTTCCCTTGTTTCCTGCAACCTCAGATTACATCACAGGGCAGTTTCTTCATGTGGTTTTTCATCAGGGCTCCTTTTGGTGGGCTCCTGCCGTGGATTGATGTGGGAAGGCAGTCATGCAGAGACCTGTGGGACTAACCAACACCAAGTCACTTCTTACAAGTTTCCCAACTCAGGACTTTCCACATGTTCTAAAAAGTGTTTCTTAGGGCCTCATGATACTATCCTTTGTAGCCTGAGAGCTTTAATTTCTCTGTGGCAACTCTGCCTCTGTCTCTTCCTTGGTTAAGTCATCCTGCTTCCTGTCCACTGTTAGAATATTGCTAGCCTCAGTCCACAGACAGGACAGTTTGTATGGCTCTGGGCTTTATGAGGCCAGATCCCGTGGAAACACATAACCATATCTTTTCAGTTTTTCCACAGGTATTCAAATCTTTGTTTCTGAGTCATATATCCAATACAAATATTCATAGGAAGTTAGTTTGACTTATTGTGTTACTCACAGCTGTGAAAATTTGAATTCTTTTTTTTTTCCCTTTTTTCCAGTTTACTGAAGTATGATTCACAAAACTGCATGTATGAATTCTTTCTTTTTTCTTCCTTATGTTGGGAAAAGCATGGGAATATCATGGGACTGATTATCTTGCCTGAATGTCAGGAGTATGAATTAATAAATGTTATTTAAAAAAATATATTTATCCCATTTGTAAGATATGTTTATTGCTTATTTTGCAATGGGTGAATGAACTAATGGATAGCGCAGCCCCTGAACAAGATAATGAAATCGTTCCCAATTCAGTTTATAGCTTTTTAGGTACTTAGTGCATTTAGCACGTCAGGCGCACAGCATTAAAAGGAATAAAAGCAAACACAATCATCGATGCTTTCCGAAGTCCCATTACAGCTCATAGAAAAGGCCTTTGAAGTGAAAATTAATGGTGATTTTGTTTGGTTCTGGATATTTAAAATCAAATGTGCCAAGAAAAAAATCCATAAATTGAAGGAATAAAAGGAGTTTTTCTTCACTTAGCATCTCCTTCTGAAATGCATTTTGTACCTGTGTGGGTTAGAATATCCTGGGCCCAAAGTCTTTGTTCCCTATGGAATAGTCACGTGCTTCCTGCATTACTTAGGATGACGGGCATTCCTTACTAGTAATTAGTGGGTCTAATCAGGGTCTGGGGAGCCATCTGGATGGTCTACAACCCAGGAAGAGTTGTCTGAACTCTGAAGCATTAATGCAGAGAAACCAGAATCAATAAGTAAATCAGGCTTTTCCTTTCTCATATGTATATGTGTGTTTGTGTGTGTATGCGTGTGCCCACATGCACAGCAATCACGCACCATTAAGGGAACTGGCATCTGCAATAAAATTAGAACTTGGTCCAACTGGGACTCTCATTCTAGTTAATACTCTGACACACTCAAGGCTTACTTAGCCTGCCTTGAAAGGCTTTAGCTGAACTTCATGGGCTTTTCCAACTGGAGATGACCCAAGAGATCAACATATTTATCAAACTCATCATATAGATGGGGAACCTGAGAAAAGAGAGGCCAAAGAACTACAGGTCTCAAGGGACCAACATCTAAGTTTGGTTGTTCTGAAAGAGAAGAAAAGAGAGTGCCTTCTGGAGCATTTAGATCTTACTTTGGAAGCCTGATAAGGAACATAGCAACCGAAAAGACTCTCTTGGACTTCTCTCTTTGTGTCTCAGTCACCTCCTCTTCTCACCACTCACCCAGAGAAAGAAAAGCTAACCCTCACTATGACGCCCTCACCTTGCAAGGAGACCAAGTTAAAAGCAGCACCTCCCTTGTGTTAATATTGGCTGTGCCCTTGGGGTATGGGTTCAGGGTTTTCCAGATCACCTGTATATTCTAGACTAAGGTCTCCAGATTCTCTCTCAGAGGACAAAAGTTTCCACACGCCTAGAACAGTCTATGAAGATCAGAGAGGAAATGCTGACTTCTGAAACAATTTTGATCAAGGGAAGGGGGAGAGAGGCTCGGCGCTCTTGAGCGATGAACGGTACTGCTCTGTGGCAGAGGGGAGCAATTACAGGCCATGCCTCACAGTTCCATGTGGCTTAAACATCTTGATATTATTTTTCTGTCCTGACACACTATTTTAAAATGCACCCTGCCTTTGGTTTTAATCAGGTATGGTAAGACACATGGACACAGAAATGACTGTCATGAAGGAAGATGTTTGTATCCCAAGTTGCCTAGAAACATGGCATGCCATGCAGGACCACAGAGGAAAGCACCAGGGTCAGTCAGGATGCAGAAGGGGCAAGGGGAGAAACATGGGCCAGAGCCTTTACTGTGGTTTCTGAAGGAAAGGCAAGGTAAGGCAGGGTAAGCAGACATAGAATTGACTAGTTCGAATAATTTCAGCAGGTTCTGGGTCATAGAGACTGTCCCTAGTTGTCTAGGACCTGATCTTAGGATGAGTAGGGCAGAGGGTTATTGCCCCCTGGAACGCAGGAGCCAGATAGAGGAGGTGGCTGGGAGTGTGGACTCTGGATTGGTTAGTTTGCACAGGAAGGATGCACTTCCAGATAAGTCTTTTGCTCTCTCAAAGAATTAGCTAGCCCTGGGAGGATGGGGGATGGAATTTCTCTCCAGTCAGTGAGTCACCAGATGCCAGAGTGTCCAGAATACAGAAAATAAGAAAGTATACTCAATGTACCAATATTCTTACTTCTGACTCTTCTCCCCATCCTCCCCTAAACTTTGAACTTCATTCCAGCTTCTTTTTTTCTTGGTCTGAAGCAAACTGTTCTGTTTCTGACATCTGCTCCAGCTGACATCCTCTGGGAAGTGAGAATCCCTGGATTCCCCTCTACTGACTCCCTCCCGGTCCCTCCCTCTCCTGTACCAGGGCCAGAAGAGTGAAGCTCTTGAGTGTGCTGACAGGAAGGAATGACTGGAAATCTTCATGGAAGAAAGATTTGGACGGGACCTCAAAGCCACTTCTCACTTGCTTCATCAGTTGCACTTTGGGGAGAATTAGGCCTAAAGTAGAAGCTATGAATTAGTACCAGGGAAAATGAAAGGAGTAGCATACTTTTTACTTTCTTCTGTCTCCTGTGAGAATACAGTGCTTCGTCAAAGGATCTCAGAATCCTTCCAGTTAAGCAAATTATCTTAGCGCCAGTTCTTCTTTTGTAAAATAGGAACAATAATACTGCTTTTGCATGGTGTTTTCAGCCTTAAACGGGCTTGTGTGTGTCCATTTTCTAATATAAGGCCAGGCATAGAGTAGGCACTGGTAAATATATATATTTTTCAAATTCAAAGAATTAATTTTTCAAGACTGTCTTTCTCTTTTCTTTGTCTTGAGCGGCATCCAAGATGGAAACAACTATTCAAGCCACTGCAGCAACCTTACACCCCTTGTTCCCAAGTAGAAACATGGACGTTTCCAAACCTAACAATCTTGGTCACGGTAATGCAGTTCACTAATGAAATTTCCATCATATTTCTGCTGTCCCAGCGTTTTTACTCATACTAAGACTTATAAGACCTGAGCTGTGCTTCCCACATAGCTGAGGGGTATTAAAGGCTGCATCAGAGCACACCGCAGGGCAGTACAGAACAGGCTAAGCCAGAAGGAACAGGAAATTGGCATCAAGAGTTAATTAAGATTTAGTGAGTAAATTAAGAAATCCTTTTTTTTTACATTATTAGTACAGAAATGCATAGCCAATGTAAAAATTTCCACAATATAGAAGTGTACAGAGTTAAAAGTTAAAGGGCCAACACACACCCATAGATAATATACAACTCACTCCATTCCTCAGTGGTAACCACAGTTAACTCTTTGTGGTATCCTTCCAGAACTTCTGCTGTGCATTTACATATCCATACACAGATATGTTCATATGAAAAACATATGCATGTGACGTAGAGAACAAAGGTATGGACACCAAGGAGGGCAAGGTGTGGGGGGGATGAATTGGGAGATTGGGATTGATATATATACATTACTTTGTATAAAATAGATAACTAATGAGAACTTGCGGTATAGCATAGGGGACTCGACTCAGTGCTCTGTGGTGACCTAAATGGGAAGGAAATCCAAGAGGGATATATGTCTACACAGAGCTGATTCACTTCGCTGTACAGCAGAAACTAACACAACATTGTAAAGCAACTCCACCTCAATTAAAAAAAAAAAATGCCAAAATCCAACTGAAAAAAATAAACCATATAATGTGGTTATATTATATGTAATATTTTGTAACTTGCTTTTATGATTTAATACATTGATTTTTTCATGTTAATACAAATAGATACATCTAAATATTTTTACATGTTACTTTTATTCCATAATATAGATGTATCACCCATGGTTTATGTAAATAATTCCCTTCTGAGGAAAAATTCAGTCCGTTTCCAAATGTCAACTCTGGCAAAAAATGCTTCAAAGGACATATACACTTTTGGGGTAATTATGTTTTTTTCTGTGATACTGTTTGTATTAGTTTGCTAGGGCTGACATAACAAATACCACAGACTGGGGAGCTTAAATAACAGAAATTTATTTTCTCACAGGTCTGGAGGCCAGAAGTCCAAGATCAAGGTGTCAGCAGGGCTGGTTTCTTCCAAGGCAGATCTCCTAGCTTGCTGATGGTGACGGACGTCCCCATGGCCTTTCCTCTGTGCTCACATGTCTGTGTCTAAATCTCCTATTCCTATAAGGACTCCAGTGGTATTGGTTAGGGCCCAACCTAAAGGCATCATTTAACTTAATTATCTCTTTAAAAACCCTATCAATAAATACAATTCTATTCTGAGGTACGGGGTGTTAGGACCTCAGCATATGATTTTGGGAGGACACAGTTCAGCTGGCAACACTGTTCTAGTTACTAACGCTGTTTAAAAAATTGCCACAGCACTCGGCAGCTGACAACAACATCAAGTTCATTAAGCTCACTGATTCTGAGGGTCAGGAATTCGTTAAGTGCACAATAGGGACAGCTTGTTCCTATCCCATGATATCTGGGCAGAAGGCTGGAATCATCTGAAATCGCCTGGGGTAGACATTTCCCAGATGCTCTTCCAGAACCTTGCCCCTCCCATCAAGAGGCAGAATCTGTTTTTCCTCCTCTGGAATCGGGCCAGGACTTTGTGGCCACCTCTCCTGACTAGAATATGGTCAAAGTGACATTGTGCAACTTCTGAGACTAGCTCAGAAAAGGAAACAGGCCTTCAAACTTTCTCTTTCTCTTGCTCTCTCTCAGCACCTTCATCCTGAGAACCCAGTGACCACACTGTTAGGAAGACCAAACTCTTCCAGATTAAGAGGAGCTGAGGCCCCCAACCAAGAACCAGTATCAACCTCCAGATGTGTGAGTGACCAAGCCTTCAGAGGACTGCAGTCCCCAGCCTTTGAGTCTTTCAGCCAACGTCCCAGCCTCATTGAGCAGAGAAAAGCTCTGCTGGGATAGGTCCACATTCTTGACCTTATAAAACCAGTGATCATAATAAATGATTGTTTGGTGCCATTAAGTTTTGGGGTAATTTGTCACCAACTATAGTAGCTGTAGTCTGCATTCTGGCTCCCCAAGATTCATATCCATCCCACAAGCAAACTATATTTACCTCACCCCAGCATCTCCAAATGTCTCATCCTATTGCAGAATAATCCAAAATCCCAAATCTCAACATCTACATTATCTAAATCAGGTATGGTTGAGACTCTATGTATGATCCATTCTGGAGCGGACCTGTGAACTGGAAAACAAGCTCCAAATTCAACGGTGGGACAGGCATAGAATAACAGTTATAGACATGCCCATTTCAAAAGGAGGGACATGCAAAGAAGGAAGGGCTCACTGCTTTCAAGCAATTTCAAAGTCCAGCAGGGCAAATTCCATTAGGTTTCAAAGCTGGGAAAAATCTTCTGTGGCTCAATGCTCTGCCTTCTGGGCCCATGCCTCTACCCTCTGGACCTGTGGATAACTGTTATAGCCTTTCCTGGAGCAGATATTGAGAGCCAATGAACAAGATCCTCTTATTCTGATTTTCTCATGTGAAGATACACAGATAGTGAATTGAATTACAGGCTAATAGACTCATAGAATTCAGATGAAGCCTCTCTACCCAATCTCTGTAGCACTTTAATTCAGCATCTACTTTAAAAAGTTCCAAAGATATAGTGCTCATGATTCATTTGTTCCTTAAACGAATACTTATTCAACAAGTTCTATGTGCCATACAGTGAAGGATTCTGGGGCAAGGCTTAGAATACTACGGTGTAGACAACAGCAAGACAATTGAACTTAGGGAGATTTCATTCTGGAGGAGGAGATGGATGGATACTCGTCTTAGTCAGTTCAGGCTGTCGTGACAAAATACCAGAGACTGAGTGGTTTAAACAGTAGACATTTATTTCTCATAATTCTGGAGGCTGGTCCAAGGTCAAGGTGCCAACAGATGCAGTGTCTCATGAAAACCTACTTTCTGGCCTTCTTGCCATGTGCTCACATGGCCTTTCCTCAGTACACGCTCTTGGTGAGAGAAAGAGCTCTCAAGTCTGTTTTTCTTCTTATAAGGGCACCACTAATCATGGGGACTCCACCTTCCTAACGTCATCTAAACGTCATTGTATCCCAAAGACACCACCTCCAAATAGCATCACCTTGGGTATTAGGGCTTCAACATATGAATTTTGAAGGGATAAACATTCAGTCCATATTCATTATGTAGCAGTAAGGAATATTAAACAAGTAAAAATATAGTTTTAGATTTTGATAAATATTATGAGAGAAGTAAAATGGATAATATAATGGAATGTTACAGAGAATACTCCTTTAGGTTGAGTGATGAAGACATGCTTGTCTTAAAGGGGGCATTTGGCTTGAGACCTAAGACATAAGAAAAGATGTGAAAGGAAGGCGGAAGGGCTTTGCAGACAGAAGGGACAGCAACTGAAAGCACTTGGAGTGCTCTAGGAAGAAACAGAAGTCAGTGTGAGGGAGAATGGTGGGTGACATTGAAAGTGTTACAAAATCAGGTTAGAAAGAAAAGCAAGGGAGAAATCTTGAGATAAGGTCAGAAGTTGAGATCTTATTCTAAATTCAGTTGAAAGCCCCTGGAGATTTTTTTTTTAATGGAATGACATTATTTGATTTACATTTTAGAAAAATCCCTCTGTTTTCTCTGAAGAACAAGAGTGGATAGAGAACAATTAGGAGCCGTTGAAGTTATCTGGGCAACTCATGGTCATGGCTTGGGCCAGGGTGGTAGTAGCTTAAATGAAGAAGAGTGGAGAGGTTCAAGTTGTCTTTCAAGTATGGAACCATTAAGACTTGCTGATAGATCAGATGCGGGGACCAAGGGAAAGAGTGAAATCCAGGGACATGTGCAGGTTTTGGATTAGGGCCACTGGGTGGATTGTGGTGACATTGACTCAGATGGAAAGAGTGGCGTTTGGGGAGGACTAGGATTGAATGACAGCGTGTTTTGGCGGAAGAGGAGAATCACAGGACTTATTATTTATTCATTCATTATATTTTAAGTGTTTATTAGTCATTTAAGTGAAGATGTTGAATAGACCATTGGAGAAGTGAGCTCAGCAGTCAGGGCTGGTGATATAAATGTGTGAGTCAACTTTTAGGTATTAGATACACAAAACTATGAGAGGACAAGGGATTAAACAGGAGGGAAATTTGGCTAAAGGAACCAACATACCTCTGAGAGAGCACAGGGTGTTCTAATGCTTAGAGGACATAAAGAGCAGGGAGAAGAACCAGGAAAACAGACTGGAAAAGAAACACCAAGGAAACAGGAAGAAAATTGAGATGTGGGGTGAGGTTTTCAGAAGGAAGTTACAATAGCTGTAGAAATTCTTTCTCACGACTGACATGAAGTTTGACTCCATATTACTCACACATTGGTCTCTGATCTTCATTCTGGACAACACACCAAAAAAGTCAAAGGAAATTTTTAAGACGTTTCATTATAGGAACACAAGGCATTTCATGGTTACCCTCCTCTTGTTTGAAGCCTGAGACCAGACCACCATTGCTGAGCTGCGTGACCATGGACAACTGACCTGGCCCCTGTGAGCTCCATTTTCCTCATCCCTGGAATGGAGAGAGTGACAACTACTTTGCAGGGTTGTGGTGCAGTTTGATGACCAATGCACATCACACACCTAGCCTGAGACATATGCCCAATACATTGAAGTAATTATTAGCTTGCTCCCCTTTCCCCTGTGATAGCCCTAGACAGACTTGACGATTACCCCCGTGGTCTTTTGCACCCAAGATTTTCTAAGATATCATTTCTCTCTCATCCTTTTCTTTTCTCCTTCCTTTGGCTTCCTCTTCCCATACCTGGCCAGTTTTCCAGATCTCAAAGAATTCTAAAGCAAACAGGAAATATCACCCATGTAGGTAATATCTTTCTATGATCACAATGGCAGGGGCTCTTTTGTGAAGTTGGGAGCTGCTTTGGGGAAGTAAAGTGCAGAGGTTAAGAATTGAGTTTCCTGAGGCATATTGTATGGGATTTAGTTCCATTTCTACCACTTAGAAGCTATGTGAACTTGGACAAGCTACATAAACTTTCTTTGTGTCATTTCCCTCATTTGCAAAACGGGGGGAGTAGTACCAGTCTCGCAGGGTTGTTGTAAGGATTACACAAATTAAAATGGGTAAAGTACTTAGAAGAGTGCCTTGTGCTTGATAGTGAGTAAGCATTCACTAAATGTGAATTACCATCTATAGTCAGGATCTCATGCCAATGGCTGGATGACCTCCCTTCCACGATGTGTTACCGGAGATTCATGCCTCATGAAGCAGGTGTGGGTTGACTTCCGAGTTCCCTCTGACTCTGACATTTTTGGATTTGATAACTAGTGACACTCAGTTGTTTTTAGGGGGTGGGCTATGTCCAGAGGTGGAGAAAGCAGAAGCGTTGATCCTTGCTTCACAGTAAACATCTGGAGCACATTCAGGAAAAGCTATGAATTGGGGTTAGAATGTCAAAACCACTTCAGTTTTGAACAATGCGTTTTCTTCTCAAATGTCAAAACTTCAACTGCTTTTCTGGCTTCATGTGTCCTATTTAGTTTTAAAATTTTTCTTTGATAATTTATCTTTAGTAATAGAAGCAGAATGATATAGAGAAAAGGTCATGGGTTCAGAATTAATTCTAAATCTCAGCCCCTCTACTTACTACAGAGTGGCTGAATGTCTCTGAGCCATAGTTTCCCCAAAAAAGAAACAATAATACTTGCTTGCACGGTGGTCTTGAGAATTAAGGAAAATAATGTACATAAAAAACTCAACAGGGTGAAAATTATGCTTTCCTTCTCTACCGATACCACTGGACTGCAACCCTTATGCTTCCTTGTTCTCATTTCCTCCCAGATTCCAAAAATATCAATGCAGATGGCTCTTTCAGAACTTGGGGAAATATCTACATATTTGCAATAGTAGGTCCTGTGATTGGGTGATATTTATATTCTAAAAAAAAAACATATTAAAATCAGACTTGAATGAATAAAAAAGAGTAGTTTCTGCAAGTTCTAAAAATATCACTCGGAAATAATGCTCTTTCCAGACCCCTAATGCTGAGTAAGGTAAACCTAACCTCTTAGTGCAATAGACTACTGATAATTCCCTTTATGCCAATAGGAAAATTAGCTAGTGCCAAGATATTTTTAACTGGTCTGAAGGAACACATCTTCATTCGCATCCAGCAAGATGTAACCTTAGCAACAGTGTGTATTTTTGGACTCCTTTTCATTTAATGTAAATGAAGCACCACTGATACACCCGTAATCTGATGACAGAATTCAACGTGACCAATTCACGGGTCTGAGGCCTCCAAGTCCCTTGCCAGCCCAGCAAGATTCTAATTTCCTGTCACTAGCATGAATCAGTATGGTCCAAACTGAAATTAGTTTACAGCATTAACTTTTCTTGTTGACTTCCTTTCAAGTCACATTTAACTGTCTCTCTTATTATACATGGTCTAAGTATGGGGGAAAGTGTACATCAATGTGGAAAGAGCTTAGGTGTCACGTTTCAACAGAGAATTAAAAATGTGTTTTTGCTTCTTCTGAACAATTGAGGGCTCTTACCCACCATCTCCAAGCCAGTGTCTTCTACAAAACTGAGGCAACCATTAATTTGATAATTCCTCCCTTGTAAAGTTGTGCTAACATATAATGTTTCAAACTTATTTTTTAAAAGGTTAGAGGGATGTCAGTTTGAAGGCATGCTCTTACAATTTGCTACCCTCCGTGATGTTTAGCATATAAGATTGGTGATGCCGATTTGGACCAGTGTTTCCTTTATAGGGGTGGGAGTGGAGATCGACAAGACGGGTCTCTCTGAAGACGGCCCGCTCCCCCTGCACCTTCTGTAATTAACACTTGGCTCGTATTGCTTGCTGAGCAATTCAAAGATGGACATGTGTGGAATGCTTTGTATATGTGGAAGGACAAGAAATTCTCTTTTTCCACCAAAAGCAAAGCAACCAAAAAGCCTGAGTAACAGAGGGCTTATGCCAGTCTTACTTTAATAGTTGAAGCTCCTCTAGCACTAGTTTCTCAGACTTTTCCCTGCCATTGCCATGACCAGCTGCTCTTGGATCTTGTTTATCTGTTGCGTGCTGGAATAAGCGATGACGTGATTGATTACATTGCAATCTGTCATTGCGACTCACCCAGTCATTGGGTCACACTTGGTTAAATCCATGGATAAATCATGGACTGGATCAGAGAGCTCAAAAGTGGAAATGTGAGTGTATGTAAGTATCTCTAGGTGCCTGTGTGTCTGAATATGAACGTGGGTGGTCCTGTGTGTACGTGTATTTATGTCTCAAAGTTCAAGAATCTGTGTCTGTGACCTTATGGACGAGGGTCCGTGGGCATGTATGGAGGTCTGTGTGTTCATATGGTGTGTCTTCAGTTCATATGTGGTGTTAGTAAATGTACGCATGCATGGTTTCTGTACGTTTGTTGCTGTGGAAGAGGAAGGGAGCAGCTGAGGATTAGGCCTCACTTATTTATTCATTCAAGAAGTATTCACTGAGGGCATGAGCAAAGCCAGACTTGGAACCTGTGAGGTCACGGGTTCAGCCAATGGAAGAATCATGCCAAACAGAGATGAAGAAATGCTGGCTTGGCTGGTGTGCTTTGAGCAGTGCAGTGGCAAAATTCTCTGCTCTTGGATGCGCCGGCGGCAGCTCTGGGGCTCAGTGAAGCCCTTGAACAATCTCCAAGGTCATACGCATCAAGCTGTAGAGGGTCCTGTCTTTTCTTTCCTGTCTTCCGCCCTGTTCCCCGTGTCCCTTTTGGTAGGCCCTCCTCTTCCCTAATTAGACGTGCGCTCCTGCTGGTGTAGTTCAAGAGGGCCCGTCCCTGGCCCATTGGGCTTAGGAGATAGTCTAATTCATTGCACATTGTGTGTTTATAGTTATAGAACTCACTTAGGAAGATTGGTGGTATACCAACTGTCGTCAAAGTAGTATTTTTGAGTGTTCTAGGCAACAGAAAAAAGCTCATTATTTCCACTTGCATCAGTTACAGAATTAGGCAGAGATGATCCCTTCATATTTATTTTGACAGGAGAAAGGAGAACAGCCCAGAAGGAAGACACACCCCAGCCACGGGCCTCAGGGGTGAGCTGTTAGGGGACCCAGATCTCCTAGTTCAGGATCTTTCAAACCCCCCTCCTCTGTGAAGCCTCCATGTGACGGTTAATATTATGTGTCATCTTGACTGGGCCACGGGCTTTCCGGATTAAACGTTATTTCTGGGTGTGTCTGGGAGCGCACTTCTGAATGAGATTAGCATTGGAATCAGTGAACTCAGTAAAGCAGATTGTCCTCCCCAAGCCTGAATAGAATGCAAGGCGGCGGGTGGGGAGAAACTCACCCCTTTCCTTCCTGCCTGACCGCTGAGCTGGGACATCAGTCTTCTCTTACCCTTGGACTGGGATTTATACCTGTGGGTCTCCTGGTTCTCAGGCCTTGAGGCTCGGACTGGAATTACACCGCCAGCTTCCTGGGGCTCCAGCTTACAGTCGGCAGGTAGTGGGACCTCTCACAGCCAATTCCTCACAATAAATCTCCCTATCTCTATATACATCTATCCTATTGGTTCTGGAGAACCCTAACACTCGCTCTGATCCCTCTTTTCCCAAAAGACTCCAGGCTGTTTGAACACCTCCTGGGCTGCCCTGTCCGTTCCTGGACCGCTTCGAGTTTAACGCCATCATCGTGCAGTACTTTACAGCTCCCGAGGCACTTGGGCCAGTGCTTTACTCTGTGTGATCTTCACGTACCCCACGTGAGATGGGTTACTAGAACCAGATGAATGGATAAAGAAGAGACGTGGTACACATATACAATGGAATATGACTCCACCACAAAAAAGAATGAAATCTTATCATGAGCCACAACATGGAAGGACCTAGAGGGTATTATGCTAAGTGAAATAAGTCAGAGAAAAACAAATGCCGTATGATTTCACTTATACGTGGAATCTAAAAACACAAAACAAACACAACAAAATAGACTCATAGATATAGAGAACAAACTAGTGGTTGTCAGAGGGGTGGGAGGTGGAGGGGAGAGGCAAAATAGGTGAAGGGGATTAAGAAGTACAATCTTCCAGCTATAAAATAAATAAGTCACAGGGATGTAACAGCACAGGGAATATAGTCAATAATATAATAAATTTGTATGGTGCATAATCTAGAAAAGTATCACATCACTATGTTGTACACCTGAAACTAATATAATATTGTAAGTCAACTATATTTCAATTTTAAAAAAGTAAAATAAAATAAAGATGTAGACATCGAGGTTCCGAGAGGAGGCCAGTGAGTGGCAAAACAGGATCTGAAGGTTCAAATCCAGGTCTCCCCGACCTGAACGTGGTTCACATTTCATGAGACTGCCTGCCCCACAGGTTAGGAGTTACTCGGGGCCGGGGCATCCTCCCCACTGAGCTCCAGCCTGGCTTGGTGTCTAGGGCTGGGTTCCCAGGGTCTGAGCTTGTTGTGCAGGAAGCTGATTGGAGAGTCTCCTCTGGATCAATACCTGAGAGGAATGAAGGAAGTAGGACTGGGCAAAGGGAGAGGTGGCAGTGCAGTGTGCTTGCCAGAAAGGCCTCAGCTGATGCCACAGGCAGCTCTGGATCTGGGATGGTCCTCCGGTTGTTTTAAGTAGAAGAAAGGAGCCCTGATATGGACCGTCACTGGAGATGGGCTGCCTCTGGGAAGGGTGTGACCTTGGACAAAGTGGCTCCCTTTAAGGGAGTGCCATTCCGGGATTCAAGGAGAGGAACTCAGCTCAGAGCCATCTGGTCTGATGAACAGATGCCAGAGGAATGAGCGACTCAGCTCTTCGGGGGGATCTGGGTGACACACCACAGAACAGTCAGGAAGAGGCTGTGAAATTGATTTTCTCTACCACACACCTCCCTGTCCTCTTATAGTGGGTTCTCCTGAAGCATGTTTGGTTTTTTTCCACACTGGTTGCCCTAGATCTTTAAACGCTGCTGTCTTCTCTGCCCGCTTCCTCCAGGGATCGTGTTCTGGATATTGCCTCAGTGTGTGTGTGCATGCAGGCGTGCCTGTGTGTGCTTTTGCGTGTGTGTTTCTCACCAACATCTACTAAGGCTCCTTTCTGTGTTGCCTTCTCAGGCTGGGAACTCTGTGTTTCCTAGCAGCCCTGACCACCATACAAAAATGGGATAGAAATGACAGAGTCCAGCCCTGGCTTCGTTCTGTTTCTGTGCTCAGAGCATCTATGATCTTGGGAAGGTGACCTGACACAAGAGCAGAGCTTCCACCCAAGGAAGAATGACTGTGGGTTCGGCAGGTCGGAGGCCTCCTGTGCCCTCTGGGACCTCTCACGGGGGAGGGCCCTGCTAGGGCAGCGAGGGATTCAGAGGGCAGATGCTGAGAGGCTGGGGCCTCTGCTCTGGAACAGGGGCTCCATTCTCTGCAGAGGGTCAGCAGTCACCCTGCGGCGAGTTCACTTGGACTCTGTCTGAGCCCCTGAATTCAGACTCTTGATTAACTAAGCCATGGAGCATGACCCCCGGCCCCCAAAGGGTTCTGTCATTGGACAGATTTCTCCCAAGTTCCAGAGGTCACGCAGAGGGCCTGATGTGAAAGGTCTTTCCTCGCCCAGGGGTCCATCCTCGCCCACAGCCCGCACTTCATATTTTCCAGTCGAGTGGTCCGGCTCTCTAATCCGGCCAGACTGTAAGTGGGTGCAATCCGGCCGCTCGCTGGGGCCACCTTCCAGGTCGATGGGCGGGAGGAGGAGGGCTTGCTCTGTCCTGGGCCAATCTCGGGATCTCCAGAAAGACTCTCTGGTTTTGGTCATGAAATCCCTGCTGGTTAATACCAGAATTCCCCTTCAGCAGACGACAGCATTTTTCAAGGAGAGCGCAGACGTGGAGAACATTTTTGAAGTGGGGTGAGGAAGGGAGTCTGACCTTCACTTTGGGGCCCAGGTCAGAGATGTAGTCCTTCCTGGAGCCGGATGTGCCAGTGGTGGGGAGGAAATGAGTGAGGAGAGGCGTGGGAACCCAACGTGGAGAAGGCTCTGGAAGAAGATAGAGCCAGAAGCTGGGAACGGCTCTAAACCAAGGCTACTGAGTTTGCCAATCTGTCCGCACCATCTCAATGAGGTTGGAATGTGACCTCGGGAAGGTCAAACAGAGAGAATGTTGACAGTTTATCAGACAGGCTCAAGCGCGGACCTGGCATTGACCATGGCTCCCTAGGCTGCATGTCACCTTGTCTCACGGCAAAGCTGAGAGGTGTATTGGCCTCCACACCCGGTTCTGTTTTCTGGAAGCTGGCTCAGAAATACAATTTTATTTGTAAAATGGCTCACCTCTCCTGGAGTCAAACGAAGCTTTCCAGAGCGGGTGACGTCTGAGACGGGGCTTACCTAGTAGGTTGGGACTTCCACAAACTCCTTTGCTGTCTTGCTCTGTTCTGGGGAGCTCTCAGTGGGAGGGGGCAACACCTATAATTGTTAGGGTCTCTCAGGGACTGAGCCATAGACATAGTCTTCATCCATCACTGAATAGATCAGTAAGCCGGAGCTTCCAGAGCAAAAACAGTTAGAGAAACTCCAGGAATCTCACCCCTGGGCATATATCTGGAAAAAGTGTGAAAACTCTTAATTCCAAGAGATACGTGCACCCCAATGTTCATAGCAGCACTATTTACAATAGCCAAGACATGGAAGCAACTCAAATGCCCATCAACATATGAATAGGTAAAGAAGGTATGGTATATACATGCATATATATATATGTGTGTACATACACACACACATACATACATACATACATACACACACACAATGCGATATTACTCGGCCATAAAAAGAATGAAATATGGCCATTTGCAGCCATGTGATGGATCTAGAGAATATTATACTAAGTAAGTCAGAGAACGACAAATACTATATGACATCACTTATATGTGGGATCTCAAAAATATGCAAATGAATGCATATACAAAACAGAAACAGACTCACAGATGTAGAAAACAAACCTGTGGTTATGAAAGGGGAGAGGGAAGGCGAGAGGGACAAATTAGGGGTATGGGGTTAACAGATACAAACTACCATCCATAAAATAGATAAGCAACAAAGAGTTACTATATAGCACAGGGGATTTTACCCAATATCTTGTAGTAACCTATGACGGAATATAATCTGCAAAAATACTGAATCACTATGCTGTACACTTGAAGCTAACACAATTTTGTAAATCAACTTGACTTCAGTAAAAAATAGAAAGTTAAAAAGGAGAAGAGAGGGCTTCCCTGGTGGCGCAGTGGTTGAGAGTCCGCCTGCCGATGCAGGGGACGCGGGCGGGCCCGTGAGCCGTGGCCGCTGAGCCTGCGCGTCCGGAGCCTGTGCTCCGCAGCGGGAGAGGCCACAACAGTGAGAGGCTCGCGTACCGCAAAAAAAAAAAAGAAGAGAAATACTATGGCAAAGACATAGGATGTATACAAAGACAAACATGAAGATGTTCTTTGAAAATAAAAGACAATTTTGATTTATAAAGTTCTTCCCTTTTTTATGTCTTAAGTCAGAAATCTCCTTGGGAGGGACAGACGGAGGACGTGGCCTCCAAGGTTATGATTCCTCGACAGAAGCACTTATTTTTCTTTCTCAAAGAAAACTGAGAGCACGCTGTAGCCTGCAGGTGAGGGCCTTGGGCTGGGGCCAGGCCAGTGTTTGCTTCCCAGCGGCTTCCTGAGCTCGCCGCATGTCCTTGGACAAGCGCCTCGCCCTCTCTGGGTCTCCCTTTGCGGAATCATAAACTGAAAAGTGCCTTTCAATTCTGACCCTCTATGGATCTATTTTTAACAAAACCCACGCTTACTTCTACACTCTTGAGGCTGCCATAACGACATTTGTAGCTATACAAGCTTTCCAGAATCAGAAAGAAATAGTGTTTGTGAAGTGTCAGCTCATCAGAAATGCCTGGCACCCAGGGGTTCCAAGCCCCTCCCCGAAACCAGCTCTGCTGCCTCTCGGCCTGTCCTTGCTGACTACGCCGGGTGTTCTCAAGAACAGAAATAGAATATGTCTGCCCCGCAGCAAGCGCACTCCTGGGAGGATGGGGTGTATGTGTAATTTATTTTATTTCATTGTTTTCAGATAATTCTCTGTTAAAGAAAATAATCTCTGAAGTGGAGTGTAGGGGCCCTGAAAAGCTGTCAGCTCCCTGTTAGACAAGTCACTTTGCACGGCATCTTGGTGTCCCCAGCTAGAGAGGGTGCCAAGAACGCTCCGAATCCTTCATCAATGCAGGGATGTCCTGGGGCTGCGTGCAAGGGGCTCACAGACATCTCGAGTGTAAAACTACAAAGCAAAGCGTCACCAGATTATTAGGATGCACGAGCTGCCTTCTCCACATTCTAGTTTCAGGATTCCCACGTACCAAGCTAAGCTGGCAGCTGTGAGCTCAAGCGGCCCATAGATCAGAGACCACGGTGCTCTGAGATCTCGCTTCCCTCTGTCAACTTGGAGCAGGGCTCCTCTCTCAGCTTCCCTGACAAGGGGCGTCCAGCTGCCTCATTTACCATCTGAAATCTACACAGTGGTCAGAGGGCTTTCCTGTGTCCTGATCTGATCTGATCTCACGGTGGAATCAATCAGCAACTTGAAAACCCCTTGATAGGAAGTGGAATCAGGAGTTCAAGTCCAAACTCCCTCCCATCTAAGCTGCAAAACCTCGGGCAGGCTTTTCGGCCCTCTCTGTACATCTTTGTCAGCTGTAAATCGGAGATCACGAAAACGTTTTTCCTACCAGTCTTGCCAGTTATTGTGACCATCGGGTATCATACTGGGCTTCAAAATGTTGGAAGCTGGGCTGAGCAGAGGCCCATGGATGCTCTGTTCGTGGTCCAGGGCCAGACACACGCAGCTGAGGCGGAGGGGTATGAGTAGGACCGGGTGACAGCTACTGCGGAGAAAGCTAGAATCCGGAGCACAGGACACGCGGATGGGAGAGAGCGGAGGAGGCGGAGGCCATCTGTTAGTGTCTCTTGAAGGAGACCCCCCATCCCAACCCCGCCTGGTCCCAGAACTTCCTCTGGGACACCCCTCAGCCCAAGGGACCATTGGTTTCCTCCCATCTGTGAGCCCCGCCCCCAGCCCTGGGGGTTGGGTCCCTGAGAGAGCGCGGAGATGCCTGCTTCCGTGTTTTCTCCTCCGAAGCATCTGGTCAGCACTGGCCTGGCACGTGGCAGGAGCTCGGGACCCGCCCAACGCTGCCCTCCTGCAGTGCTTTGCCGGGTCGGGCTCGGGCGCGCAGACACCTCCCTCTCGTGCGCTCCTCTCCCCGCGTCTGCCTCCACCTCCACCTCGGCTGCTGTTACCACTCCCGCTGTCTCCTCTGTCACGTCTGCTGCCACCGCCACCTCCCCCAGCAGGCTGCACGCTGGGGGGCCGGGGCTGGGCGAGGCTGTGCCCCCTGGGAGCTGGGCTGGCCTTGGGGCCCAGGGCACTTGGGGGTGCTGCGGGGTAGGGGCCCCCTTTGTTGCCAGGGGCGGTGCTCGGGACAGAAGTGGCAGGCGGGGGGCCCGAGGGGTAGCTTGGTGGTACAGCTGGGGACCGAGGGTGCTGGCTGCTGTGGACAGGTTTGGAGCCGTTTTTGGCTGGAGACTGGCTGACTTCGCTATCCCTGGAGCGTCCCCTCTTCCTGTCATCTTCAGAGTTTTCCGTGGTACAGTTGGCTGGACTGGGCGGGATGGGGCCTCAGCCTCAGCCATGATGTCACCAGCCTCCTTCACAGGCGTATTCAGGCCATTCAACAAGGATGGACCCATTTTTAGACCCCAGAGGGGCACGGTGGGGAACTCAGCCATGAGTGGGCACGGTCCTGGCTCTCGTGGATCTTGGAAAGTTCTTAATGAATGAATCCCTACCAGGCCTGAGGAATCCTGACTAGCTCATGGCTGAGCTGAGGATGTGGAGAGCCACATTGTAACTAGAACCATGACCACGATGAGCACCCTTTCATCCATACAACAGCCTCCGTGAGGATTTTCATACCCATTTTCCTGATGAGGAAACTGAGGCTCAGAGAAGGCTGGTAAGTGGCAGAGCCAGGACTAGAAATAAACTCTTCCAACCCCAGATAATGAACGTTCCTAATAAACCACAACGCCTCACATGGCATGCTTGGTGAGAGGCCCAAGATAAATCCTGGGATGAGAATAGTGGAAAGAGGACTAGAATAGATCTTGTTCTGCCTGGGATGAGAAGTTATTTAATAAATGAACATGAGTCAGTGAGGAGGCAGCATCTTCTCCTTGAAAAACATGGGTGTAATTCTGCAGTTAGAGGTTCCAGTAAAAGTGGGTGGAAAGCTCCTTGGAAATATAAATCGCTTCCAGGAGGCACATATGAACAGCTGTGGCTACATGGCTGGGGGCCAGAGAAGGTCAGGAGCTTTATGTTTTATGTCGTGACCGCATTGAACCTGCCCCCGACTTTGGCCACAAATCCTTAATTGGGATTCCTCTTCTCTTTTGCTTCTACAATCCCTCCTCCTCCTGCCACCTCGGTGACATTTATTTAAAAAATAAATGTGTGTGTGTGTGTAACCATGTTACTTCCCTAATTAAAATACTTCATTGGTTTCCTAGCTCCACAAGGTAGAATCTAAACTCTTCAGTGTGGCTTACGGGGTTCGCTTAGCTTAGGTTGCCCCCTAAGCAGACCCTGAGACAGGATTTGGGTTTCAAAGGCTGACCAGTGAAAGTAGGACAGCTGAGGCATTCACCCATCAATGCTTGTTCCTCGTTGGTGAAGGCTTGCTTTGGGGGATATTAACTTCCCAAGATGTCTGTCCGCTCCTCACATGGCCAGCACACTCCTGGGAGGAGAGTGGGCCCTCAGATGGAGAGGTACATCTGCTCGAGGTAGAAGTCATTGCCGTGTGATGAACTGTCCACAGAGCTGGCCGAAGGGATGCGGGCAGTCAGCGTGGCATCTGTGGCACAGATTCTGCGCGAGTTTCCTTCTCAAGCTGCATCTTCTACTCCTACATCTGGTCCTAGATTTCCCAGAGGGGTTACTCAATGACCAAGAAAAACGCATAGATCACACACAGTTATGATACCTTAATAAGAGCTCTTTTATCTGAAGACAAAGGCAACTAACCTCTCTGCAGTAGATTGACCAGGTTGTAAACTCTGGACTCTTTTTCCTTTAACATACATTCCCACACCCTCAACTAACAGGCATAAGAAGAAACCAAATGAGGGTGAAAGACAAGCTCGTAGCAACAAAAACTCAGCTCCCTGTGTGGTGGGCAGGAGAAAAGGCTGCGTGAAGCTCTCTCCCTGGACCTGGGCAGAAACACCTTAGGAAACTCCTGGGATGTAAGTGCATTCTTTAGATTCTCCTTAATAGGGCAAAGCAAAGGATGTGAGCAGGTGTATGGGAGTTTAAACGGAGTGTTTGATTAGATGAAGTTTGAAAAGCTGTTCCCAAACATGCAGTCTTTTTTCAGACGCCCATATTTTGTACATGCTGGTCCCTCTGCCGAGGCTACCCTTCTGTGTTTGTCCATCACCACTTCTGTGAAATCCTCTCTGACCAGCAATACAGACTTAATCACCCCACCCTCTTTCTCCATCAGACTTGTAAATACTTTATTATAACTCTGAAAGTCATTACTCTCTTTCTGGACCTCCTTTTATATATCTATAATATAAAGTGTTCCCAACCATAAGCTTTAAGGCCTAAAGTTTTTGAATCGTTTATCACTTATAATTATTTTTAATAGCAAACTCAGCTATTTTGTAGGATAATATGTATGCCTTTTTTTAATTTTAAAATCTATTTTAGGTTGGTTGTCATAAAAATTCCATGATTCAAAAACATTTGCTAAATGTCTTCTATGTGCCAGGCCTAGTGGGCCACACCTAGAATTTATTATTCCTATCCTTGAGAAATTTATTTTCTTGCTAAAAAACTGACATCTAAACCCAGGAAATAATGCCAGTCACATAGCAAACCAGCAGGAATTCATACCGCAGGGGAGTTCACCAGGGCAATGCTTCCAGGATGTGAGCCTTGGCGGCAGAATAGGACACAGTATTTCTGATGCTAGGAGGAGGACATCCTAAATCAGTGCAGCATCAACTTCACAGAACCACATGGGAACAATCAAGACATGAGACTGAGGGAGATGAGGACCCTGGCGATCTCCCCGGGGCAGCCTGTCTGCTCTGGAGTGGAGCCAGGGATGTGGATGGAAGGGTGAAGATGGGGGAGAACTTAGATGGCAGCCAGTGGAGTTTGACATCAGACTACATGAAACCAGTAACTTTTTAGAAAACAGAGGGACATTAAGATGTTTGTGTCTGAGAAGGTCAGCGTGGCAGCTGATGGGAGACGGATTGGGTGGGGATGAGAGGCTGTCCCATTGAGACCTTCAGGAGAGCACAATTTGATGTGGGCATAGGAGAAGGAGATGCAGGTTTGAGGGGACACTGATCTGGATAGCAAGACAGGAGAAGGATGCAATATTGAGGACAGCAAGGTGTGGCTCCTGGCCAAGAGAATGGTGGTCGTGGTGGTAGGGGCTGGAGAAATTGACCCAAAGAGGTATGATTTGTTAAAGCCATATTAATGAGGAGTATGTGTGTGTGTGTGTGTGTGTGTGTGTGTGTGTGTGTGTGTGCGCACGCACGTGCGTGCATGTGAGTGTGTAGGGGGCACAGAGTTTTGGTGTGAGAAGAGGAAACTGAAGCAGAGAAGAACACAGAGGCTGTCAGAAGTAGGGAGTAATGCTCTTGCCTTTGAACACAGCTTGGTTTCAGACATACCTCTTGAACCATTCTTTGCAGCTCATGGGGGCCCTGACTTCCCAAGAGCATCAATAATGCAACATGGAAACTGCAGGTCTGTCTCTGAGTGAAGACACTGGGATTAGGGAAGCAAGCCATTCGAGAAGCTCTTCCTTTATCACAGTCTTTACAAACCTGGCCCATGTTTGGAACTTGGTAGGGAATTTGATGCTTGACTTTTCGACATGTGTCCACACGGTTTCCATACTCTTTCTTTTGGGTGATGATGCTACTTAGCTTTGTATGTAGATAACAGTGCGACCATTCACAGCATAGACAAACACATTCGCAGATGTTTTACACAGGAATCACTTAGGCTCAGGGGCTCTTAAAATACGTTTGCCATCCCAGCACTCCTGAGGGGTATAGTACTCCCAGATCAAAAACAGAGAGTCAATTCATATGTGTCCAATTTCAGTGGGAGAGGATGGAAGGACCCACGTTCCTCAGTGCTTGAGTCAGAATCTGGGGGAAAGAGAGCAAAGCGCTGCAGGTGGTTCTGATGGAGCCCCCAGGAGGCTGGTCCCCATGACTCACCGGCCTCTAGTTCAAGCACAATCTGGGCTCATGCTTCTACCCGAACTGAATTTTCTGCCCTGCCCCCTGCCCTTCTAATCCTAAACCTAGCCTCTACCCTATAACAGTTCAAGACGCTTCATGACCCACTTCTAGTTTTCTCAGCTGAGAAATCACCCCTGCCTCACGCAGCACAGCTCATCTCTTTGATGTGCTGTTCTTGCCCTTCAATCAGTATTTGATCATCTGAGTGTCTGTTTCCCCCCCAGAGACAGTGGGCTCCTGGAGAACAGGTGCCATGTTTTATGTGTCTCTGAAGCCTGGCACCTAGCACAGGGGAGATCTATCGCGAAAGCTTACAGATCAAATGCATGGATGGATGCCTCGAAAAATACACGTCTGCAACCTTCAGTCTCTCTGCCATTTCTGGATGTGTTTCCAAACCTCTGTGGGGCCCTGGCCTCGGCCCCTTGCCCTGGAGTCTCCTCTTCGGGGCACCTGCTGCTCCCTTCTCCCTCCTCCGCGGCAGGGCTACATTCCTCGGGAGAGGTTGGATAAAACAGTCTTTCCGTCTCTGCAGGTTCAGAGTCACACATGAGTGTGGCATGCCATGGTAGCTTTTCAGTAACTGTGCACGTGTGCAGAGCATTTCAACATTCCCTGACCATCACATCCTTTATCTTATCATCAGCTCCCTGACATCCTGGGAAAGCATCATTATTCTCTGTTCTGCACAAGCAACTGAGGGACTTGAGAGTGAAGTGATCTGACTGAGGTTGTCCATTAGCAGGTGGAGGAGGGAGAATTAGGACAGGGACCCCGACCGACTCAAAGCTTGGGTTTTTTCCACTTTATCACATTTGATCTTTTCCCATCAGGTTCCATTTTCTTTCTGGTTTGGGGGGTTTGTCCAATATTTATCTATTAGCGCCTGACCCCTGCCTCTTCTGATTCTTTTGAAAGGACCCCACTTTCCCTGACAGGAAAATCCAACAGGAACTGTTATTTCTGAGATGTCCGACATCTGACCTCTCAAGGCTCACGTTTCCCAGTTCGATTCCGGAAGCCAGGCTGACCCACAGGACTTTGGAGCCTCCTTCAGAGGCTTGGAGCAAGTTTGATTGGCAAGCACTGTTTGGTATCCATCTTCTTAAAATAGAATGCTAGAATATACTTTGTTCTATTTTTTACAGTTTTTTTCTCCTCCTCCCTGCCCCATCCTCCTCCTCCTCGCCTGTCTATTCTCTGAAGCATTTTCAAGCTCATCACAGATATAGGCAATTAAATGTGTTCACTAAGTCATCCTTTGCTTCATCATAATGAAACTGAATGCATAGTGTTCTTTCTGCAAAAGTTTGCTAAAACCCCTGGCGAGAGCACGATCAACCTGTCGTCTGGTCATCTTGTCTTACTCATGGACTTCGTGACTCCAGAGAAGTCACATAATCTTTCAGTTCTTTCACTGATCACATTCCTTCTCAGTTATTTTCTTATATGATTGCCTGCCCTACCAGACTGTGAACAAGCAGCAGGCAGAGCAATATTTTGTCCCAGTTTGTATTCTCAGCACTTAGTACAGTTTCCAGCAGATGTTGGTTGAATTCAGTGGAGCACTGAATGCCAGAGAGAGGATGGGAAACAATTAACTGCAGAAAAGGGACATCAAGAAGTCCTGCTCGTCTATCTGATGCTTCCCTTCATGTTTGAGAGGAACAGTAGCAGGGTCAAAGGGGGAAGAAGGTGTGATGTTTGTGTGTGTGTGTGTGTGTGTGTGTGTACAGGAGTGCACATGTGGCGTTTGTTCTGAATGGAGGACACAGTTGTTGGCATAGAACAAGAGAAGGAGCCATGAGTGACAAAAACCCTGACCAAAGAGCGGATCATTTCAAATCATATCTGACATGACCAGAGGATGCGAATTCAAATTCCCTAGTCAAATGCCCACGATCTTAGCGCCACGGTGCGGCAACAGCTGGGACTCAAGAGTTCTTCTAACGCGTTAGGTGACCTAACGAAAGTTACCTCTAATTTAGGGTGACATTTAAATTTCCAAGAGGACAGAGAACAGTGAAATTTGCTAGCCGGGCTTTGGAGGACACAGAAATGCACACAGGTTGTTGAGTATATCATGCTGTTTTCTGGGGAATTAGAGGCATACTAGGATGTGTATGTTGGGTACTGCTTTATATCACCATTGCTGAGGGAAAAGCTAAAAACTGCCAGAGAACAAAAATATTAGTACAAAGGATTATCGGGCTGGTGACAAGGAACACCCCGAAGATAGGAATTGTTTCCAACAGAAAGACTGTGAAATATATATGAAGGTAAGGAATGGCATAAACACATGCGAATAGTATAATTGGGACCAAGACATTATGGAAAAGGCAATCCTGCTCGATAATTTATTTATTTATTTTTATTTTTTTTCTTTTAAAATGTTTATTTGGTTGATTTTGTTATTTTTCTAATTTTTTAATTTGGATGCTTAGTTTACTAATTTTTTTTATAGTTTTTTATTTATTTTACTTTTTTTACAGCAGGTTCTTATTACTTATCTATTTTATACATATCAGTGTATATATGTCAATCCCAATCTCCCAGTTCATCCCACCACCATCCCCCCCCACTTTTCCCCCTTGATGTCCATACGTTTGTTCTCTACATCTGTGTCTCTATTTCTGCCTTGCAAACGAGTTCATCTGTACCATTTTTCTAGGTTCCACATATATGCATTAATATATGATATTTGTTTTTCTCTTTCTGACTTACTTCACTCTGTATGACAGTCTCTAAGTCCATCCATGTCTCTACAAATGATCCAATTTCGTTCCTTTTTATGGCTGAGCAATACTCCATTGTATATATGTACCATATCTTCCTTATCCATTCGATTGTCGATGGACATTTAGGTTACTTCTATGACCTGGCTATTATAAACAGTGCTGCAATGAACACTGGGGTTCATGTGTCTTTATGAAATATGGTTTTCTCTGGGTATATGCCCAGTAGTGGGATTGCTGGGTCATACGGTAATTCTATTTTTAGTTTTTTAAGGAACCTCCATACTCTTTTCCATAGTGGCTGTATCAGTTTACATTCCCACCAACAGTACAAGAGGGTTCCCTTTTCTCCACACCCTCTCCAGCATTTGTTGTTTGTAGATTCTCTGATGATGCCCATTCTAACTGGTGTGAGGTGATACCTCATTGTACTTTTTATTTGCATTTCTCTAATAATTAGTAATGTTGAGCAGCTTTTCATGTGCCTCTTGGCCATCTGTATGTCTTCTTTGGAGAGATGCCTATTTAAGTTTTCTGCCCATTCTTTGATTAGGTTGTTTGGGGTTTTTTTTGATATTGAGCTGCATGAGCTGTTTATATATTTTGGAGATTAATCCTTTTGTCTGTTGATTCATTTGAAAATATTTTCTCCCATTCTGAGGGTGGTCTTTTCATCTTGCTTATGGTTTCCTTTGCTGTGCAAAAGCTTTTAAGTTTCATTAGGTCTTGGAGAGATGCCTATTTAAGTTTTCTGCCCATTCTTTGATTAGGTTGTTTGGGGTTTTTTTTGATATTGAGCTGCATGAGCTGTTTATATATTTTGGAGATTAATCCTTTTGTCTGTTGATTCATTTGAAAATATTTTCTCCCATTCTGAGGGTGGTCTTTTCATCTTGCTTATGGTTTCCTTTGCTGTGCAAAAGCTTTTAAGTTTCATTAGGTCCCATTTGTTTATTTTTGTTTTTATTTTTTGTGTATGAGGAGGTGGATCAAAAAAGATCTTGCTGTGATTTATGTCAAAGAGTGTTCTTCCTATGTTTTCCTCTAAGAGTTTTATAGTGTCCAGTCTTACATTTAGGTCT
>NC_041225.1:37352119-37353180 GCF_002837175.3 Physeter macrocephalus
AGGGTGATGGTGGCCTCATAGAATGAGTTTGGGAGTGTTCCTTCCTCCGCAGTTTTTTGGAAGCTTTTGAGAAGGATGGTGTTAGTTCTTCTCTAAATGTTTGATAGAATTCACCTGTGAAGCCATCTGGTCCTGGTCTTCTGTTTGTGGGAAAATTTTTAAACACAGTTTCAATTTCATTACTTGTGATTGATCTGTTCATATTTTCTATTTCTTCCTGGTTAAGTCTTGGAAGGTTATACCTTTCTAAGAATTTGACCATTTCTTCCAGGTTGTCCATTTTATTGACAGAGAATTGCTTCTAGTAGTCTCTTATGATGCTTTGTATTTCTGCAGTGTCCATTGTAACTTCTCCTTTTTCATTTCTAATTTTATTGATTTGAGTCATCTCCCTCTTTTTCTTGATGAGTCTGGCTAAAGGTTTATGAATTTTATCTACTCAAAGAACCAGCTTTTAGTTTTATTGATCTTTGCTATTGTTTTCTTTCTTTCTATTTCATTTATTTCTGCTCTGATCTTTATGATTTCTTTCCTTCTACTAACTTTGGGTTTGTTTGTTCTTTTTTCTCTAGTTCCTTTAGGTGTAAAGTTAGATTGTTTATTTGCGATTTTTCTTGTTTCTTGATATAGGATTGTATTGCTATAAACTTCCCTCCTAGAACTGCTTTTGCTGCATCCCATAGGTTTTGCATCATCATGTTTTCATTGTCATTTGCCTCTAGGTGTTTTCTGATTTCCTCTTTGATTTCTTCAGTGAACTCTTGATTATTTAGTAGTGTATTATTTAGCCTCCATGTGTTTGTGTTCTTTATGTTTTTTTCCCTATAATTTATTTCTAATCTCATAACATTGTGGTCAGAAAAGATGCTTGATATGATTTCAATTTCCTTAAATTTACTGTGGATTGATTTGTGACACAAGATGTGATCTATCCTGGAGAATGTTCCATGTGCACTTGAGAAGAAAGTGTAATCTGCTGTTTTTGGATGGAATATCCTATAAATATCAATTAAATCTGTCTGGTCTATTGTGTCATTTAAAGCTTATGTTTCCTTATTAAT
>NC_041225.1:37353190-37369305 GCF_002837175.3 Physeter macrocephalus
ATTAATTTTCTGTCTGGCCTGTCCACTGGTGTAAGTGAGGTGTTAAAGTCCCCCACTATTATTGTGTTACTGTCGATTTCCTCTTTTATAGCTGTTAGCACTTGCCTTATGTATTGAGGTGCTCCTATGTTGGGTGCATATATATTTATAACTGTTATATCTTCTTCTTGGATTGATCCCTTGATCATTATGTAGTGTCCTTCCTTGTCTCTTGCAACATTCTGTATTCTGAAGTCTATTTTATCTGATATGAGTATTGCTACTCCAGCTTTCTTTTGGTCTCCATTTGCATGGAATATCTTTTTCCATTCCCTCACTTTCAGTCTGTATGTGTCCCTAGGTCTGAAGTAGGTCTCCTGTAGACAGCATATATATGGGTCTTGTTTTGCATCTATTCAGCGAGGCTGTTTCTTTTGGTTAGAACATTTAATCCATTCACATTTAAGGTGATTATCGATATGTATGTTCCTCTTACCATCTTCTTAATTGTTTTGGGTTTGTTTCTGTAGGTCCTTTTCTTCTCTTGTGTTTCCCATTTAGAGAAATTCCTTTAGCATTTGTTGTAGAGCTGCTTTAATGGTGCTGAATTCTCTTAGCTTTTGCTTGTCTGTAAAGCTTTTGATTCTCCATCAAATCTGAATGAGATCCTTGCCAGGTAATCTTGCTTGTAGATTCTTCCCTTTCATCACTTTAAATATATCGTGCCACTCCCTTCTGGCTTGTAGAGTTTCTGCTGAGAAATCAGCTGTTAACCTTATGAGAGTTCCCTTGTATGTTGTTGTTTTTCCCTCGCTGCTTTTGATAATTTTTCTTTGTCTTTAATTTTTGTCAGTTTTATTACTATGTGTCTTGGCGTGTTTCTCCTTGGGTTTATCCTGCCTGGGAATCTCTGCACTTCCTGGACTTGGATGACTATTTCCTTTCCCATGTTAGGGAAGGTTTTGACTATAATCTCTTCAATATTTTCTCGGGTCCTTTCTCTCTCTCTTCTCCTTCTGGGATCCCTATAATGTGAATGTTGTTGTGTTTAAAGTTGTCCCAGAGGTCTCTTAGGCTGTCTTCATTTCTTTTTATTCTTTTTTCTTTATTCTGTTCTGCAGCAGTGAATTCCACCATTCTGTCTTCCAGGTCACTTATCCGTTCTTCTGCCTCAGTTATTCTGCTGTTGATTCCTTCTAGTGTACTTTTCATTTCAGTTATTGTATTGTTCATCTCTGTTTGTTTGTTCTTTAATTCTTCTAGGTCTTTGTTAAACATTTCTTGCATCTTCTTGATCTTTGCCTCCATTCTTTTTCCACGGTCCTGGATCATCTTCACCATCATTATTCTGAATTCCTTTTCTGGAAAGTTGCCTATCTCCACTTCATTTAGTTGTTTTTCTGGGGTTTTATCTTGTTCCTTCATCTGGTACATAGTCCTCTGCCTTTTCATTTTGTCTGTCTTTCTGTGAGCGTGGTTTTTGTTCCACAGGCTGCAGAATTGTAGTTCTTCATGCTTCTGCTGTCTGACCTCTTGTGGATGAGGCTATCTCAGGTTTGTTCAAGATTCCTGATTGGAGGGACTCTGCTCAACAATTTAAAAGCACAAGAGATACAACTAACGAATCATAGGAGAGCACTCAACTCAGGAGATTGGCAAGGGTACTGGGAAGACAGGAAAGTATTTTTACCAGTGGGGAGAGGAGAGTGGAATACACTTTACAAGAATAGGAATGCATCACGCATCATGTTCTTTTCGCAGAGTAATTTCAACATGAAATTGATTTTCCAGATACTACAAATCATTAAATTTATATAAGAAAATATTTAGTCTGAAAAAGTACAGATTGTCAGCCATCTTTGAAATCTTTATGTGTTCCTAGGCTCTCCCACTAACAATTTTCTTGGGATTCAGCAGCTGTCTGTTCACTGACTTTTAAATGCTTTTCCCATTGGAGGCTGGAAGATGCACACCTTTATCCTTATACAGGGATTTAGGGAACACTTCACAACTCAGCTACGTTTCACACTCTCAAAGCACTTCTGTTTTGATCATTTTCCCATATGGAACAGGGTAAATAAAACAACAAAAAAACAAAAACCATGCAATTCCTTTGAGCTTCACACGTTATAAGTGTCATAAAACTGCAAATGCTTTCCTGGAGCATCCAGGTAACTTTCCCGTAAAATCTCAGGTTTTGTTAGTTTTCCTTAAACTTCAGAAGCAGGTTCTTTCCTGACATGATCTTTGGATGTCTGAGATAACATAGGGGGGGTCTGTTCTTGTGTTTACTTATCACCTGTTTCTGCACACAGAGCCCCTTTCATTTTCCTGATTGGGTCTCACCAGGATTTTACTCTGAGTAGATGCTCTGCTTCAAGGGTCATTATTTGACTCTGTTGCATCTGAGGACCTGCAACAATAAATACTGTTCTACAACAGTGTCGCAAGGGGCATCTGTTTTGCACACGTAACCTCCTTTCTCATAACGTAAATAAACCATAAATACCAAAGCCAGAATAGATCTGAGACCACCTATGGCCCAAATATGCAGAGAAATTTGACCCAGGACATCCTTAATTTGGACACAAGCAAATATAATTCCTGAACAGAATGTCTAAAAGAAAATTAAACAGGGGTTACTTTTTTGTTTGCCTGTAGAGTGAATGAGCATTCAGTATTGAAATTAACTCATTACCAAGTTGTCAGTTGAGAGCTGACCAGGGGCTGGCAAGACTGGCAAACTGTAGGACTTTGTATTCATAGGCACTGGCCTCCACATTTCCTGCACAGAGATCTCAGACTCTCTTTAAAACAGTGGGTGTCCTAACTCTTTAAGAGATTGGCATTCCATCATTTTATTTATTTATTTATGCAATTTATTTTTGTGTACTTTAAAAAAATTTTTTATTGGGGTATAGGTGATTTACAATGTTGTGTTAGTTTCAGGTGTACAGCAAAGTGAATCTGTTATACATACAGCCACTCTTTTTTAGATTCTTTTCCCATATAGGCCATTACAGAATATTAAGTAGAATTCCCTGTGCTATACAGTAGGTCCTCATTAGTTATTTATTTTATATATTGTAGTGTGTATGTGTCAATCTCAATCTTCTTCTGTGATTTGACGGAACAATATCTGGGTGTGGAATCTTTTCTTTAATCCTACTTGGAATTCGTTAGGTTTCTTGAATCTGAGACTTGTCGCTTCTCATAGTTATGGAAAATTCTTAGCCATTTTTTCCTTTAAATACTGCTTCTATTTCAGTCTTTCTCCCTTCTATTTTGGGGTCTCTAGTCAGACATAAGTTACATCTTCTCTACTGCCCATATGTCTTAACCTTTCTTGTGTTTTTCCTGTTATTTGTCTCACTGGGACATGTTCTGGATAATTTCAGATAAATTTTTCAGTTCACAAATTTTCTCTTCAGTTCAATCTGCAGTTAAATTTATCTTATTTATATTTATAAATATAAATTTTATATTTATACAATATAAATTTTATAATTAAAAAAATTTTAACATACACTTTTAATTTTAGCCCTAGATATTATATTTCTTTTTTTCTCTTTTGTATCTGCCTGATCAGTTTTGATATTATTTCTTCATTATACTTTTAATCCCTCTTTTATTTTAAAAATCATTAAAGATATTTGTTTTATATTCTGTTCCTCATAATTGAAATATCTACAGCCTTTGCTGGTAAGACTCTACATTATTTATGCCAGCTCTAATGGTGGCATTTTTCCTTGTCTATTAGTGAGTTTTGATTGTGAACTCATAAACTTTAGATCTTTATTTGGGAGTTTTTTGAGGCTTTGGTTTAAAATATATTTATCCACTTTTTTTGTTTGTTTGTTTTTTTGTTTTTGGCCATGCCGCGTGGCATGTGGGATCTTTGTTCCCCTACCAGGGATTGAACCTGCACCCCCTGCATTGGAAGCATGGAGTCTTAACTACTGGATGGCCAGGGAGCAGCTTATACAGCTCAATATCAAGAAAACAAACAACCCAATCAAAAAATGGGTGGAAGACCTAAATAGACATTTCTCCAAAGAAGACATACAGATGGCCAACAAACACATGAAAAGATGCTCAACATCACTAATTATTAGAGAAATGCAAATCAAAACTATAATGAGGTATCACCTCATACCAGTCAGAATGGCCATCATCAAAAAATCTATGAACACTAAATGCTGGAGAGGGCGTGGAGAAAAGGGAACCCTCACACATTGTTGGTGGGAATGTAAATTGATACAGCCACTATGGAGAACAGTATGGAGGTTCCTTAAAAAACTAAAAATGGAACTACTTTATGACCTAGCAATCCCACTACTGGGCATATACCCAGGGAAAACCGTAATTCAAAAGACACATGCACCCCAAAGTTCATTGCAGCACTATTTACAATAGCCAGGACATGGAAGCAACTTCAATGTCCATAACAGAGGAATGGATAAAGAAGATGTGGTGCATAGATACAGTGGAATATTACTCAGCCATAAAAAGGAATGAAATTGGATCATTTGTAGAGACATGGATGGACCTAGAGACTGTCATACAGACTGAAGTAAGTCAGAAAGAGAAAAACAAATATCTTGTATTAACTCATATATGTGGAATCTGAAAAAAATTGGTATAGATGATCTTATTTACAAAGCAGAAATAGAGATGCGGACATAAAGAACAAACGTATGGATACCTAGGAGGGAATGGGGGGTGGGATGAACTGGGAGACTCGGATTGACATATATAAACTATTGATACTATGTATAAAATAGATAACTAATGAGAACCTACTGTATATAGCACAGGGAACTCTATTCACTGCTCTGTGGTGACCTAAATGGGAAGGAAATCCAAAAAAGAGGGGATATATGGATAGGTATAGCTGATTCACTTTACTGTACAGTAGAAACTAACACAATATTGTAAAGCAACTATACTCCAATACAAATTTTAAAAACATGTTTATCCAGAGAAAATTTTACTTGTCCAAAACAGTAGCAATCTAGACTATTAAAAGATAAAGCCTAGAGAGCTTTTTCTTCTTTACAGAAATAAATTTAATTATGATCACAAACCCATAGGAGGGCAGGCTTAAGCTTAGGTATTATGAGAGATGTCTTTCTTTAATTTTTCTCTTTCTCTCTTTTTCCTTCCCTCCTTCCTCCCTCCTTCCTTCTTTCCTCCCTCCCTCCCTTCCTTCCTCCCTCCTTCCTTCTTTCCTCCCTTCCTTCCTTCCTCCATCCTTCCTTCTTTCCTCCCTCCTTCCTTCTTCTCCCTTCCTTCCTTCCTTCCTCCCTCCCTTCCTTCCTTCCTCCCTCCCTTCCTTCCTCCCTCCCTCCTTCCTTCTTTCCTCCCTTCCTTCCTTCCTTCTTTCCTTCCTTCCTTCCTTATCAGAACATGGCCTCACTGTATACTTTTGCAGGGTGGACTTTATCTCCTTATCCTCTTCCTCTAAATGTTGTTCCTCAATGTGGTCTGGATTTTGCGGGTATCTTTGATTTAGTCAACTCTCCTGAAGGCCCAGATTTCTCTCCTATGTCATATAACCCAAGTTGGCTCATTAAAGCTCAAGTTCTGAGCACTCAGAAATCAGCATACATCCCCAGGGCATTCTGGGTCCTCTTCCGATTTAGCCTGTGGATTCGTGCTTCTGCTTCCTTGTCATTTCTGGCTTCTGGGGCGTTTCCTTGTCTTCCACCTCAGCCACATGCCTCAAAATAATTTTTAATATTTTAACTGCATTTAAATTGCAGATTGAAGATTTTAAAATAAATATCTAGTCCATCATATTGTCAGAAATGGAATCCCCACCCTGATAATTCCTCAGTCTTAACACTGTGACAACAGTTGTCACGGTCAGTTTATTTCTCTGACTTTTTCTGAGAGTTTCTTAAAGGTAAAATCTATGATCCCTTCATCTCTAATTCCAGTTCCTGACACAAAGTAGGGGGCTCAGTGAAAGTCGGTTGGACGAATGAAATAATACATTTTAAAACGAATAATGCAATAACCAGAGATTTCCGGATGCCAAACAGAATCAGCTTATTAAACTTGGTTACCCATATTCCAGGATGATTGATTATAAATTGGATTTTTAAAGCGATGATAGTCTTCTCAGAAATTCTGAGCCAGTAGCAGATTCATGAGGTCTGAAACCAAGTTGAGAGTTAACTAGCTCAAATATTGAATACTCTGAGGGACTGTGGCAGTACGTGCGGGGAGAGCTGAGCCCAAGGGGCAACAAGGTAGACAGGCAGGGAGGGCTGGCCAAGCAGCTGCTTCCCACCTGCTGGAGCGGTTCTAATGGGGGCTGGGAGCCTCCGGGGAGACGGCACTGAGTGTAGATCGGAGCAAAGGGGAGCCCTTGGGGATCCAGATCCTGCTTGTCCAGATCCTGCTTGTCTCCCTGAAGGGGAGAAGTGTAACTCTTTTGTTGCCAGTAGCCTCCTCTACTGCACAGACCCACCAGCAGACTCCAAGCTGGCAGACACTACTGATTTGTCCATTGTAGAGCAGCTGTGGCTGAGACTCTTCTGGTGGCATTAACCCAAGAACTACTGGACACAAAAGGATCCCGATGTAACACAGAGCAAGCCCCCTCCATCTGATTTCACAACTGTAATAATCAGCAACAGCCTTCTATACTCGATAGCTACCCCTGCCCTCAACCAAAGAATTCTGAATAGCTTAAAACTTCAAAGGGGAACGAGTATTTGCATGGCCCCTTCTGTTATTCCCATTGTATGGCTAGATGATTAGGGAATGAAGCCACGTGTTCACTTTCAGCCCCGTCACTGCCGGGATCCCTTTTTAAGAAACCCGGGACCGGTCACCCCCTGACTGGGGACCTCGGTTTTCTCATCCATACGGTGGGGAGGGCACAGAATGCTCTTTAAGGGCCTTGCTGGCCTACTGCATCTAGAATTCTAGGACTGAGAACTTTTTACTTCCTGATTTTATTAGAGGCCACAGTTTATCTCCTACTTTGGAAACGGACAAATAGTTTCCAGTAAGACCTTCAGAATCCCCGGTCCCCCAGTAAAAATAATGTAGGTGCAATTTTAGAGTCTGTGTCTAAGCAGTTTGCCTATGGACATGAGGAGAGCTTTCATTACTGGTGATAAGTATTCCAGGAGCCAGACATTTGAAAAATCACATCCAAATGAAACTGTACTCATTCTTGCTGTGGATTTATCAAGCTTGCCTAGTTCCTTCCATCTTGAGGCTTGCCTCGGGAATCCTGCATTTTCGCATGATTGTTTTTGGAGACCCAGCCAGAACTGATTCTTCCATAAAATCGCAGTAGAGAACCATTTCCCTGATTCTGAGACTCAGGAATGCACTAGGCCTGAACACCTGTTATATTTAGCCTTCCCCCAATAATTCAGATTGTCCTCAATCCCCTTCCCTGACCCAATTTAACAGAGTTTTAGGGTCACAGGGATTGATTTCCTACGACCCAGTGTCCCTGCTGTCACACAGACACACTGACGGCAGCCTTCCCTGTCTTCCCCAATTCCACATTGCCCAGTTTTTTCAACACACCTTTCATGAGCACACACCCAGGTGTGCAGGTGGGCACCAAGGGGTACAAAGCTTCAAGAACAGGGTCTGAAGTGCCTAGTAGGGAGGGGAAGGCAGGTTGCTTTGTGACTTTCAAGGCCCCAGGCACTTCTGCCTTCATGGGCCCCTTCCCCTGTAAAAAACTTTTTAAAATTTAATTTATGTTTTTTGACTGCATTGGTATAAAGATGAATATAGTCTGGGCTGAACTCATTATTGCATGTTCATTATTAGTGGGTTCAGTTTTTCTCCTGATTTTAAAAGAAATGAAAACATTATGATCTGTCCCTAAAAATAGCATGGGCCCCAGGCACCACTCCTAATGGGAAGGTCAGCCCTGGACACGGGGAGAAGGGTTGTATAAACAGAGGCGGCAAGTAAAGCAGGCAGAGGCAGTGGGAAGCCCACCGATCACTGGGACCCCGGGGCAGGGCCTTCTAACTCAACAAGGCGTGGGCCCTTCCCGGAGCGGGACAGTTCAACGTGAGGCCTGAATACATGTGGAGGCTGAGGAGGAAGAGAGAGATAGGAAGGTCTTTGGGGAAGAGCAGACGATGTGAGAGATGAAAAAGTAAGAAACGGGGACGTGTGTCCACGGAGCTGGAAGCTGCTGGAACAGAAGATACCAAACGGGTGGTCAGGGCTGGGGCTGGAGAGGCAGAGGGTTCAGATGGTGACAAATCTCATGGGTCCATTTAGTAGCATGAACTTTGTCCTGGACGCACAGCTGGACTTCAAAAGGAGAACAGCATGATCAGATGTCAGATGGGAACGACTTGGAATTACAGGTACAAATTGAACTAGGCAAGGAAGCGAGGGGTGCGCGTGCGTGCGCGCGCGTGCGTGCGCCTGTGCGTGCTCATTCCAGGAGCAGCTAGAGGGCATATTCTGCTCCACTGGGGCCTCTTTGAAGGCCAGCAGACTTTCTTTCTTGGATGTTCCACTGGTCTGAAAGGCACAGCCTCTGACAAAGTCTACAAATTGAACTAGGCAAGTGCGTGCGGGTGCGGGCGTGCGGCGTGCGCGTGCGTGCGTGCGCGTGCGTGCGCCTGTGCGTGCTCATTCCAGGAGCAGCTAGAGGGCATATTCTGCTCCACTGGGGCCTCTTTGAAGGCCAGCAGACTTTCTTTCTTGGATGTTCCACTGGTCTGAAAGGCACAGCCTCTGACAAAGTCAGTTTTGGGAGGAGAGGCTGCACAGTACAGTCTCTGAAAATTCTTGTGAAAAAAATACAAAGTTAAAAATTTTTGTCCTGTGATATCACATGTGACAATGTTTGGTACTGTTTTCGATGGAGACAGAGAGAGAACAGTCCCTCGTCTTTCCCACCCTAGAAACAGCGCACTGTTCCCAGAGCCGGCTTTGCTCCCCTCGCCCCCGTTGAGACTTCGTGCAAACCATTCCTTCGCCCCACACACCTTCCCCTTCTTGGATCGCTTGCTGAACACCTGCTGCCTTTAAGACGTAGTTCCAGCACCTCCCAAGCAGGTTTCCTGCTCCTCGCCCCTGCCCCCAAGGTTCCTCCCTCCCTCCTTTGGTCTGGGACCAGGCATGGTCTTCTCCATCAGAGCGCCCTCACTGGGTACCCCACGTGTGAGCATGGCTGGAGCGCCACCAGAAAGGCAGGTCCCTGAGGGCAGGGGCTAGGTTTAAGTGTCTCTGCAAGGTTTGGGCCACCGCCCAGCACACAGGAGCTGGGCTAACCTCGGATCAATAGACCTTTTAATCGTGAAACTTTGAAGCTCACTTCACTTTAGTAAGGTGGGATCATGACTCTTGATTTTAAGCAAAGTATCCCAAATCTGAAAGACATCCATGAAGCAGGGTTTTCGAACTTTAAGCCAAAGCACTGAGATTTCTTGTACAGAACGGCCTCTGCTTTAATCCCTCACTTTGTCAGCATTAGGTTGTAAGTCTCAGACTATAGCGGCCAAAGTCACCCCTGTGGGTTAGTTATTTATTTATTTTATAAAATAGTTTCAAGCCCCCAATTCGTGTTGATGCATCCCATGAGAGAGGTTTTTCGAATGGGACAAAATGGAATCACGCGTGCGTTTAGAGTTCAGTTTTCCGACTTAAATTTTTCTGCTTTCCACAGAGGAAGACATTTAGGAAGGAGCTGAAAGTGTGTGACTCACAGATTGAATCTGGGTGATGATGGGTCCTGGGTTCGCAGAAGAAATAAAGATGATGGAGGACACCCTGGCCCCTCAAGATCCAGTTTCTTCTGTTCGCTGAGGATGGAGGAAGAGGGCAAATGGCTTGAAAATTCTTCACTGTGTGCCTGAGTCTGCCCGCGGGCCGGTGCCCCAGAGGCCCATTTGCTCTGTCTGGCCGGCTGTGTCCCCGGACCCAGAGCGGAGAGACCGAGGCTGGGTTCAGAGTGGGGGCAGGCTGGACACGGGCACTGCTGCCCTTTACTGAGCAAGTTCCGTGCACCAGGCACTGTGTCAGGGCGTTTCGGACACCGACTCTCTCATTCAGTGTTCACGGTTCCTTCATTCCAGAAGTGTTTAACAAACTGCCTCTGGGTATCACGATGCCCACTGGAGATACAGGGGTTTTTAAAATGTTTAAAACAGCAAGGTTCCAGTTCCTCACTGCATCTGCATTATGTTTGGGAAAGTGCACAGCAATAATTAAATGTATAAACAAACAAACTGAGTGTCAAGAGCACAACAGGAAAGTAAACAGGGCAAAGAGATGGAGGGCAATAGCAGGTATTTCATATGAAAGAAGGCCTCTGACGAGACGAGGCTTGGCAGAGAACTGGGTGACGTGAAACGGGGAACAGTGTTCGAAGGCCCGGAGGCAACACTGTGTATAGCAGGCTTGAAAAATTATAATCATCCTGCAAATTACTATTATTCCCACGTTACGGAGAAGCCATCCCAGGCATTGTATGGCAGAGAGAGCTGTCCAAGATCACAGAACTAATGAATGGTACTGCTGTCATTTGAACCTGAGTCTCTCTGGCTCCAAAGCCTTTGTTCTTTCCATCCCACAGCCATGTTTCAAGGCAGCTCTTGGTGGTTGAAAAGGAAGAGTCGTACGACCCCTGAGCTTATTGTCCTGCCTCAAGCCCCACCCCAGGAAGTTTCCTGGCACCTCCTCCATCCGTACATCAAGCAGTGGCTGCCATAGTGAGTACGAGGGAAACCCCGCGCCTGAGCTCCCACCATCTCACTGCGGACAGCTAAGTAGGAGGGACGCAAGTCAAGCCTGGGGAAGGTCAGAGAAGCAGACAGGCTCTCTCAACCGGGGGAGCCTGGGAAAGGGCCTGGAGGAGACAGGGCACAGGCTGGGCTCGGTGAGTGAGCAGAGCATACGCTTCTGGTTGGTACCTGCTCAGCCCGCTCGTCATCCTCGCCTGGGGTAGCTGAGGTCATGGGATGGCCATTCATCCCTCCCCTCTTCTCGTTCCCTGCCGGTAGAATGCTGTCTGTCGCCCTGACCCGACCTTGGCCACATGGTTTGCTCTGGTTAATGGAAAGTGGGTGGAAGCAACAGGTACCTGTTTTGATCTGAAGCTTTAAGAGTCAGGGCAAGGCGCCACCAGTGTCTCCAACCTGCCACTTTACCATGAGGAGAGAAATGCCCTATCGCTGCTCGTCCCAGCATGACTGGACATGGTAGGGGCAGACCTTAGCCCAACCCATCCTCTCGGGCCAAGCTCAGCCACTCCCGGCTGAGCTGGGAGATGCCAGCAGTGTCACAGCTGACCTATCCACCTGTGACTGTGACATAACCATGTGTTTTAATAAGCCAGTGAGATTACTGGGGTCGCGCGTGACCCCAACAGGTAAACCCAGGCAAGCATCTCGGAGCGCCTCTGGTCCAGTGGCTTTCGACTGACCTCCCATCAGTGTTGTCTGGGAAAGTTTTAAAACACTGTTGAGCTCAGCTCTCAAGGACTCTGCTTGAATGGTCCGGGGCTGGGCCGGACAGCAGGACTTCGGATAGACTCCCAGGTGGTTCCAGTGCGCAGCCAGGCCTGAGCTGCTCCGCTCCGCCAGCTTCCGGCTGCTCCACCATCTCGGTGAAAGAGAAATGAGCGAAGGGCGTCCTCAGAGAGCAGCAACGCCCAGGCTGGAAGCTAAGCCTGTCTGATCTTGCTCTCTCCCTTGCTTAATGGGAGGCTTCCCTGACCTCTTCTGGCATCAGCGTTCCCCACCTTCCCATGGCCTGTGAGCCCAGAGCACAACAAACCCAAACCCCACCTGGTTGGCGAAGAAAAAAAAAAAAAAGGCAGCTGGGCGCAGGACGTGAGATGTCAGTGCAGTGAGGCTATTCTGGGGACGAGTGAAATCATGGGGGCTCGGGACCCGTCAGCATATCAGCTCTGCCCAATGTCCTCTGTGCTGGATTTAGTAAGTCACCCCTTCCCCCCTGCTCCCCACTTCCCACTCCCTGCCCCCGCGTGGGCCTGGACCCTGGACTATTCAGGGGGCGCCGGCTGAGTCGGGCTGAGACCTGGCCACCACCTTCCCACGGTCCGCACCCCTCGGCCCAGCATTTCACATGTAGCACACCCTGAAGGTAGAGTTTTCTAAGGTAAGTGGCAGGGAATTACCCAGATCATCATAGTTTTTGTGGTTGTGGATCAAAGGCCTTTCAAATCTGACCTACTACTAAAACAGGAGCACGTGAGTACGGGCACACCGGTTTATCTGGGGATAAAAAGAAATGATCCTTACTTTTCCGGCCTCTTGCAGTGGAGTTGTCCCTGGTTACTGTTCTGCCTTCGTCTCCACAGAGACTACTCTGGGCCCAGTAACCATGGTGATAGGAGAAGATGGGAGCAGATGGGAGCTCTACCTCCAGAACGGAAAGTCCTCATGGTGGGGGAAGTGTGCAGGAATGAGGGGAGGGAGAAAGAAGGGTAAGGGAAGGAGGAGAAGTTACAGTATTGGAGCCCAGGAACGGATTGCCCTGCCGGGGACAAACCAGAAGGCGTGATTTTTTGTTGCTGAGCCAAGCTCTTCTCCTTGACCTCGATAATGATTTATTTCCCCCCTCTTCCCCTTGCTGTCAGATCCTTCTAGACAATAGCATTCCTAGGGAACTGGAGACAAAAGATTTCTGTACCATGCAGAGTTGGGAGGCGTTTTTTTTTACCACATTCAAACGTACTGCATGAATATATGTTTAATGATGTATCATTCACTTAAGAAAACAAGGGTCTGAAATCGTGTCAATTTAGATTCCGTGTGATGATGGAGTGTTGAGAGGACCACAGCCCAGGAGGTATGAAATCGAGGTTGTAAGGCTGGTTCAGTTACTCACACCCCTCTCAGCCCCCGGGCAGCCTGTGCCTTCTCCCGGAGACTGGGTTTGTATCTCCACGGTGCTCTTAAGATGTCTGTTGACTTTGAAGTTACATGAAAAAAAAATCTTACTGGATGTTAAACTGAGACTTTTGGTGTCAGTTTCTGCTGAGATCTCCACAGGCTGACACCCATAAAATAGGTGACAAACAACTATGCAGGGCATGTGTAAAACTGCAAAATGTGTTTTTCAGTCCTTAGCCAAAAAGGAGGTGGGAGAGCAGACAGGGAAGTTTTTTTGGAGAGAGTTTCAGTTTGCTCAGGGTCACTCCCAGCTCCTGGGAGAGAGGACAGTGGGCCATTCTGCCCGCCTCCCACCTGACACCCAGGGAGGGAGCATCAGTAAACCCACTTGGAGAGCTTCACCCATGACCCTCCGGAATCGGGGGAAACAGAGAGACTTGTACCTGACCCAGAAAGGGGGTCGTGGCTGAGTGCTACAGCCTGCGGTGGGAGCACGGTGAGAAAGACGGTGAGTTCTGGAAATAATGGGAGGAGAAGAAAAGTGGAGAGGAGGAGAGAAGCTTTAGATTGCACAAGGGGTCTGGGATTTTTTTTTACTGTACACCGAAATAGACTTTCTATTTGGTTTATTTATTGAGGGAGACTGGAGAAGCTGACACCAGCCTGAGACTTCATCCAGGGGATGTGGTGGGAGGGGCTATCCACGGAGAGCATTTAATGTGGAACAATGAGAAAAAATGAAGTGGCTTTCTGTTTGCGCCCTACTGTGCCAGCTCACTCAGTAAACTGGTTATGGGTTTTTATGGGCTGAATTGTGTCCCCCCAAATTCATGTATTAAAGTCCTCACTGCCAGTAACTCGAATGCAACTGCATTTGGAGACAGGGTCTTTAAAGAGGTAATTGAGTTAAAATGAGGTTATATGGATGCAACCTAATCCAATATGATCGGTCTCCTTATAGGAAAAGGCAGTTAGGACACAGGCACACGGAGAGAAAAGGCCATGTGAAGACACAGGGGGAAGGCGGCCGTCTACAAGCCAAGGAGAGAGGCCTCGGGAGAAACCAACCCTGCTGACACCTTGATCTCAGACTTCTGGCCTTCAGAACTGTGAGAAAACATGTTATTTAAGCAGCCCGGTCTGTGACACTTGTTATGGCAGCCCTAGCAAACTAAGATATTGGCTGTGATTATTTGGGGACTTCATTGGCCTGAAAAGATGACAGGCCACACCCCCAAGGGTCTCTGCAAAGATAAGAATTCTCGAGTCTGAAAAAGGACCTGAAGTTTTGCCGCTTTGCTGTCTCCTCCCCAACTCACTCTGGAATTAGCACTGACTTCAGTCATCTCTCATTTACCCGAGTCATGGCTCCTGGTATCCGGGCTGTTCCTCCACCTTGGGTCAGATACACAGAAGTTCATGGCATTTCTCCTGGTTCTCGGGACTGGAAGTCAATGCTGCGGCAGGTTCACGTGTAGGTGAGTTAGGAGGCTGCCTGTGCTGTGGTAGCTCAGGGTGGAGGGACAGGTCTGCTGCCACCAAGTTTGATCAGAACCCAAACCAAACTGAATCTAAACCCATATCCCTTCCCCACGTGCTGCCCAGTTCTGCAAATGTTTTCTCCTCATGCCTCCCATGACGTCCAGAGCTAGAAGGAGCCACAGAGGCCGCTCTGGCCATCACCACGACATCTAGTACCGGATTCCCATTCATTCACTCACTCACTCATCTACCAAACTAGAATAAACTATGAAAAAGGGGGCAAGACATGCAAATAAGTGGGATTTCTATCTTTCCAGGAGCCTTCCCAAATGATTCATTTCTAGGTACAAGGACTGCTTCTAAAGGGAAAGAAGCTTCCAGGAAAAATAATCTGCATTCCCAGGTGGCTGCTGATGAGGCATGGTCTGGGGGATTGCAGTGCTGTCTCCCACTCCTGTTCTGCTGAGACCTCGCCAAACTGAGTCCAATATCAGGAAGTCCATTGAGGACCAGCCCCACAGCCATGGTTGCAGGAGAACAGCATTCCCCTCTCTCCATGTGCCTGGCTGGTCTTCAGGATGTAAAGCTCACTGGATGGACACACCCAACGGCTTTCTTGTCATTTCTTGCACTGTGGGATCCTCGGGTTGATTTCCTGCCACCTCTGATTGCCAAGACTAGAACACAGATCTTCTGCTGCCTAAACTGACCCCAGGAAGACAGGCGCTGCCTGAGCTCCTCCTTAGAGATGGGCTAGAAAGTTGGACAGATGGAGATGGAGTGGTAGCTTCCTTTCTGTGGCCAGAGCTGCCTGTGTATCCCTCCAAAGGACTGGTCTCCAGACACGAAGATGGTGTTGGTCCAGGTTGGAGTGTCAGGCTCCAGGGTGGTTCTTGGGAAGGAGGAATTCTGGGCAGCAGTTCTGGGACCAATCACGGACCTGCTGCCTTGCTCATGAGGATGGGGGCTCCGTCAGAGCAGGATCCATCTGGGGTGGAGGTGATCTCTTCAGAGAGGCCTGGTCCTCCTCTCGCACCGGCGCTGGCTGGGGTGAATTCAGCTAAAGACCTTGCAGCAGCTATACCAACAGGCCCTTCTGTCTCTAGGTTTCTTACCCAATCTCAGAGCTTCTGGGTCACCTGTCCTTTCTCAGATGTATCACCAACTCTGTGCTGCTCAACACCCTCCCCTTCCCTCTCTCACTAGACTTTGTTCCTTTGCCTCCCGAGACTACTGATCTGTGGGAAACAGTCTCCCACACCTCTTAGGACTCTAACAAACATTCTAGATCCTGAAATATCAAAGTCTGATTACCCCTGAGGACACAGCTTCCCCACCTGCTTCCTTCCGTGGCAGCTCTGGCAGTGGGATTGCAACTGTGCTGGATGCTCTTGGTGCCTTGTCTAGACCCCCTTATTCATATTGGGCAACAGTCTCCAAAGTGCTATACGTGTGAGTGGCCAACTGCTCACAGCTGTCCCAAATGGGGCCACCTTGTGCCGGGGGACAACGGTTGACTGGCACAGGGTACCAGAGGCTGGCCTCTGGCCTCACATTGGAGCCAATTCGATGGTGCAATCTGTGCTCCAGAGCTCCCTAACTCCGGAGACTAGCTCCAAGTCTCCAGGCAAGACTGCATCCTTGCTTGGCTTTCTTCCCACCTTTTTTTTTTTTTTTTTTTTTTTGCGGTACGCGGGCCTCTCACTGTTGTGGCCTCTCCCGTTGTGGAGCAAAGGCTCCGGACGCGCAGGCTCAGCGGCCGTGGCTCACGGGCCCAGCCGCTCCGCG
>NC_041225.1:37369541-37382061 GCF_002837175.3 Physeter macrocephalus
GTCCCCTGCATCGGCAGGCGGACTCTCAACCACTGCGCCACCAGGGAAGCCCTTTTCCCAGCTTCATCCTGCTTCCCTCACTCCCTTCTCCTGAGAGCACCCCCTCAATAAATCACTTTCATGAGAATCCCTGCCTCAGGCTCTGCTTCTCTGGAACTTGACCTAAGACAGCATCCTCCCTGCTCCTGGCGGCCGCAGTCTGTCCCACAGTCTACTGCATCTTCTGGAGCTTCTGGAGCTGCTGCCCCTCAGATTCTTCAACATACAACTGACTACTCACAGCCTCCCGTGCTCCTGTCTGCCCACTTCTCCGCTACCCCTCATCCTCCTGTTCATCAAAATTGCCAGTGCCCTGAGCCCTCTCCTCTGCTGTCAAATCCATTCTGTCCTTCCTTCCTTTCTTCTTCAGCGTGGGCTTTAGGGTCTATCTCTTCAATCTTCTTTGCCAACACCCTTCGGGCCTGTCCTGCTATTATTGTTGTTGCATTTTCCTCGGGTGTCCCTAACTCTGTACCCGTGAAACCGTCTGAGCCTCACGGGGACCTCTGGGGAAAGTCACATAGCCGTGCAGACTGCTGCCCGAGAACGTTCATGGTCTCCAACGCGAGGCTGCCAAGAAGTCCTTCTGTTCCTGAGTCAAGTTTGTTTCCCATCATAGCTATTTAAAATCTTCTTGATGGTTCTCAAACTGCCCACCCACCACTTCCCACTCCTTCCCTGAAGATAACCTGATCATCTACTTTGCAGAGAAAATAGGTGGCGAGAATACATCTTCCTCTACTTCCTGGCTTCACACCTACCGACTGCTTATATCCATTCCCATCCTTAAAAACTCCTTCTGTACAGCCGAAAAGCAAGCCCCGCTCTTCTCGTCTTGTCTCAGCTCTGACTCCTTCGCTCTTGCACTTCCTCCCCGGTGATTGTCCTCTCCTTGCCTTGCCTTTCGGTCTTTCCCTCCCTGGATCTTCCTCTGTCACTTGAGTTACTTCCATCACGTGTCCACCTCTGAACCCCGCCCCGTCTCTCTCTCTCTCTTGCCTTTCACAATCAGGATGAAAGCGTCATCTATGCATCTGGAGTTTACCCCGAACCCTCCTCTGAAGCTGTGTTCACTGAGGCCCCCTAACATCTCCAGGAAGCTACTGCCACTTACCGGGATCTCCTGTCACATCTCTGTGGCTTTTACCCTCAAGCCCACCCCCTCCTACCTCGACCCTCTCTTCTGTTCTGTGAGTCCCCAGCCAGGCTCAAGCCACTTGGGCCGCTTCTTCTCAGGCTCTTATACAAGCTCCTCATTCTTCTCTGACACTAAAATGTCCCCTCTCTTTTGCCCTAACCCTCTTCTCTTTGTCCCAACACGTATTCCCGGGGGCACTGCCTCCACACCCTCACTGAAGATTTCTGAGTCCCCAGCACTGACGGCTCACCTAGGGCTTTCCATTCATTTATCTAACCACCTACCAGATGTTGCTATTCAGAAATCCCACAACCCCCTCAATTCCAGCGTATTAACAAGGGAACGCATCATGGTTTACCCAGGACCTCTTTCTCCTTCTGGGTTCCCAATCTTGGTGGGCACAGTGCGTTCAATGGTGTTCTCCCCAAACGTGTGTCATTCTGAACCTGTGAATGGGACCACATTTGGAAAAACGTTTTTGCAGATGTAAGTTACTTAAAAAATCTCAAGATGAGATCATCCTGGACTAGGGTAGGCCCTACGTCCAATGACAAGTGTCCTTGTAAGTGAAGGGAAGAGGAGGAGGCCACGGGAAGGGAACGTGCAGGCAGAGATTGGAGTGAGGCAACCCCAAGGCAGGGCTGCCGGCAGCCACTGACACTTAGAACAGAGGCAGCAAACAGACGCTCCTTCAGGGGCTCCAGAAGGAACCAACCCTGACAGCATCTTGATGTTGGACTTCGGGCCTCCAGAGCTGTAAGAGAATACATTTCTGCTGTTTTAAGCCACCCATGTTGTGATGAGTCCTAGGGAGCTAGGACAGTGGGTGGTGCCACCTTCCACCTGGCTGCCGGGGCCTAGACGTTGCGCATTTGCTCTGACTCCCGATCAGCCTCCACCAAGTCTCGTGGGATCTTTTGCTTTTTCTCACTTTATTGCCTCTCTCCCTCTGGGCTCTCTTGGTTCCCTACCCGAGTACCGACTACCGAGTACCGAGCTTAAGGACCTAGATGTAGATTCTGGAGTTAGACATCCTGGGTGGTCTCTGTTACCTCCAGCAATCTATTTAACGTTGTAATATTTCGTTTCCTCACCTTTAAACTGGGTAAATAATTGTACTGGTATAGGTCGTTGAGAGGTTAAAATAGGTAATAGGTGCTGAAGAGTTTCGATGGTTCTTTTAGCCTAGTAAGTGGTCAGATGCTTTCGCTGATGTCCCTACCAGCCACTGTCTGTGGATTAGGACAGGAGCCGGTGCCGGACCTCTCATCCTCCTGGTACTCACACACTGACGTGTGGGCCACATTCAGCTGGAGAAATGCATCTGAAGAGCAAATATTTCCCTGTCTCTCTCCCACCTCTGTTTCCTCCATCGCGTCCCACTGTTTGGGGATAAATCCCATGCTTCTCCAGGAGGGGTGCAGGTTCTTCATGATCTGGCTGCTGCTTCTCTCTCGAGGGTCACGTCTCACGCTCGTGTCTTGGGCTTCAGCCGCTGTGAGCCCTCAGCTGCCCGCACCGCGCCCTCTTAGCTGGAGGCGCTCTCCTACCCTCTCCCCTTCACTCTCCCTCCCGTGCGTGTATGGAGAAGCCAGGGAGGGCTCCCCCTAAGAAAGCAGAAGCGAAACCGGGACAGCACGCTCCCCTGACTCTCCTGCACTTGGGAGAGACACCCCCTCCACGGGTTAGGCCATTCTGGGCCCACCCTTCCAGCGCCCTAATCACACGATACGATGATCGCCCAGTTACTCACCTGGGTTTCCCACACGCTGTAAGCTCCTTGAAGGTGGGGGTGCTTCTCGCCCACAGATCTCTTCCAACGGCTAGCTCACCACCTGGCATACACTTAGACACCTGGGGACTATCTGGTAAAAGAATTCATTTCCTGAACACTTTCTTTAAGTCCGGCTCAGTGCTAGGTCCTCAAACACCGGACTGATAAGGTAACGTTACTGCTAAAACACATCCATCTGAAACCCCAGTGACTTCGTGCAGGGGAAGGTTGTTTTCTGCTCTCATGAAAGTCACTGGTGGGAGACTAGGGATGGGGGTGGGAGAGCTCCGGTCCATGAAATTTTCAGGGAACCAGGCTGACGGATGTTCTGCCATCTTTAAAACCTGGTTTCCAAGGCCTCTCTGGCCACCAGCCTCTGGTTGGCAGGTGGGAAAGGGAGAGGACAGAGGATGATGATGTGAGAGGACTTTGCGGGCCAGGCTTCAACGTGTGACCTTGCTCCCACCCTTATTCTGAGGCTGGAACTCGGTGTCACGGCCCCGCGGCAACGTAGAGGGGGCTGGAAAGCGTACCCCGGCTGGGCAGCCACTGGGGCGCTGGAGGGAAGCCAGCGTCCCTGCCGTACATCCATGGTTCCATTTAACCCTCGCTGTAACCCTGCAAGGAAGGTAAAACTGAGGCCAAGAGATGTGAAAGGACTCATTCCAAGTCTCTCAGTACTGAGACCCCGGTGCGTGTAACCCAGTCCACGGTGTTTCCTCCATGCCTTCGTGTCTCCACTGGGCACACGGTTTACCAAGGCTGCGGGACATTCTCTCCTGCTCTGGTCTCCTGGCCCTGTCTTCTGGTCCTCCGGTGACTAATGCCAGCCCCTGGTCAACTTTGGCCATGGTGAACATCAAGCCATCCTGGCTTTTGCTGGAACTTTCTCCAGGGTTCTGGAACCCAGCCACATGACCATCGGTCAACTCACCCCTCACCTCACTCAGGACTGTCCTGCCCCTCGGTTTCCCTGGAAGGGAATGGCAGTAGCTATTGTGATAGGACCTTGGGAGTTCACTGCTGTTCTGAGTCAGTACCTAACCTGGAGCTATGGCTGCCCATCTTATGAAAACGAACTTCTGAAATGAGATAAAGCCTTAGCTCAGTTACTAAGTTTTCTTCTGCACACAGAGCTGCACTTTCATGTGAAGGGGCCCTTGGAATTCACGTCCTCTGCTTGTTTCTGGCAGAACTGGCTACTGATGCTGACGTTCCCAGCACGGCATTCAAGGCCTTCGTGATGTGAAAACTTCGGGTTCAATTTCCACCTCGCCTCCCTTCCCCTCCTCGTGGCCTGAGTGAATAATTCATCACTCCTCCCACGCTGGACCCTTCCATGTATCCCTGTCATTGCACACCTGCGTCCTCAGCAGCCCAGGCCCAGTCTCCCCTGGCGTCCATCAGAACCCTCCTCATCCTTCTAAACAGTGCAGGGAGCCCGATGCTTCTAAGGTGCCTTCCCTGACCCTCCTCTACTTCCCCTGTCCTCTGTCCTTCTGCTTTACAGCATTCTTCACAGCTCACAGCCTCACCTTCGTCTGTCTGCACATCTGTCTCCCTTCTGGATCACGCGCCCCTGTACAGAGGCTGATCGCTTCTGGTTTGAATCTTCTCTGCTCAACCCAATAGTGACACTGAATAAGTAAGTCAAGATACTGCGATGGAATCAGAGACTCCACAGTTGGAAGGAACGCAGAGGCCATCAGTTAAACCTTCTCCTTTATCATTTGGGGGAAAATGTGTTGGGCTCAGAGAATTTAAGTAACTTCAAGTTGAAGTCCAACTTGGTTGAAGTTTGCCTAGCTGGTTGGCAGTACCTTCGAGACGATCAGCCAACAGTCTTGACTTCTGGCTGGTGACAGAGAAAACCACCGCACCTCAGAATGGCTCCTTAATTGAGCCTTTCAAAGGCTGTATTCTCCTTTCTTGTCCCTTGTGTTTTGGGGACTTCTGGCAGTGCGATGTTGCCCGTGGATACCACTGAGATCCCGTCAAGGACAGAGCCCCGTGTTACGGGCCAGGCTTGTTGCTTTGTCCCCTTGCTGTGGATGTGGTCATGGACGACGGCGCTGCCGAGACAGGTGGGCCCTGCAAACCCATTCTTCAGGCTGGACACCGCCTCTCCTCCGTGGGGGACTCTGCTGCTGGCAGAGCAGCTGGGACCCCGCACTGGGCTTGTAAAGAATTCGGGGAGCGGACGGACCCAGCAGACGCGGAGCCACGGGCCTCGGGAGAAGCCCTTCTCAAGTGTCCAGCGGTTGGTGCCTGTCCGCGAGGCCAGGCTGCCTCTGGTCCGGGCGAGCGTGGGTGGGGAGAGGGGGCGATGGACGCGGCTTGGAGGATTGACGCAAACGGTAAGTAAGAACAACTGCGAAGGAACTGGATCCCGGAGCCACGCGGCCTCATCATCACATTTCTTCCTGCCGTTTGATTCTGGCTCCATCTCATCTGTTTGTTTTTGATGCTTCATTGAGACCAGCTCCTCCCGAGAAATGGGAAATGACACTGTGCATACAGCTGAGGTTTGGACAATCTCGACTCATACTAAACTTGGGATTTTCAAACGATTTCATCAGAGAAGAACCAGTGAACAAAGAAAGAGGATGCTCAGATCTTCAAATATCCTCTGCTGTTAGCTGGTGAAACTGCAGGCTGCTGTACACATAAATTACATCTTGAAGATTTCTCCCTCTCATGGTTTTACCAAGAGGATGACTTTTGCCCAACCAATGGGGCTTATTTTTCTTTGGCTAATATTGCTGCCAGGTGGAGACCCTCCTTTTCCCGAGGCGCCCCCTTCTCTGCCTCCTTTCTGTCCTAAGTCGGGCGTCATGATCTTGCTGCAAAGCTGCCAGCTGCCAGCCTGGCTCAGGTCTGCCCCGCCCCGCAGCCTCCAATAAAACCCAGCACCAGGCCACAGCCGCACTCATGCTCTAGATGGTCCGACCACGTCACTCTCCCCCTTAAAACCCCTCGATGACCATCCATTGCTTTCAGATAATGCTGGGCTCCTTACCAGGGCACACACAGGCTCCATCTCCTGCCCGCTTCTCCAGTCTGCTCCCTGCCTCTACACTAGCTGCTCCCTCACTGCACAGCGAGCTCCCCGCCTTGCCAAGTGCTTCCAGCAGCCCAGACTCCAGGCTCTCCTGTGTGAGCCGAGGTCTTTTCCTCCACAGCCCCCTCTGCCTGGAACCCTGTCCCCCTCTTCTCCTCCCTCGCTTCCGGTCCCTGTGCCACCTCCTCCAGGGGCCTCTCCTGACCAGCCAGATCCCCATCAGAATTAGTGTGAGCCACTCTCCCCTGTGTAGACCATTCATCTCACTTCTTGTAGGGCTCTGTCACCCCTTCTATGCGCTTGTCTGTCTGCCCGCCGCTCAGAGGTTCCTGAAGGCTGGGTCAGCTCCATCTCCGGGAGGCTTGGCACAGATTAAGGTTTCGGTGGGTGCTTGTTGAATTTGTCAGGGAATGAGCACGGGCCTCAGATGAGATGCCCCGTTCAGGGCTCTCCCTGGCCCCTGCCCGCCTTTGCCTCGTGTAGAGACAGCTGCAGGGCCCTCAGGCCAGAGCCCCTGGGTCAGAGAAACAACTGTCTTGTGTTCTCTCCAGAAATGAAGATTGCAACATCCTCGTGGCCTGGAGCTCAGGGTTCGCGGTGGGGGGTGGGGGGCGCCGCATGGGGTAGTGGTGGAGGCGGGGGCCTGTGGGCGGGGACGTGGGATCACCGGCCAGAGTGAGCCCTGAGAGACCGCCCAGCCCAGCCCCAGGCCAGCCCCCCCGCCGCCCCCCGCCCCAGACAGGCTGCCCAGGCACTCAGAGGAGGCTGCTCTCCTCAGCACCCTTCCCACGTTTTACTTCTTCCCCGTAGCCGGTTATGTGTCAGGCCCTTCTCATCCCATGAGAACCAGCACCAGCACCTGGACATATTTACCAAACATCAGCCTTGGTTATATTTTGCATATCATCCACCTCCAAGGGCGTTCAAATGACCTTCTAGCAGGGAAGCGCTATGTCTTGGAGAGTGGTGCCACCTGGTGGCCACAGTGAGTTACCATCCGAATTCTCAGTCCGGAGGAAGCCCAGTACCAGGCCCACCGCCCAGCGCACAGGCTGTGTGACAGCAGGGTCTCTGCGGCCCTGGTTGAGGCTCAGAATAAGCCCTGCTGTCCCCGAGTCATCTGTGCAATGGTGGCAGGGCTGAGTGTGTGTGGCCACACTAGAAGGAGCACCCCAAGGCTTCATGTGCGCAGCGGCTGGGCAAGGAGGCTGAAATGTCCTCCTCCTGGAATCTGAGAGCTGAAGGGTGGTTTAGAGACCAATCAGGTCCCAACCACTCCTTTCTCAGGTGGGCAAACAGAAGTCCAGGGAGGAGAAGTCTTGTGATAAATTAGTTGAAGAGGGAGGACAAGAACACAGGTTTCTGGACTCCTTGACTGACAATCACCCATTCTAGTACTTTAGGACAGCACATTGTGACGTCTGATATTTCTCTGAATTTCTATTTTACAGGAAAAAAAAGAGTCAACCTCTACTCCAATATGAATCTTCTTCCTCTTTTCCAAATGTCTACCAATTGGGTCCAACCCTATGGGAAGGAAGACCTCCTTCCTCCAGGAAGTCTTCCCTGAGCAACTGGAAATCTCCCTTCTGAAGCCCCACAGGCAGCCAGTCATTCAGCCCATACGTACAGAGGGCCTGACGTAGACACTGGGATTCAGTGTTCACAAGACAAAGTCCTGTGCTCAAGGGGCTTACATTCCAGTGGGGGGAGACAAGCGATGGATAGATGGATGGATAGATAGTAGGTAGATAGATAGATACATACATACATAGTTACACAGATACACAGATAGATACATAGATACACAGATGATGGATAAATAATTTCAGGCACTAGTAAGTGCTTTGAAGATGATAAATAAAGCAACATGAAAAGGAAGGACTTTGAACGGTTTTAGCAAGAGTGATCAGGGAAGGTGTGCTGGAGAGGCTCAGCTGCAAAGGAGGATGAGGAGGGAAGAGAATTCCAAGCAGAAGGAACAGTAAGTGCAAAGGCGCCGAGTCTGGGATAAGATTACCCGGTCCGGTCCGGGCACAGAGAAGACCAGAGAGGGGGATACTAGTGGACCAGGGGGAGAGTAGAGGGTGATGATACCAGGGAAGTGCGCAGAGACTAGACCTCGGGGTGAGTTGGCTTTGTACGCTGCTCGCAATGGAAGTCACGAGAGGGTTTAAGCAACAAAGTGCCGCAATCTTATTTACACCACAGGCAACTCCCTCGTGTGTTAGCGCCTGAGGACTCCGGCTCTGACACCTCCTCATCACCTGCAGGAAGTCCTTTCTCACCTGCCAAGTTGGAGTAGGTGCCCCTCCCCGTCTGGGCCCTAGAGTTAACATCTTCATGTCGCTGTCACTGTACCTCCCACCTTGTTTAGAATGAATGATTTATGTGTCTTTCTACTTTACTAGGAAGTAAATTCCTGACGTAGGGAGACAGGGATAAAGAGTCCAGATCTGGAACGCGGCTTTGGTGCAAAGGCTCGCTCTACCCTTCAGTGGCAGCCTGGCTTTAGGCGATTTAATCACTGCCTTATGCCTCAGTTTCCTCGTCTGCAAAATGAGAATAATAAATAGCACGTACTGCATGGAATTGTCGTTATAATTAAACAATATGTGTAAAATACCTCATAACAACGGCAGGTGCCAAGTAACCACTCTGTAAATCGTAGATATGGTTCCTGGGTGTTTTCTCAGGGCTCACACAAAGAAGGTCGGGCCCAGCATCTCTTAAGGCCTCTGGCAGAGGTGAGCATTACTTGTGGGGTGACGGGCCTTTGGAGGGAGGGGGTCCCGTCAGAGGTTCAAGAAGTGAGGTGCGAGGACTAGGCTGGCAGGAGTAAGAATGAAGAACAAAGGATGATTTGTTGATTTGATTGTTCTGTTAGCCAGCATGGGTGAATGAGACAAAAGGCCCTGTCATCTTTCAGCCCCTCGGGCTATCCATCTGCAAAATGGCAACAGTGTCCTCTGTATTGATTGTCTCAGAGGGCTGCTGAGGGGCCTCATGTTATAATAAGGGGGAAGGATTGGTAACCTGTCAGGTACCTCTGCCTGTTCCTCTCTGAGGCCACACTGTGCCACGCTATGTGCCCACCTCGCCTCTCTCTCTGACTTCCCTGGGGGCTGAGTATACTATATAACCAGCTTAGCTTGCAAGCCCAAGCCTAATACCTACATCACCTTGGACACATCAAATTCTGAACCATTTAGAAAGGAAACACATCCCTTTCTAGTAGCCTGGATCCTGAATTCTGTTCTGAAAGTCTCTGCCTATGCCTTGGAGTTTGGGTGCCACTTATGTGTAGTGGGCACTAAATCCAGTTGATTTACCACCTAAGTATCTAACCAACCTCTTCCTTCCTCTCTACCACTGCTGCCACCTCCATAATTTGAGAACCCCTGGTCTCTTGATCTTCAACCTAGTCCCCTGCAGGTCACCTTTCACATCGCTGCCGAAAGGATCTTTGCAAAATGAAAGTGTTCAGTTCTACTGAACTCGTCTCAAAGACTCATCATTCACAGGAGAAAGACGAAGCTGGAGAGTCATGGTTCTCTCTAACCTGGACTCACATTCACCTCTCTGACTCTCTCCATTTCATGCCTGACGCTCCAGCCTCCCATAAACAGCTCCCTGTTCTGTGAACACACCCTTCATTTTACTGCTTAGGAGGTGAGGAGATTGTCACTAACATTTGTTCACTGCTTACCATATACCAGGTCTGTGTACGACGTTTCATGCATATATTCTTGAAATAAGCATTATTATTTTAACTGTATTAATTAGACAAGCTTAGAGAAGTTAACTAAGGCCCTAAGAGGGTCAGTAACTCAGTCAATCCACACAGCTAGAAAGGTCTGGAGTCAGGCTTCAAACACACACATCTTCTCTGGGAACCTCTGCAACCTTTGGAATCTGATGAGCAGCTAGTGTCTTCTGACACCCGAGGCAGGAGAGAAGCACTGCCACACATCACTGCCTCAGTGGTCCTCTCTGTGGTCACGGTGGGCTTCCACAGCACGTGGTCTGTACCCCTTTCTTGATGTCAACCACTTCCCGCATGTGTTATCTATCATTTGAGCCTCATGTGTCCAGCTTGAACTCAGTCAGGAAAAGAGCCACTGCAAGTTGGACGGGAATCAGGGCTTCTATGAACGTGAGAGGAGCTGAGGTCTGGAAGGCTGCAGGCAGAGGATGGGAGAAAGTCACGAATGACTTCAGCCTGCAGCAGTGAGGTAAGTGGAGACACCAGCGCTCCCTGGGGCATCTGAGGAGCCGCCAGGTCTAGTGAGCAGTGTGGGACCGAAATGGAAGCCTGTGGACAGGCTCGCGAAGCCACGTATCTCAACATCACAACCTCCCCCTGTGATGGAAACACTCCACATCCACAGTGCAGATCTCGTGGGCATTCCTGTCACTGGCAATTCTGGCACAGAGCTGTGCAGGGCAGGCTATTCTGGCACACCTACTTCCTGGCCTTGGAAGAAAGAGGTAGAGGAGTTGAGTCAACAGTAGACTTTTAAGCTCACTTCTCAGCAGACCCAGAGGGTGAGGATGGTTACCTTCATTTTACGGGCGGGCTGAGAGGGTCATTTGCAAGGTGATCTAGGGAGCAAATGTTGAATCCAGGATTCACATACAAGTTGACTTGACCCTAAAATCCCACGCGGTTCTTTTTCGTTTTGCTTGTTTATTTTGTATTGATTTTTAACCACATGGCATCATGCGCGGGTGGCAGCTGGCCTTACTCATGAGCCAATGTATCGCCCTAAATGATCACGCCGGTGTCCGAATCCTACCATAACCTCTGTCTTCCTTGTTCAAGAGAGGCTTAGTTTCCCCGTGTGGGACTAGTCTACTGGGTGCACAGGTGTGAGTTTTCTGCTCTAGGTGGCAACACTGTAAAGACAGAATTATGATGTTATCCTTTGGGCCCTGTCCCCTGAATGGAGGTAATGTTCAGAAGCCAACTGAAAACTGACATTCACATTATAGTTTAGTCGATCAAGTTCTCCCTTACAAAGTTCACATTAAAACTTGCTTAGAGTTTCTTCACTTTATAATTTTCCCTCTTTCAGAATTACAAACACAGGCAGGTTTGTGTTGGGAGGTAGCAGGCAGCGCGCAGTGGTCGAGAGCTTCGATTCCTAGCTCTTCACGGGAAGACCGGTGTCTTAGACAAGTTGACCCCCTGTGCCCAGCGCCCCCTTCTTAGGGCCAGTATGATGGCGGTGCCTCCCTCCCGGGTTACTGGGACCACTTAGAAGAGCACGTGGCAGTCCACAACCATGTTAGTGGTGGTTGTCATCGTTCTTACTACTCCAAAGAGGTGTTTGAAACCTTATTAAGAAAGAGAAGAACGTTGGACTGGGGACTAGGGACAAAGGAGTTATTGAGAGAGAGCCCACATTGAATCTTTAAGTGAAAACAAAACTAACATAAAAAATGAGCAAAGTGGGGCTTCCCTGGTGGCGCAGTGGTTGAGAGTCCGCCTGCCGATGCAGGGGACACGGGTTCGCGCCCTGGTCCGGAAGATCCCACATGCCGCGGAGCGGCTGGGCCCGTGAGCCATGGCCGCTGGGCCTGCGCGTCCGGAGCCTGTGCTCCGCAGCGGGAGAGGCCACAGCAGTGAGAGGCCCGCGTACCGCAAAAAAAAAAAAAGAAAAAAAAAGAGCAAAGCAAAGCAAAGAGTAAGCACAGTATTTACAAGGTTCTGATGATAAAGCTATGCCCATCCTACCCGGTTCATTTGTTAGAAGAGTTGATTATCTTGACAATCAAGTGAGCTTGAAAACTGGGAGTAAACCCCTGTCTTCAGCAGCCCTTGCCCAGGTAGCTCCTGGGTGTAAATTACATGGGTGGGTGTCTCTACCCTCACAGTCCCACACACGGCTGCCACTTCCCAACGCCTCCATCGCTGTCCGTCTGGTCCAGCCAGCGTCATCTTGCACCTGGATCGTTTACATCTGCCTCAGCCTCCCACCGGCTCTCCCTGCCTCCACCCTTGCCTGGTCCCAGGCCCTCCTGCATCTGGGATCTGAGTAAAAGACCCGCTCCTCAATATAGCTCCCTGTAACCCTCTTGCGCTGCTGGTGGGAATGTAAATTGATACAGCCACCATGGAGAACAGTATGAAGGATCCTTAAAAAACTACAAATAGAACTACCATACGACCCAGCAATCCCACTCCTGGGCATATACCCTGAGAAAACCATAGTTCAAAACGAGTCATGTACCACAATGCTCATTGCAACTCTATTTACAGTAGCCAGGACATGGAAGCAACCTAAGTGTCCATCAACAGATGAATGGATAAAGAAGATGTGGCACATATATACAATGGAATATTACTCAGCCATAAAAAGAAACAAAATTGATCTATTTGTAGTGAGGTGGATGGACCCAGAGATTGTCATACAAAGTGAAGTAAGTCAGAAAGAGAAAAACAAATACCGTATGCTAACACATATATATGGAATCTAAAAAAAAAAAAAAAAAAGGTTCTGAA
>NC_041225.1:37382155-37407599 GCF_002837175.3 Physeter macrocephalus
GATAGCTAGTGGGAAGCAGCCGCATAGCACAGGGAGATCAGCTCGGTGCTTTGTGACCACCTAGGGGGGTGGGATAGGGAGCGGGGGAGGGAGACGCAAGAGGGAAGAGATATGGGAACATATGTATATGTAGAGCTGATTCACTTTGTTATAAAGCAGAAACTAACACACCATTGTAAAGCAATTATACTCCAATGAAGACGTTAAAAACAACAACAACAACAAAATATATATATATAGTTCCCTGTGCTGTACAGCAGGTCCTTGTTGTTTATCTATTTTGAATACAGTAGTGTGTGTACGTTAATTCCAAACTTCTCCTGGAGTCAAACGAAGCTCTCCAGAACGGGTGACGTCTGAGACGAGGCTTACCTAGTGGTAGTAAGTGGGTTGGGAGTTCCACATACAGGCCTGTGCTGTCCTGCTCTGTGCTGGGGAGCTCTCAGTGGGAGGGGGCAGCACCCATAATTGTTAGGGTCTCTCAGGGACTGAGCCACAGACATAGTCTTCACCCATCACTGAATAGATCAGTAAGCAGGAGCTTCCAGAGCCAAAACAGTTAGAGAAACTCCAGGAATCCCATCCTTCTCACGCCCCCAAGAAGATCCTTGCTGCCTGTGTCCTCGCTCAGGTCCTGCCTCCTGTTTGCAAGCCCCTTCCCTCTTCATTCTGACTTTCCAAATTTTACTCATTTTTCAAAACCCCACGTTCCCTATGAAGTCCTCTTTCTTCAACCCAACCCTCTGGTGCCCGTCCTTCTCCAAATGTCAGGGACATCAGAAGCGAACACATATCCAAGCCCAATGTTATCAACCTTCTATGAGCTAACCTCTGACTTTGTAAGATGTCTGAGCCCCAGTCAGCTGTGACTAGTGCCTGAGTCAAAGGCAGCTATGATCCCTAAGACAGGGAGGTGACCCTCAGGCAGGCTTGTTATAAAGTGCTCTGAGATGACATTAAAAGGTCAGGCAATTACCATTTTGCCTTATTACCACAGGGTGGAAATACACTTAATGCATTTTAGCTCTTAATTACATTTAATTTTACAAAACTAAAAGTCTTCCAATGAGTACTAACTTGTAATCAGACATTAAACATTCAACGGTGGACTAGATGTAAACTGTCTGACCCTAACCAAACAGAGAATTTAATTTTTTTTAAGTGTGGGAATTGAATCAGCTATCATACTTAGGCCCCGTGAGGCCACCTGTGATGTGTAACTGACACAGCCAGGTGTCCTGTTGGTGGTTTGAATCAATTAGTGATCTTTATTGAAGCTGAATATAATTAATTACACAACTTTGAAATGTTCAAGTCTAATTTCACTAAAATTACATCGCGAAAACTGGGTCATTTGCAGGATTTCTGGCAGAAGGGAAACAAGCATGAATAATTAATGTTAAAATCATGGCATATATTCAGACAACAAAGCCGGACCCCTTTAGCTTACTGTTGTCAGGGATGAAAGTGCCCTGGGGTTGCACACGTATGAATTGTTGAACAGGCATTACTGTTAAAGAAAACTGTGTGTTATTGATCTAAATGATCAGCCTACTCTGGGACCATGTGCACAGGTATTAGCTGCTCATAACGAAGAAGCTGACTGTCCATTTATTAGGATAAAGCCACCGTAATCCACCTCTGGAAAGTAGTGGGTTACCTGGCGTCTTAGTTGTAAAAGAGGCCTGAGCATCAGGGATGATTCCAGGAGGCCAGATCTGACATGTACAAAACCTTGGGACATAAAATAGTTGGGCATTAAAGTTCACTCTTGTCTGAAGTCCCCCCACTAGTCTCCCTAGAGTGTCGTCTTAGGTTACAGCTGAGACAAAGCACCAAGGAAATCCAGTAGAGTTTTCCAGCATCTGTGTCAGTAATCTATTGCCACAATAATGCTGTGTAACAAACCACCCCAAAGGTCAATGTCTTAAAATGACACCCTCTTATTATTACTCAGGAATCTACAGATTGGTGGAGTGGTTTGGTTCTTCTGGTCCTGCTGAGCTTGATTGGGTAGTTCTGGTTTGAACTAAGGCTCACTCCAGACGGTGGCAGGTTATTGGCAAATTACTGGCTAATCTAGGATGGCCTTGGCCCAACTGCCTGTGTTCTACTAGCATGTTCTCATGATGGTCTCAGAGGCACGGGGTAGAGTTGGGGGGACAATTTGTAAGGCCTCTTGGGACCAAGTACATAAATGACACAGCACCACTTCTCCAACATTCTACTGACCAGAGCAAGACAAAGCCCAGCACAGATTCAAGGGGTGGGGAATTAGAATCTACCTCTAGACGGAAGGACCTGCAAAGGTGTAATGCAAAGGAAGAGGAAATCGGAGCCATTCCCCAGTCAATATATCACATCATCCAAAAATGGATGAACATATTCATGTTTGCATCCAGAAAATACACAGTAGATTCTTGTTATTCACAGCAGAACTATGTTCTATACATTTACCATCAACACTGAATTAGTGAACGCCGAAGGATTGCTCCAAGGGGAAACATGGGGTTAGGGTCCTATGAGCCTCAGATCACAGTATTTTCAACACTTCAAATGCCATCTGTGTTATATAGGTTTCTTTGCCAACCTCCTTGTGAAATGCGCCAGTCTTATCAACATTAAAAACATACCCTTCTACAAAAGCTTTTTCTTGTGTAACACTTTGTAGATTTCTTCTGCAGCCTCTGATCTTCAGGACTTACCTTGCCCAGGGGTGTGATCTCTAATGCAGCAGGCTTTCTTGGCCCACTGAGGTGTGGAAAGAAAATATTAGAGCTTCTAATTACATATTTTACTCTCATGTCTTACTTAAAAAAAGACGGTGCAATATCACCACAACAATCCCCTTGCTCTGAGCCACTCTAGTTTCTCACCTGGAAAAATGGCAATAGCCCTTTTCTTAGGCTCTGCCTCTGCCCTTGCCCCCTGCCCCACAATACCAGTCTCTGCTCAGCGGCCGGAAGGATACTTTTAAAATGTCAGATCGAGTCACACCTCTCTCAAAATCTTCCGATGAATTTCCATCTCACCAAAAGCCGAAGTCCTCGAGGCCCATCGTGAGTTTCCTCTCTAATTTCTTCTCCTCTAACCCTCCACAGCTTACTCCACTCCAGCCATACAGACCTCCTCTGCGCCACAAACGTGTAGGCACACTCCTGCCTCAGGACCTTTGCACTGGCTGTTCCCTCCGACCAGAATGCCTGAAACCCAGACACCAACATGCCCCTCACCTCCTTCAATTCGTGTTTAAATCTCGTCTCCTCAACCTGCCCCATTGCTCCTCACCCTCAAATCCCCTTACACATTTTGTTTTCTTTCCCATAGCACTTACTGCCTTCTAACATACTGTATAATTCTCTTACTGATTTAGTTTATCAATTATTATGTGACTACAGGAGGGATGGTATTTTTGTCTTTCTTATTCATAGAAATATCCCAAATGCCCCGGACAGTGCCTGGCACATAACAGGATCTCAATATACTCAATATACATTGGAAAGAGGGATTGAATAAATTGTTGTATTTCACATAAAGTGCATAATATACTACTGGTGCTATAATGTATATAAAATACATTAAAAATAAATTGGGGTAGATACTCATCTTTTTTTTTTCCGCTTTATTGGAGGGCTGGAGAAAGACATTTAATGAACATTGGCTTAGACATATGAGATATAATAAATTGGAGGTCATTTGAATGTATTTCTTACTGTGTCCAGGCGATGGCGCTCATTCCCAACGAGTCGCCAATAGACGCACAAGGGCAGAGTACCTCACATTCAGGGTGCTTGCAGAGGCCTTAGACTCTGTCATGTGTGTTATCAGTGGCCCTGGTACCATCGTGAGACACAGCCATGCTGATACTTGGATAGCATGCCCCTGAAATTCCTAGCCGGTGGGGAAGGAGTTGAGAGTACTGCTTTGCAGACAGCTGCCCCATGTCCAGGGCCTGATGCCAGAAGCTCGGCAGGGTCAGGGTGTGCTTGCGGGAGCCCTCAGAGCCCCAGCTGCTCTTCAGCCCCCTTCCACTGGAGTCCTCTTGCTAGTGCAATGCCACAAACCTCTTCCCACTGCAATGCCAGGACTCTCCCTGCAGACAAGACCCGTCCTCCTTGCAATGGCTGCTGTTTGCAAAGAGCAGGTTATATACCAGTCACTGGGAGGGACCCCTCGTGTCCATAGTTGAATCCCCTCAACAGCCTGGAAGGAAGGGGTTTAGAACTCCATTTTACCAAAGGAGGAACCAGAGGCTTTGAATGATTCACAGCAAGTGCTGGGAAGGGATGCAAGTAAAACAAACAGAAGTCTCTGCGCAGCTCTTTCTCTGCACATGGAAGTCCAAGGGACTAAGAACTCGGAAGTGGGTGAGTTCTGGTTGACCATCGAGTTACAGAGAGGGACACACAAGCACGTGCACACACACGCTCTGTTACAAGCAGACTGTGATATATGCTGACACAAGGGAATGAAGAACTTGCAGAGGCGGACTTGCTCCAGAGCTTACATGTTTCCGTATTGTTTTGCTATTGGAGAGCAGCGCTCGTTCCCAGCAACTCATGAGGGATTTTTCCACAGTAGTGTTTCTCAAATTTTACTTAGGGTCTTGTTAAAGAGGCAGATTCTGCTTCGGTGGGTCTGGAGTGGGGCCTGGGATTCGGAATTTCTAGAGGCCTGTCAGGTGGTATGGATGCTGCTGCTTCGGAGACCCCGCCGGGCAGCAGGGGCCTGGAGGGAGGCTTGGCCCAGGGCCTGCTTTTTACGGCCCAGGAGCTAAGCATGGAAAAAAAAAAAAAAAAAAAAAAGACAGAAGACTAGGCACCAGGTCATAGGTGGCCCTCAAAACCTAACATATTTTCTATTTGACCCTTTACCAAAAAAAGTCTGCAGGCCGGGGGACTAAAGTAATCCTGCTGTCCACTTTCCGAGCTCCATCGGAAGAACAGGTTCTCTTAACGGTGGTTTGGAAGGAAAAGCCGGTATGACTCAGCTTCGCTCTGTCTCCCCAGCCTTCTGCCTGACTGCGGAAAGCCTGTATTCTGGGAGCTGCATGCTGGGAATCTCTGCTGTGCGGGGATGGGCCCTAGGTGGTCCAGCTGATACAGTGATGACGTAAATGGGGGCTGAAGTGAGCCCACTTTCCGGCACATCTAAGGCGAACTCTCCAAACCACTTTCACAGTAATCAGAGTGATAATTTGGCCTCTGCTACCTTCTTCTTTTGGATCTTAGGGGTTCTGAGACTAAGGGTGGAGGGTACTTTTTTGAGCCCCTGAAGCCAACCTTCTCCAGTTTCCTCCATGCGTTTCCTCTGCGTGTTTGTCTCCTTGCTGAACTCGGGGCAGGCACTGTGCCTGCAGCCAGGGCTGGCATTTCGCACCTGGCTGATGGACTCACGTGAGGCCTGGGTTCGACATCCCTGTGCTGCCAATGACTCTGTGTCAGTCGACGCCACGCCTGACGGTCATATCAGAGGCCTCTTTACAAGTCAGAGCTGGCCCCTGGGCTTGCCATGTCAGCGAGCTCCTCTGGAGAGCAGCCATTAGCCACTTTGCAGCAATGGCCCAAATCACAGAAAAGTGGGCCTGATTTGACAAAAGCAGCAGCCATATATTTTTTGCTCTTGGAGGTGTAACCATGGTAATGAGATCAGATGAAAAACTGTGCCTTAATGCTGGTGACACTCAAATGCACGTGGCAGTTTAGGGTAGTGGAAGTGGGGTTTCCTTTTAGAATCCGAGCATTTCTTCAGGGAACAAAGGGTGTTAGAACAGGGTCTGTCAAAGCCCTTCTGCAGCTTCTGCCCCTTCCAGGAGCGCACACTCTGTTGTGGGCAGAGCTTTTATCCATCAGTTGTGGCATTTGCTTTGTTTGTGACATTCTTCAACCCGCTTCAGCCGCTGTTACAGGGAGGTGCCTTCTGTTGGGGCCATTTCCAGGAGCAAGAAAAGAACTGAACTCAGGAAGGCGTGGCTGCTCTAATCATTCTGTATTCAAACCAGCTCTCAAAATCCTCATCGCAATCCTTACATGATAGGTGTCCTTATTATTCCCATTTTACCGATGAGGAGATTGAGGTGCAGAGGTGATGTGACATTTGATAGGAGACCTGGCTGAGAGCCTGCACTCTTTCATCAGGTCCTGGGAGACCGAGTTTCCCCGGCAGGTCTGTGGGGAGACCTTAGGAATATTTAAGGCAGTGCTATTGTTCAGGCAACCTGAAAGGTCAGTCTCTGCTCCCTGGAAACACAAAGCTGTCGGTTGCTATTTCTGAGTGCAGATGTATGTCCTCCCAGAGTTCCAGGGCTGGAGGAGAGGTGGTGAGAGGGAAACTTTAACACCTGGCAGAGATAGGGAGTGCGTATAAAACCAGTCTCACTTCTCTGAAAGCAATTTTCCAATATGTATCAAGAGGCTTCAAATGTCTGTATGTGTCAATCCACTACTTGAATTTTTATGAATCAGCCTAAAAGAATAAGCAAAGTCCAGGAAGATTTTTTTTCTAACAATAGGGACATCACAGTTTTATTTATACAGGAAATTTTCAAAATAGCCTACATAGTCAAGAACTGGGAATCTATCAAGTAAATAAATCTATGAAGTAGAGCATGTTCTCAGAGTTACCCTGGATGGAAAAGTAGAGGTAACACAGCCTTCTAGGGCAGTGGAAACAGACAAACACAGCAAAGGAATCATCTTTAAAATTGTCTTTCTCTGCTCCTTTCTTTTGCCTCTTGTGCCGCAGGGTCTCCATGGTCCTGTGTGACTAATTTCATCATCTTCACCTCTGACTCTTGGGTTTGCTTCATACGGCAAACCCAGCTCACTTGCCACGTGCTTTCAGCCGAAGGGTTGCTGCTTCTCAAGGCTGCACGCTCACGGCTACACGCGTGTGCGTGTCTGCACCGTGCAGATATCTCTCCCCGTGCCTGTGTCATTCAGCCTGTCACTCCTAATTCCCAGCACCCCCAGCTGTTCAAACCTCCTGATTGGAACATCAGTCGGGTCCGTGATCCTAACTGACCAGAACTGTTCCTTAGGTTGCATCTTTCAATCATTTTCTTTCCATCTAGATACGTGCTTTTATAAACATTTGTACATATCGATGTTTTCATAACACACACTCCATGTCAGGCACGGGTCTCAAGATTTAACTTGTATTAATGCCAATAATCCTTCGAAGTAGGAGCTATCCCATTTTACACCAAACCACAGAAGGCTTCCATGATTTGTCTGAGATCCTGCGGTTAGTCAGGTGCAGGCAGGGTTTGATTCCCTGTTTTGCTTTCTAAGTCAGTGTTCTCGATCATTGCCATCAGGCTGACACTCACCTTCAGAATGGATATGTCTCGAAACCAGTGACACAGGAAATCGTTTTTAAAATGCAGTCACAGTGAGCTTACAGGTCTCTATCCATGGAGCCTCAACCCTCAAGCTTTTGATGTAAATTTCTGACCAATTCTAGGCAGATGTGTTGATGGAGATGCCACTGACTACTAGATTTAATGCTCTTTCTCCCCCTTTTCTTCTCTGCTCTCCCATATTTCCCCTTTTCTTTTTTTGGTAAATTCTTTGCTGGTGAGTTCATTTGTGCCCATGGTTGCACCACTTATCCCCTTGTTGATGAACTCCTTTTCCAGCTTTGAACGTTCCCCCACGGTCCAAATCTAAACGTCCAGCACCATACTAAACATTTCTTCCCGCGTGTTGCACAGAGACCTCAGACTCAACAAACCCCTAACTAGCTCAGCGCCTCACTTTCATGTCTTGTCACTGGGGCCACCACCGTGCTGTTATACTCTCAGCCATCCCAGAGTCAGCCGTGACTCTGGCTTTTCCGGGCTCCAGCCTCCATCAGGCGCCCCCTTTCTGTTGACGTTTACCTTTTCCTTCCTGGAATCAGCACTTGCCTGGCTCACACACCTTGCTCGGGTGATCCCTCTCCTGAGATGATTGTCCTGGATGTGGGATATGGTTAGAAACTCGGGGATCATGGGTTTCCTTCAAATACTGTACTCTGTCCCCCACCCCCATTCCAACCAATTTATTTCCTGGAAAACACCCCCTATGCCAAGAGGATGGAGCTGAAAAGTGGAACAAGAGGCTAAGACATTTCCATAAAGGAGAGGGCTCCATAAGCTTGCACAGTGCAAACAGGGCAGTACAGTGTGGAAAGCCATGAGCCTCTCTGCCAAGCTGCTCATCAGTCCCATGCTTTATCAGGTCTTCTCTTAGGAATCTGCGCGTGTACAACTCTTAGCCATCTTTCAAGTTCCAGATTAAATGTTCCTCCTTCACGGAATTGTAACTCTTTTTGGGCTTTTGCTGTAACTTTTTGGTTCTCCAGACCACCTGACTACTTTTTTTTTAATCCCTTTCACATGGCATTTAATACTACTTTTGTCAGCCTCTGTGTGTCCTTATCTCTCCCGCTAGATTGGGAACTCTGGATCAAAGTCTGTTTTATCTTTCTTTTCCGTCCAGGATAAGCTTTGCCACAAAAGTACTCACTGAAGGTGGTTGAGTAAATGAATAAGTGAACAGAATCTGCCCCAAACAGTGTGTTAGATGGTATGAAAAAATGGCCACGGTAATTCCCTTCCTTGGAACCACGCTCTTGGGTAGTTTTTCTCACACTGACACTGTATTTATCCATGTGATCTGCTTTGGCCTGGGGATAATAGTGAGTGTGACACAAGCAGAGACTTAACAGAGACTTAGTCCTTGAGGTCTCCCTTTTCCTGCTGCCCCTGACCATCATGAGAGTGGCCCAAGCCATCCTGCTGGAGTCTGAGGTGCACGAGAGCACCCAGCGGAGGTCAGCTGAGCTGGCACAGACACGAAGAACCATCAGCTGACCCACAGAATAACACAATGAATAAAGAATCTTGGTTTAGCGCTTCCCTGGTGGCGCAGCGGTTGCGCGTCCGCCTGCCGATGCGAGGGAACCGGGTTCGCGCCCCGGTCCGGGAGGATCCCACGTGCCGCGGAGCGGCTGGGCCCGGGAGCCATGGCCGCCGCGCCTGCGCGTCCGGAGCCTGCGCTCCGCGACGGGAGGGGCCGCAGCAGAGGGAGGCCCGCGTACCACAAAAAAAAAAAAAAAAAAAGAATCTTGGTTTAAACGACTTAGTTTTGGGGCAGCTTTTTCTATGCAGTGAGAGCTAATTGGATATAGCCATGGATTGCTAATTTTCCAAGAACTGGAGTGCAGTCAAATGAGTGGCACTGATATAACTGAGCAGGTTTTGCTACTGGTATAATAATACTAAAAAGCTTTCTAGTCAAAGGGACTTTTGAGTTAAATAGCCCTGGATTCAAATGCAAGTTCTGTCATTTACTAGCTGTGTGACATTGAGCATTACTTCACCTCTCAGATAGCGGTACCTGCCTTTCAGGACTGTTCAAAGAATTGAATAGAATTATGTTCATTAAGCAGCTAATACAGACTCCCACATAGTATGTGGTTGATATAGATTGGTGATTTCCCTTGGTTGGTCTAGGACTCCAAAATGCAGCTCTGACCCTCTTCCCTCAGGGAAACACTTCTGTTTCCATCTCTGTCCCTGTCTCTGTCTCTGTCTCTCTCTTCTTCCAGCACAGGCAATTCTTTGCTATTTAAATTTATTTACCAAACTGACTAATCCAGTTAGTACCAAATTCCCCCAAGTTAAGTCTCAGATTGGTTTCTGGGGAGTTAATTACTTACAAAAGTGTACAAGTCAGCCCTGGAATTTCTAAACTGATATGTGCTCTGCTCCATTAATACTTCCCATCCCTAAGACCAGCAAATAAATAAAATAGCAACCAGATTAGGAGGACAATCTGATTGCTCTCCAGGTGGGGTCCCCTCCTTCTGCATCCTTCAAGTGTCCATGAAAACGCTTACATGAAAAGATTTTGGCCATCTATTCTTGACTCTTCCTTTGTTGTAATTCTCAGGCAATTTACAACATTTCTGGGGTGCCGGCTGCAACACTTCACCAACTGTTTATTATTTGTTGGTTAAGTAGCCACAGTCTGTGCCCTCATAGTGTTTTTCCTCCATGAAGAGGTAAGAATACGAGTGACTATGGTATCAGCAGGGATACGGTGATGGTTACACATTGAAATATTAAGTATACAATGTGTTCCAGGCACTAGGCTAAGCATGTAACGTGTTTTAATGACCCAGGAAATTTTCAAAGAGTGACCACCTCATCTGAAATTGATCCCCTCTCCTACCCTCCTGTGTCTGAGACACCTTGGCCTCATCCCCTGCTTTTTTTTTTCTCTGTATCATTCATGATCCCCTGAATTTATATTATTTACCCATTTGTTTCGTTCTTTATTGTCATCCTCTCCATGAGAATTTAAGTTCCATGAGGGAAGGAGCTTAGTCTGCCTTGGCCGTTGCTGCCCAGAACGGTACCCGGCACACAGCGAGCTCTCACTGGTTAAATGGTGTGGGATGGGCATTAGAGCAAGGTGAGCAGTTTACTTGCTTCTCTCGCCAAATGGAACGAGAAGTTCTCCAGGACCGGTACCATTTCGTCCACATAAGATAAGCTCACAGCACTGTGCCAGGGACATCATAGGACCTCCATCAATATTTGCTAATAGACAAGTTTTAAAACACTGCTGAAAAACAGTAATATCTGCTGCAAATCAGTTATTTCTGATATGTGAGTTTTCCAGAATATTGAGGAAACTCAGCAATTATGTTTCTTTGAATGGACGTCTTTTAAGTAACAATTGCACTGAGAATTAAATAGATGTAAAATTGGCCTTTTTATTTGTTTATTTGCATCCCCCAAATAATTTGGGTTGGTACAACCTAGTTTTGCTAACTCAAGGTTATCACTGAAAATATAATTCTCAGGCATTCTCATATTATGCCGCGTTTAACGATTGCTGTGTCTTCCTCCTCCCGGGGACTCTCAAGCTTTTGGAAAGCAAAGTATGTCTGATTGATCTTTATGTCTTTAATGACCAGCTCAGTGTTTTGCTTACAGTAGATGCTCAGTAAATGTTAAGTTGAATGAATGCATATATGGATGAGCATTCCTACCGCCCTGTGCTTTGACCAGTGATGCCCTCAAGGACAGCCCAGCCTGCTGGTTAGCTGACCAGCATGTGTTAGCTCTGTGTGGCTGGCTCTTTATAACTACGGTGTGTCCATCTGACGATTTTTCTCCCTTTTTCCCCTCATGGATCCGGTTATGCCTTATTTCTGATCAGTTTTCTTGTCTGCTAGGGGTAATGATGAAAATATTTAACAGAGCTTCCTACAACCATACCTTTTTCCTTTCTATCTGCTTCTTATCTCCTGTGGGTAGAGGAGAGGAGCCCAGGTTAGTTAGCATTGGTGGCAGATTAAAGAAAGTTGCAGATTCTTGGACGCTACTCCCATTAAGAGGTGGGCCTGTATCCTCGCCTGTTAAATCTGGGCCGTCTTGATTACTGCTTAGACCGAAAGGACATGGTGGAACTGGCTTTGTCAGTTTCCAGGAACAGGCTTAGTAGACTGGCAACATCTGCTCCCCGTGGCTCAGGCACTCTCTCTGGGAGCCCTGAGCCATCAGGTAAGAAGTCCACCTATCCTGCAGGAGGGACACTAGGAAATTCTCTGAGATTGTATGGAGGAGGAGAGGGCCCACGCTGAGCCCGGCCCCTCAGCAGGCCTACCAAGGCCCCAGGCAGGAGAATGAAGCCATCCTGGATCCGCAGAGCAGGCCAGCTCCCAGCTGAATACTGCCCAGTGAGACCAGTGGATGCCCCCGGGAGCAGAATTGGTCTGTTACATCTCATCAGGATGCCTGATCCATAAAAATCATTCAATAGAATTAAATGATTATTGTCTTAAGTCACTAAGTACTGGGGTAGTTTATTATGCAATGATAGAAAGCAAAACAGTGTTAATTATAAAATAAGATTAAATGAGTCTCAAATGGTCACTTCAGCATAAAATGTTCTATATAAACTGCATGGAATTTGGGCCCTACACTGTGGTTCTTCAGCAACCATGACTGTTCTTTCCTGAAAGTTGTGAGCTTGCGGGAGACCTGAGCTCCATAGACAAGAGAGCCTACTCTTAAAAATGAACAAAAACAGGGCTTCCCTGGTGGCGCAGCGGTTGCGCGTCCGCCTGCTGATGCAGGGGACGCAGGTTCGAGCCCTGGTCTGGGAGGATCCCACGTGCCGCGGAGAGTCAGCCGTGACTCTGGCTTTTCCGGGCTCCAGCCTCCATCAGGCGCCCCCTTTCTGTTGACGTTTACCTTTTCCTTCCTGGAATCAGCACTTGCCTGGCTCACACACCTTGCTCGGGTGATCCCTCTCCTGAGATGATTGTCCTGGATGTGGGATATGGTTAGAAACTCGGGGATCATGGGTTTCCTTCAAATACTGTACTCTGTCCCCCACCCCCATTCCAACCAATTTATTTCCTGGAAAACACCCCCTATGCCAAGAGGATGGAGCTGAAAAGTGGAACAAGAGGCTAAGACATTTCCATAAAGGAGAGGGCTCCATAAGCTTGCACAGTGCAAACAGGGCAGTACAGTGTGGAAAGCCATGAGCCTCTCTGCCAAGCTGCTCATCAGTCCCATGCTTTATCAGGTCTTCTCTTAGGAATCTGCGCGTGTACAACTCTTAGCCATCTTTCAAGTTCCAGATTAAATGTTCCTCCTTCACGGAATTGTAACTCTTTTTGGGCTTTTGCTGTAACTTTTTGGTTCTCCAGACCACCTGACTACTTTTTTTTTAATCCCTTTCACATGGCATTTAATACTACTTTTGTCAGCCTCTGTGTGTCCTTATCTCTCCCGCTAGATTGGGAACTCTGGATCAAAGTCTGTTTTATCTTTCTTTTCCGTCCAGGATAAGCTTTGCCACAAAAGTACTCACTGAAGGTGGTTGAGTAAATGAATAAGTGAACAGAATCTGCCCCAAACAGTGTGTTAGATGGTATGAAAAAATGGCCACGGTAATTCCCTTCCTTGGAACCACGCTCTTGGGTAGTTTTTCTCACACTGACACTGTATTTATCCATGTGATCTGCTTTGGCCTGGGGATAATAGTGAGTGTGACACAAGCAGAGACTTAACAGAGACTTAGTCCTTGAGGTCTCCCTTTTCCTGCTGCCCCTGACCATCATGAGAGTGGCCCAAGCCATCCTGCTGGAGTCTGAGGTGCACGAGAGCACCCAGCGGAGGTCAGCTGAGCTGGCACAGACACGAAGAACCATCAGCTGACCCACAGAATAACACAATGAATAAAGAATCTTGGTTTAGCGCTTCCCTGGTGGCGCAGCGGTTGCGCGTCCGCCTGCCGATGCGGGGGAACCGGGTTCGCGCCCCGGTCCGGGAGGATCCCACGTGCCGCGGAGCGGCTGGGCCCGGGAGCCATGGCCGCCGCGCCTGCGCGTCCGGAGCCTGCGCTCCGCGACGGGAGGGGCCACAGCAGAGGGAGGCCCGCGTACCAAAAAAAAAAAAAAAAAAAAGAATCTTGGTTTAAACGACTTAGTTTTGGGGCAGCTTTTTCTATGCAGTGAGAGCTAAGTGGATATAGCCATGGATTGCTAATTTTCCAAGAACTGGAGTGCAGTCAAATGAGTGGCACTGATATAACTGAGCAGGTTTTGCTACTGGTATAATAATACTAAAAAGCTTTCTAGTCAAAGGGACTTTTGAGTTAAATAGTCCTGGATTCAAATGCAAGTTCTGTCATTTACTAGCTGTGTGACATTGAGCATTACTTCACCTCTCAGATAGCGGTACCTGCCTTTCAGGACTGTTCAAAGAATTGAATAGAATTATGTTCATTAAGCAGCTAATACAGACTCCCACATAGTATGTGGTTGATATAGATTGGTGATTTCCCTTGGTTGGTCTAGGACTCCAAAATGCAGCTCTGACCCTCTTCCCTCAGGGAAACACTTCTGTTTCCATCTCTGTCCCTGTCTCTGTCTCTGTCTCTCTCTTCTTCCAGCACAGGCAATTCTTTGCTATTTAAATTTATTTACCAAACTGACTAATCCAGTTAGCACCAAATTCCCCCAAGTTAAGTCTCAGATTGGTTTCTGGGGAGTTAATTACTTACAAAAGTGTACAAGTCAGCCCTGGAATTTCTAAACTGATATGTGCTCTGCTCCATTAATACTTCCCATCCCTAAGACCAGCAAATAAATAAAATAGCAACCAGATTAGGAGGACAATCTGATTGCTCTCCAGGTGGGGTCCCCTCCTTCTGCATCCTTCAAGTGTCCATGAAAACGCTTACATGAAAAGATTTTGGCCATCTATTCTTGACTCTTCCTTTGTTGTAATTCTCAGGCAATTTACAACATTTCTGGGGTGCCGGCTGCAACACTTCACCAACTGTTTATTATTTGTTGGTTAAGTAGCCACAGTCTGTGCCCTCATAGTGTTTTTCCTCCATGAAGAGGTAAGAATACGAGTGACTATGGTATCAGCAGGGATACGGTGATGGTTACACATTGAAATATTAAGTATACAATGTGTTCCAGGCACTAGGCTAAGCATGTAACGTGTTTTAATGACCCAGGAAATTTTCAAAGAGTGACCACCTCATCTGAAATTGATCCCCTCTCCTACCCTCCTGTGTCTGAGACACCTTGGCCTCATCCCCTGCTTTTTTTTTTCTCTGTATCATTCATGATCCCCTGAATTTATATTATTTACCCATTTGTTTCGTTCTTTATTGTCATCCTCTCCATGAGAATTTAAGTTCCATGAGGGAAGGAGCTTAGTCTGCCTTGGCCGTTGCTGCCCAGAACGGTACCCGGCACACAGCGAGCTCTCACTGGTTAAATGGTGTGGGATGGGCATTAGAGCAAGGTGAGCAGTTTACTTGCTTCTCTCGCCAAATGGAACGAGAAGTTCTCCAGGACCGGTACCATTTCGTCCACATAAGATAAGCTCACAGCACTGTGCCAGGGACATCATAGGACCTCCATCAATATTTGCTAATAGACAAGTTTTAAAACACTGCTGAAAAACAGTAATATCTGCTGCAAATCAGTTATTTCTGATATGTGAGTTTTCCAGAATATTGAGGAAACTCAGCAATTATGTTTCTTTGAATGGACGTCTTTTAAGTAACAATTGCACTGAGAATTAAATAGATGTAAAATTGGCCTTTTTATTTGTTTATTTGCATCCCCCAAATAATTTGGGTTGGTACAACCTAGTTTTGCTAACTCAAGGTTATCACTGAAAATATAATTCTCAGGCATTCTCATATTATGCCGCGTTTAACGATTGCTGTGTCTTCCTCCTCCCGGGGACTCTCAAGCTTTTGGAAAGCAAAGTATGTCTGATTGATCTTTATGTCTTTAATGACCAGCTCAGTGTTTTGCTTACAGTAGATGCTCAGTAAATGTTAAGTTGAATGAATGCATATATGGATGAGCATTCCTACCGCCCTGTGCTTTGACCAGTGATGCCCTCAAGGACAGCCCAGCCTGCTGGTTAGCTGACCAGCATGTGTTAGCTCTGTGTGGCTGGCTCTTGACCAGTGATGCCCCCAAGGACAGCCCAGCCTGCTGGTTAGCTGACCAGCATGTGTTAGCTCTGTGTGGCTGGCTCTTTATAACTACGGTGTGTCCATCTGACGATTTTTCTCCCTTTTTCCCCTCATGGATCCGGTTATGCCTTATTTCTGATCAGTTTTCTTGTCTGCTAGGGGTAATGATGAAAATATTTAACAGAGCTTCCTACAACCATACCTTTTTCCTTTCTATCTGCTTCTTATCTCCTGTGGGTAGAGGAGAGGAGCCCAGGTTAGTTAGCATTGGTGGCAGATTAAAGAAAGTTGCAGATTCTTGGACGCTACTCCCATTAAGAGGTGGGCCTGTATCCTCGCCTGTTAAATCTGGGCCGTCTTGATTACTGCTTAGACCGAAAGGACATGGTGGAACTGGCTTTGTCAGTTTCCAGGAACAGGCTTAGTAGACTGGCAACATCTGCTCCCCGTGGCTCAGGCACTCTCTCTGGGAGCCCTGAGCCATCAGGTAAGAAGTCCACCTATCCTGCAGGAGGGACACTAGGAAATTCTCTGAGATTGTATGGAGGAGGAGAGGGCCCACGCTGAGCCCGGCCCCTCAGCAGGCCTACCAAGGCCCCAGGCAGGAGAATGAAGCCATCCTGGATCCGCAGAGCAGGCCAGCTCCCAGCTGAATACTGCCCAGTGAGACCAGTGGATGCCCCCGGGAGCAGAATTGGTCTGTTACATCTCATCAGGATGCCTGATCCATAAAAATCATTCAATAGAATTAAATGATTATTGTCTTAAGTCACTAAGTACTGGGGTAGTTTATTATGCAATGATAGAAAGCAAAACAGTGTTAATTATAAAATAAGATTAAATGAGTCTCAAATGGTCACTTCAGCATAAAATGTTCTATATAAACTGCATGGAATTTGGGCCCTACACTGTGGTTCTTCAGCAACCATGACTGTTCTTTCCTGAAAGTTGTGAGCTTGCGGGAGACCTGAGCTCCATAGACAAGAGAGCCTACTCTTAAAAATGAACAAAAACAGGGCTTCCCTGGTGGCGCAGCGGTTGCGCGTCCGCCTGCTGATGCAGGGGACGCGGGTTCGAGCCCTGGTCTGGGAGGATCCCACGTGCCGCGGAGCGGCTGGGCCCGTGAGCCACAACTGCTGAGCCTGCGCGTCCGGAGCCTGTGCTCCGCGATGGGAGGAGCCGTGATAGTGAGAGGCCCGCGTACCGCGATGAAGAGTGGCCCCCGCTCGCCACGACTGGAGAAAGCCCTCGCACAGAAACGAAGACGCAACACAGCAAAAATAAATAAATTAACTAATAAACTCCTACCCCCAACATCTTCTTTAAAAAAAAAAAAGAGAACAAAAACAAAGTCTTTGGCTACTCAAGTGTACATGAACCGAATTGACAAGCTTTTACAGAATATCTACATTGCTTTTCCTGCATTGTTTTGAGGGTTCAGAGACTAAATAAATTAAAGAAATGGTAGCAGATGCATCCTATTGACTAAATACTGTCTTTCTAATGTGTACAGGTCTCATACTACAAGGGATCAGACAGCTTCGGGGGTTACAAAATGAACAATATAAACACCTCCAGTTGCTTTATATCTATGGTGGTCTTGACATCCCCAAACATTGCTATTTGGCCTGTATAAGAGCTGTGCATGATTATCAGGGCAGCCTGTTATTTCACATTTTATAAACTTACAAAGGCCTAGAAGCAAAAAGTGGCTATTATGGACTGAAATGTGACCCTCCAAATTCCCAGAATTTGTGAATAAGTCAGTTATATGGTGCAAGAGGCTTTGCAGATGTAATTACCGCAAGGATTTTGACATGGGGAGATTATCTTGGGTTATCCGGATGGGCCTGGGCCTGGTTAAATCATAAGCGTCCTTACGAGAGGGAGGCAGCAGGGTCGGGTGAGAAAGGGGAGGTGATCCTGGAAGCAGTGATTAAAATGACACACTGTGAAGATGGGAAAAGGGGTCGCTAGCCAAAGAATGTAGGTGACTAGTAGATGCTAAAAATGGCCAGGAAACAGACTCTACCTGAGAGTCCCCTGGAAGGAACGCAGCTCTGCTGATGCCTTGATTTTAGCCTGTGTCATTGGCTGAATTATGTCCACCGCCGCCCCGCTCCCCAATTCAGAGTGTGACTCTATTTATGGTAGAATCTTTAAAGAAGTAATTAGGTTAAATGAGGTCACTAGGGTGGGATCTAATCCAATATGACTGGTGTCCTTATAAGAAGAGGAGTGAGTGTGCAGAGAGGGTAGACCGTGTGAAGATACAGGGGGAAGACAGCCATCCACCAGCCAAGGAGAGAGGCCTCAGAAGATGCTGAGACCTCGATCCTAGACTTCCAGCCTCCAGAACGGTGAGACAGTACGTTTCTGTTGTGTAAGCCACACAGTGTGTGGTACTTGGTTGTGGCAGCCTGAGAAGACTAGTACAGCTGTCTACCACTAGTTACTTCAGGTCATTAGTGACAGAATTCAGACCGGACCCCAGGAGTTCTGGCTCCTGGAGCTCTTTCTGCTTCTTCAGGCCACGCTCCCTCCTGCTAGACGATGGCACAGTGGTTACACATCTCCTGGATTCTCATCTCAGCCTCCATCAACCACTAGCTATGCAGTCTCAAACGACTGCATTTATACAAGGTGCTTGTGATTACAGCATCTCTCTGTGCTGCAGTATCAGATGATTTACTACATGTGGGGTGCTTGGCATGTAGTCATCATTCAGTGAACATCAGGTATTGTTTCCAATCTCTCTTCCAGATTGAGAGAGAACAAACAGAGTTTTCTAGCAAAATCCCTTATTAGAGCCTTCTCCTGAAAATCGATATCTTAAAAAAATAAATAAAGGAAAGGGAAAAATGAGGTACGCGATCACCAGTGCAAACACTGCACACAAGGGAGAGTGTCTCTTTCCTCCTGTAAAGGGTTAACTTTTGCAGCAAAATCTCTCTACTCTATCAGCTATAGAATCTGTAATCATTCGCGGGGGCAGAAAGTATTGTTCATCAAGGTCACTGCATCAAATGAAACGTAAGCGCCCGCCAAGACACAGTGGGGTCTAAGGAGGCTTGCAAAGAACCTGTAATCGGTGCCCTGCCCCTCCGATGGGCAAGGAAGTCTGCGCTCCAGGCAGGAGCTTCCAGCTGCAGGATTTGTCCCTGATTCTCGTGAAGCTTGAAATGTCCGAGCAGGCAGTCCTCCCTCTCTCTCGTCCAGCAACTTCCAGCCGGGCGGGCTGCTCTTCCTCCTACGTGGAGCCTTGGGCCTGTCCGAGGAGAATGCTCAAAGCCTGCACAGCCTGAGGGAGTTTCTTACGTCTCTGTGATCTTAGCTCCAGAACTCAGAGGGGCTAACTGTACAGACACCTGTCTGCTCAGCTTGGGAAGTTAGACCCAGTCCTCCCCTGTCTTGCTGTTTTTGTCTTTTCTGGAATAAATCCCTGCCTCACCCCAGTGAGACAGCACAAGAACGCACGCACAAGCCCGTGGCTACGCTCAGCTGCTCCGGCACAGCTGTCAAACCCAGCGGTGGAAAAGAAGCCCTTGGGATAGCTTTACCAGCCTGGCCCATACACCCGTGGAGAGTTCTTAGGCATAAAGGGCCTTGGATGCCAGGCTAAAAGTTGAGGTTGCACTTAAATCACATTGATTACTTTTGACGCGTGCCTGTTGTCAATTCTTCATGTTCTCACTCATTCGTTCATTCATTCAATGTACGTTTGGAGGATTTACTCTGAGCCAGATGCTGTGCTGAGTCCTGATGACCCAGAGATTAATAAGCTGGAGTCCCTACCTCAAAAGGCATTTACAGCGTGATGGAAAAATATTAACACTTGCTGTGTTTGGTTAGCAGTCAAGGATACGTCCTCACAGCATCTCATCTATGTAAAGCTTCCTCAGAAACACTGAGGCTATGGATGGGAGCCAGACAGAGGCTCCACACCTCTTGTGGATTATGGAGAGCTCCTTCCCGCTTGGCCCTTCTCTTCCTGGGCATTGAAGGTAAGAGCACAGATCAATGATGAGAGTGTCTTTTGTAAGAGCCAGCAGGCAGCCTGAGTGTACCTCTGTGAGGGTTCACGCCAGAGTTCAGAAACCCCCAATGGGACCAGAGCTACTTATGGTGCAGCTCCTTCCTGGGGCTCTGGCTCCTGCTGCAGGCGTGGCTTCCGGGCCGAGTGCAGGGCGAGATGGGAAGGAGAGAGGAGAGGACAGAGAGAGGGTAAGGGAAGAAAGGGGACTAAGGCAGTGGAGAGGGAGAAATCGAGGCAGAGCCCCCATATGACCTTGAAGAATCCTCTAATGAAGTTATAGCTGCCACACTTATTTCCCAACAGTCCCTATTGCAGGTTTGTAATAACAATCTGCGTAGTGTATAAATGCTGTTTACTCATCACTTATAAACACTGTTTTATTTAACAGAATAATCTGGGTAGAGACACGCTCTGGGGACAGGACTTCATAATGTAATGAGCACTGCATTATGCATGCAGGATTTATGAAGGTACCTACACGGCTTTAGCAAGAACATCGCAGAAATAAATATTTTCATGCCCGACACAGACTCACCCATTTGAGTAAGCAAACTTTTTTTTTTTTTAATGCCATGCCCTGGGGAAATCAAGATGGTAAGATACAGCCCCTGCCCTCTGTCCTGGGGGCTCACAGTCTAGTGGTAAAACAGGCAAAAGCAAATGGACCATTGTGTTTCAGGATGGCAAGTGCCGAGGCTGAGAGCCAGGACCCTGTGGGGCACGCAGAGAGGCAGAGATGCCTGAGCTGAGAAACTAGGCCCATTGGTCATAATCCAGGTAAACACTGCGGGGAATCAGCATGTGAAAAGGCCAGGAGGCAAGCTCTGTTCCAGGGTCTGCCAGTGGAGTAGAGGGGGTGTGTGCCTGCGGGAGATGAAATCAGAGCGCTGAGGACCAGGGGGCACGCAGCTTTGCAGACTCACCTACCTTCTGGGAGCTCCCTTGCTGGAAGCCTTCTGAAAACTCCTTAGACTTAGCAATCTTTCCTTAGATGTACCTGATCTCTCTGCCTCTCTCCTTTCCTCCCTTCTTCCTCTAATTTTTTTTATCCCATTTGTTTCAGAAAACGAATCCTAAAAGTGGCCTCTGCAGCGGTTGGGACAATGGATCCCGCAGTTAAAATTGAGAGCTTTACTTTCACTCAATTGTTTTGTGACTTGAGTGGTCATTTGTCCTCTGTGGGCCTCAGTTTCCCCATACGTAATGCATGGGAGGGAGGGGTTGGTAAGTTTGTTCGAATTGCCCTTTCAGACCTAAATATTTTTCATTTCTCTCATCACAGCTGAAATCTGCTAAAGAAGGATTTAAGTCTCAGAGCGTTGGGAGAGGGTTGGTCGAATAGTTATTCAAACTGAGAGAAGGCACGTTCTGGTTTGCAGAGTCTCGTGAAAGATAGGTTGGTGGAGGTGGGGGAAGGAGAGGGTGGCCTTCGTTTTCTCCTGAGCAGGGCCTCAGGGAGCCCTTGCATGTCCAGGGCCCCGTATCCGTGTCAGAACATCTCCACTCCAGCCTCTTTGCTGGAAACCAGCCTCTGAAGCCTGTGGAATCAGGCTTTTCCCACACATTTTGGCTCTTTCAAGTCTAATATTTCCACACACCGCCTCCCTATTTTTTCGGAATCATTAGCTTCAGCCATTCATTAATTGCCTGCTATGTGTCATATGCCCTTGTTGACTCTAGCGCATTATCTCGTTTACTCTACACCAAAGTATACATTCTCACCCTCATTTGAGACACAAGGAAACTAGAATTCGTCAAGGAGGTGAGGTCACAGAGCTGTAAGGAGAGAACTGGGGATGTGACATCAAATCGCTTCAGTACCACAGCCCCTGTTTGTCCAGCGGAAGCACGTCCTTCCCCAGCAGACACCAGAATTCATGCCTTCTCCCTGTTGCGCTATCTCACACTGGCCTCCGGGGATCAACAGCGCCGGGGCAGGTGGGGCAGTTTTAGGTCTTTTTCTGCCCTCTGCCTGCGAGAGCTGGGCTCTCAGGGCCCCACAGCCAGTCCCTGGTGTTCAAGAGCGTCCGCCTGTCACACACCCCCCGCACCAGATACACATGCTCTGGCCGGATCAAACCACCTTTACCCTTTCAAAGTGCCACCTCCTCAAGGAAAGGCCACCTCCTCGGCCTGCACCGTGCTTTCTGCTCTTCGTTATGCTCAGAGTCAGAGCTGCAGGAGGGAGCAGGATGTTTCCTCTGACGGTTCCCTGGGCTTTAGTCTCTGGCTCCCAACTAACCTTTGAGCTCTTCAAAGGCAGGGCCACGTCCTCTACAACGAAGCTGGAAAAACTAAACTGAGGGCCCTGATCTCAGTCTGACTCCATTCTGCCAGGTGGGGCTGAGGGAGGAGCTCTGGGTGGTCTGGGTCCCCTCCTGGCTGTTGTGTGTGGCCGCCTTCATCCTGCCCTTGTCCTACCCTGGGCTGTCCATGGAGGCTTGGCTTCCCTCCATCGTGCCCGGTGTTGGGCTCCTGGTATCTTCCTCCTCGAGTCCTCTGCTTAATTTATGTTTTCAATTGGTCTTCCGTATAGTCTAGCTTTTGTAGGGGCATTTAATTTTATTGTTATGCTTTGTTAAGAACATTTTCCAAAAAAATAGTGTCATAACAAACCACCACTCCCCATCAGCCAACTTCGACAACTATAAACATCCTGCCATTCTTGCTCATTACCCCCCAATTTAATTTAATTTAATTGGGGGGTGGGGTTGGAACATTTTAAAGCAAATTCTAGACATTGTATTACCTCACCTTAAAATACTTCACTGAATATCCTTAATATACAAAACAAACCCACAATAGCATCGGGACACATCAAATTCTGTTTGATGGGATAGGTCACTCCCTGCCCTGCCACTCACTGGACTGTATCATTAACCGTCATCTTGAAAAGACTCAATGATGAAGAACACCTTTATTCTTCCATGGCCAGTAGCAAAGAGCTGATAATTTAATCAACAACTTTGTTCCAGACTTTGAGAAAACAATTATTTAATACTTAATTGGAATGTTTAATTGGAAAGGGGTAGAGGATTAAGAGGTACAAACTATTAGGTATAAAATAAGTAATTTACAAGGATGTATTGTATCAGTACAACACAGGGAATATAGCCAGTATTATGTAGTAACTATAAATGGCATACAACCTTTAAAAATTGTGAAGCACTATATTGCCCTCCTGTAACTGATATAATAATGTATGTACATCAACTATAATTCAATAAAAAATGAAAAAATTACTTAATTTGAACTGGATATTTTCCTGGACACATTTGTATATGTTACTTCATTTAAGGATCATGGTCACCTTCTCAGTTCTTTGTTTGCATCCAACCCCATCTATAGTTGAAGAATCAGGCTCCAGAAGGCAAACTGTCTGCCTAAACTTCAAAGAACTGAGTAGTGACCACTTTGTGAATTCAAACCCAGATTGTTTGATTTCAAAACTCATGCTCTTGCTACTGTATTTGAACCACGTTTTAACACCACCTTCTTTTAATTATACAAATCAGTTTCATGAAACTAATGTGCATTGGGAACCAACTACATGCCCGGCACTGAGGTGCTGAGTGTGATACAATGAACAGAGTATGCCCCGTACTGTCAAGAGGGGGGTAACAAAAATGTACACCTCTTCTCGGGACTCAGGTTTCTCATTGGTAAAGCAACTGTAATGAAGCAAAATCAGTATAACCACAGGCTTCTTGTGTTGATTAAAAGTAAGAGGAACACGTGAAAGCAAAGTTTTCTTGCTTGATTCAAGCTCCTTCCGGGAAGAGATGTGCGTTTTTCTGATAAGTGGTACTTAGTATGTGTTTGAGGGCATGGGGTCTGGAGCAGACTGCCCGGGCCACATGCTGGCACAGCCAGTCAACGCCATGTGTGGCTTTGGGAAAATTATTTAGCCTCTTTGTGTTTAGGTTTCCCCAACTATAAAATGTGGTCAGCAACAAAACCCAGTAGGAATTTGCATGGTTCCGCAACAAGGCAGTAAGGAGACTGGTGTGGGGGACAAATTCTCTCCTCTGCTGTGGCTTGCGTGATTCATCAACCAACAGTTTCAACATCCATCCTTCATGTGTGACGCATTTTTTTCCAAGAGGGTCTTTACTTGAATCATATCTCTCCAGGCACTAGAAGGCATCTTAGAGAAACCCTGTCTTTTTACTGATGGGGAGTGAAGTTCCCTAAAAGAACGAGACAGCACCAAGTTCGCAGAACATGCTGGGACCACTCCAGAACACATGCCAAGGCTCTTCCTACCCAAGAAGTGACAAACAGCTGGTTCTCGGTCTCTTGAGGACTGTGCAATTTTCTGAAGATTCTTAGTTATACTGAATAACTAGCAACTTCTTCATTGTAACTTCCTGGGGGCAAAGATTGAATTTCAGTGAAGCTTCTTCTGTGACATGAATTAATGAATAAAAATGGGAATTAACAGCCACCTCTGGAGGATGAGTTATGCTTTATGGTGCAAGTCTGCTTTCTATGAAGTACTTGAAGAAAGACCATCAAGTAAAAAAAGCGTCTGCCTGCCACAGCTGTTTCAACATTTTAGGTTGAGGTTAACAGTAAGCAGTAAAAATAATCTAATTTTTAGAAACAAAAAATATTTTGTTTTAAATCCCAGCTCAGCCACTTGTTCACTGTGTAATCTTGTGCTTGTGTGTCACATAAACAGGCTGAACCTGTTTCTTAAACTGTAAAATAGAAGCAATAATTGCTACCTGCCTCACAGAATTGTTGTGGCGTCAAAATAGAAAAATGAGTCTGAAATATTATACTGGAGGAAATTATTATTAATACGGTATATAAAACATTGTAACTCAATGAGAAAGTTAAGCCAGCAAATAAATGTAAAGCACAGAGCCATATCAAATGGATATTCCACAGGGCTTGGTGCTTAGGATGGGAGGTGCTCCACAATTATCAGCCTTATTATTTCTGCATTCCACAAAAATTCATCAAATCTGAGGAGGGGATCATGGAAACCACCAATTTGTAGCCAAGTCGCACAGAAGTGTGGGTAAACTGGGGACCCACTACTTGCGCCTGGCACCTGAAGTGGAACTGAGTCTTTAACTTGTCAGGTGTGGGCTAACTTCCCGGTAGTTAATGTCAGAATTCAGTTGACCTGTAAGACACCCAGTTGGTGTCCACAGAGAATTGGTAGTTGGTGTTGAAAAACACCCGCATGGTATCACCAAAGTCTCCCCACCCACCTTTGATCTCACATCCTCCATACCCACTTCTGTGGCTCTCTAATCATGTAGTGTTCATTTTCCTTTACTGAGAAGACAGTTGCAAAATAGAAGTCAAATTTTCTACTTTGTCTACATGAGTCAACAATATCAACAGTCACCACCAAGCGATGGATCTACCCCAAATTCGGCTGCTTTCTTGCTCCTAAGGTAAAGTAAAAATTCTTATGGGTAATCCTTAATCAGTTTTGGAAGCATTCCTCCTTCTCTTGGAACATCTTCTCGATTCTATTCTTACAGATCTCCGTTTACCTCTCAGATCTGTCTTGTGCTATGAACTTCTGATCCCCCATTCCCTAGTAATATGTCCTTTTAAAAGGAAGTAGAACTTAGGCTTACTTGCTCTTCTCACACTTAATGACATCTGAAGCTCAAGTGAAGAGGGAGCTGAGGGATTCATCTGGCTTTAATATGAAGTTCAATAAATTCCTATTTACAGTTTGAACTAAAAATTTCATTAAAAGAGGAAAGCCATTATTTAATGGCTCCAGTGTATCTGAGTTTCTTTTATTAAAGTAGAGGTGCTTAAAAGTCAAGGGCGGGCTTCCCTGGTGGCGCAGTGGTTGCGCGTCCACCTGCCGATGCAGGGGAACCGGGTTCGCACCCCGGTCTGGGAGGATCCC
>NC_041225.1:37407609-37413461 GCF_002837175.3 Physeter macrocephalus
CCTGCGCGTCCGGAGCCTGTGCTCCACGACGGGAGAGGCCACAGCAGGGGGAGGCCCGCATACCACAAAAAAAAAAAAAAAAAAAAAAAAAAAAAGTCAAGGGCTACACACTGAGAGGAAACATACAAAAACATCCCCTAGATGTGTGCCTGGGCCAAAAACATTGTGATAAAAATTGTGGTTGTCAAGTGAAAAGTTCTTAATGAAAGAACCCGGTCTCTCAGCTCTTGTAATCAAAATCTTTCCATCTTGATGCATTCTTATGGCCAGCATGTCTCCTGTTCTAGTCTAATAAATAGATTTTTCTCCTATCACCTTTAGCAATCAGCTTTCCTTGAGGCAGGAGGCAGATGTGGGACTGGCACTGCCTCAAAGCTCCCCTTTAACATGTTTCCATTTCTAAAATCTCCTGCTTCCTCACTCAACCTCTCACCCATCCACCAATTAAGACGCTAACTAATTGACTCCTTAACTAAGGATATAGTAAATATCTATTGTATTCCAGACACTACCCAATGTGAACACAAAGAGGGATAAGAGTGTCCTGTTCTCAAGTAATTGGCATAATTTAGGGGAAGGCAGACAGACCAATCCTGATGCACAACGCAGGGCTATAAGTACTGTGCTAGGGATGGACAAGGTACTCAAGGAGCACAGAATAAGGAATGTCCAAGGGTGTCTCTGTAAGTCAGGAAGCCATCACAACTTAAGGTCTTCAAGGATAAGGAGTCAGGGATTGCGAATGGCATTAGACGCAAAGGAAAAACCATGTGCAAAAGTACAGTTCTGTGAGAGTGCATGAAAAAGTCCAGGCGCGGTGAAAAACTAAATAATATAGTCTTCAGGATACAGGGAATGAATCATTAGAATGGCTGTAATGAAAAAGATTGACAGTATCAAGGGTTGGCAAGGACGTAACAAAAATGGAACTCAAATTGCTGGCTGAAATGTAAAATGGTATGGATACTTTGAAAAGCAGTTTCACAGTTTCTTAAAAAGTTAAATTCACACATGCAATCTGATCTAGCAATTCCACTCTTAGATATCTACCCCCCCAAAATGAAAATATGTCCACCCAAAGATTTACATATATATATTCATAACATGTTTCATAAGACTGATAAACTGGAAACAATCCCAAAGCCCATTAACTGGTGAATTGATAAACAGAATGTGGTATACCCACACAGTGAAATGCTACTTGGAAATAAAAAGGGACAAACTGCTGATACACACTGCAAATGGATGAGCTTCGAAAACATTCTGGCAAGTGAAAGACGACAGACACACATATAATCATACAGATTGTACAATTCGTATGAATTCTGCAAAAAGGGCAAATCTATAGAGGCAGAATGAAGGGATGTGTTTGCCTAAGCAGAGCAACATACAGAAGGATCTAAGGATGGTCTTCAGAGCTCCAAGTCCTCTGGAAAGGCTGCCCCACTCCCAACTGCAATACCACCCTTCTGAAGTCTAAAGAGTAATCTGCTATGTATTAGTTTCCTATGGCTGCTGTAACACATTATCACAAACTTAGTCGCTTAAAATAATACACATTTATTTTCTCACAGTTGGAAGCCAGAAGGCTGAAATGAATCTGAACCAGCGTCCCCAGGGCTGGTTTGTCTGGAAGCTCCGGGAGAGATCCCGTGTCCTTGCTTTTCCCAGCATCAGGAAGTTGTCTGTATTCCTTAGCTTGTGACCCCTTCCTTGCATCACATCGTCTGTCTTTCCTCCCTTTGCTTCTATTGTCACATTGCCTTCTTCCTCTTCTGTTGTAAAATCTCCTCGTCTCTCTTAGAATGACACTTGTGAATACATCGGGCCCACCTGGGTAATCTAGGCTAATCTCCCCATCGCAAAATCCTTAACTTAATCACATCTGCTCAGTCTTTTTTTTGGTATAAGGTAACATGCACAGGTTTCAGATTTAGAACCTGGATATCTTTGGAGAGCCTTTTTCAGCCAACCACATGTTGGCGCTGCTCCCATTAGGACTTGAGGATGCCCACACATCTGGTAAGCTTACCATCATCCACTAATGGTCACAGTCTGATAGGATTAACTGCCAAAGAGGATTCACCAGATGGAAAATGACAACTGTAGGCATCTATGGGTGGCTGCAGGGAGAGGATGCACCGGAGCAGTGTTATGAAGGTAAGGGTGTGCCTCACAGTCAGAAGCTGCCTCTGGAGAAGCCAAGAACAACCCCCAATTGCCCTCCTTCCGTAGAGCCGCGCCAAACATGCTCGCTCTCAGATCAGGAACCGCTGATAAGAGCATGGAGGACCCTGAAACACGGGAGCTCAAACTGTGGTCTTGGCCTGAGCCTGGTAGGCATATTCTTGCTATTTAAACAGCCCTAAGATCACAGACCTCTGGCAAGGGGTGGTCACACCAAAACCAGCTGCAAGCCCTCCATTTTGCTATTATCAATAAACAATGGTAACAAGCCAGTAAAAACTGTTCCAAGCTCACCCTGGACCCACGCTTACAGGGAATACAATCAATCAGTACATTTTATGTACCACGGAGGTAATAACAAACATCTCAGGCTAATTCCAGACCTACTAGAATTAATCCTCAAATCACAACCACCTGTTGCCATGTGTAACACCCATATACAGCCTTAGAGATAAACCCCGAGATGAACCCTGGTGTTAAAACTGATTACCCATTTTCCCGTATAAGGTCATCCAGAAGTGATACAACATGACTGCCTTCCCAGATAAGAAGTTGAAGACACCCAGATCAGCCACCATTCTTGGGACTTTGATCCCATATGGTTTGCACGTTCTGTAATCTAATTCAACTTCTCATCCTTTCCCAAACTTCCCCAAACTTTTCTCTGCCCTCCTAGCGCTCATGTCGTCAGTAAATTCTCCTATATTCCAAATATCTTTTAGGGCTACTCACTTTCTTACTGTACCTGAAATCTGGATACATCGAAAGGATTTTATGCCTGCCCTCTCAAGTGGGTGCTGTGTTTTTCTCTTATCTCCATGAACTGAAGGGTCTAAGGTGGGGTAGGCGTGTTCTTCACATTTCATCGCCACTTTTGAAAAATTCTAGCTTCTGTTAAGTATTTTCCGTCTCACTCCGGTTGCAGTGTTCTTCCTTTGCTTGCTTCTATTCCTTGCTTCTATTCACTTGCTTCTAAATATTTCTCCCTTTCCACTGTCTTCTCACCTCCACAGGCTCTCTATGTCACCTCTCCAGTCCCACGTTCTCCCAAGATCTCACACCTTCATTTTCCTATTTGATATTTCTGCTTAGATTTCTACTGGGCATCTCCAACTTAACTTGCCTAAACAGAATGCTTGGTAGCCCTCCCCCCCCAATAAAACACTGTTCCTCCCTGAGATTTCCCCATCTCAGGAAGCGATATCACCATTTAACAAATTTCTTGGATAGAAACGCCTGGAACCATCCTTGATTCCTATTCCTTACCTGCCACATCCATAAGAAACCACCGTAGGATTTATTTCCAACTACATCCCATAAACGCTGACTTTTCTTCATTTCTAGTGCTGCCCCTTAAACGCTATCCATCACCATCTCTCGCCTATGTTTCCTCAATGACATTCTAACAATCTTATTATAGTGGCTCCCTTTTTGACCTCTCAGAATCAATTCTCCACACTCTTGGCAAAACTATTCTTCTAAAACTGAAATCAGATCATGCATTCTCTGCTCAAAATCCTCCAACGGATTCACATTACACTCAGAATAAAATCCCAATACCTTTCCAAGGCCTACTAGTCACAATATGACCTAAGACTTGTCTAAATTTACCAGGTTCATCTCTTGACACTTTTCCAGCACTTATCCCGCTGGTCTCCTGGCTGTACCTTGAATATATCATGTATGTTCCAGGGACCTGTGCATTTGCTTGAGCTTCGAAGCAAATGCAAAGCTTTCTCTCTTCCTGGGATGTTCTTGCCCCAGAGGTTTGCATGACTGGATCTCTCATTTCATTCAGATTTCTATTCACATGTCATCGGCTTAGAGAAGACTTCCTCAGTCTTCCCATTGAGAAGAGCCTGCCGCCAACAATCTTAATATACTGACTGTTATATTTTCTTCATAGCACCTATCAAGATTTTATTTATTACATATGCGTTTGCATACTTGATATTTTGCATGTGTATATTGTTTCTTTCTCTAGAATGTAAGTCCTACCTTCAGTATCCAGAAATCTTCCTGGCACACAGTAGATGCTCAATCACTATTTGTCAAAGGAAACAATAATAATATGAATCTTTGAGAGGTCTTCATATATTCTGGATAAAAATCCCATGCTAGAGATTATAGAGTATGGAACATATTTTCCTAGACTGGGGTTTTTATTTCCACATTGATCACATCATACTTTGAAATATAGAAATTCTTAATTTTAATGTGATCATATTATCCATTTTTGCCACCATGGATTTTGTCCTTTTGGTGCCATTTAACAATCCTTTCTTGTATCAGGAACACCTTGCAACTTGGGTTTATATTTTGGAAGAGTCACCCTGGGTGGTACACCTACTTCTTCTAGTAGTCGGAGTGTGTCAGAGCAGGACAGGTGCTGGGTCACAGTGAAATGTTTTTATTGCTTCTAGTACGTCAGAGCCAGCTACCAGTATGGGGCCCTCACACATGCAGCATGCATGCACAAATGTCAGAGCAGTGGAAGATAATGATAGTAGTTGAAATGGTTGGGTATTACCCTGTCCTGGTTGGTACCTAGATTTCAATCAACAAGATTTACAACAAATTTATCTGATGGGTATTCTTATTACCACTATTCTATTAATGCAGGAACTGAAGGGGAGAAAAGTTAAAAGACTAGTCGGCGTCGTGTGGTAAGAAGAGAAAGAGCTGGGGAGTGAACCCAGTTATTGGCTGATAAGAGTCTAAGCTCTTAAACACCAAAATAAGACAGTGTTTTGGCAGGACTCGGGAGCTCAGGTCTTGACCTAGACATTTACCGTGGGTAAGTCACCTCTTGTCTCTCAGTTTTCTTATTTGGAAAATGGAGATACTGATCTCTGTTACACATCACAAGGTTTTTTATGAGGATCAAACCCAAATGATATGATGAATATGACTGGACTTTAAAATTTAAAACACACTCGATAAATGTTAGGTGATTGTGATTATTACAAAGGCACCAAGTATCCTTGAACAACTCGGGGGTTATGAGCACCAACACCCTGCACAGTCGAAAATCCATGTACTGCTACCTCTGCCTCAGAACTAAAGGAACTGGTAACTTACTCACCCCAGAGCAGGAAGCAGAAACAGTTTGTACAGAATCAAGACTGAAACTCTAGTTCTTTGGACTCCACATATTGTGATGGCCCGTAGAACACGAACTGCTCCCCACACTTAAAGATCTGGAGAATGAAAATACAGGTTTGGTATTTACTGAAAAAAATCTGCATGTAAATGGACCCACACAGTTCAAACTGGTGATGGGCAAAGCGTCAACCGTATAACGACACAGTAAGGTGGCTTAATTATAACAAAGACACCAAAATCTATTGTTGTCTGACTCAAATTTGTTACCCTGGAAGCTTAGGTACTTGTCCAATGATCCTACTTGTCTTTAGTAAACATGTCGTTTTGAGTGTTAATTATCAGTAGGTAGATTGTGAGCTGTACATTGATTTACGTTAAAATTGAACAAACAGCTAAATGGTATTTAGAGTCAAGTCTGGCGATCAATTGAGGGAAAGCTAGCAAGAAGAAGTAAAAAACTTAAACACTGAAGTTACTTTTCTTGTGTGACTTTTTTTTTTTTTTTTTTTTTTTTTTTGCGGTACGCGGGCCTCTCACTGTCGTGGCCTCTCCCGTTGCGG
>NC_041225.1:37413743-37420434 GCF_002837175.3 Physeter macrocephalus
GCGCGAACCCGGTTCCCCTGCATCGGCAGGCGGACGCGCAACCACTGCGCCACCAGGGAAGCCCTCTTGTGTGACTTTTAAATAGGCTCTGAAGTCTTTCTCTAGATGTAACCCAAATATTGAGTCCCAAAAGAAATGTTGAAATGAGTACATGGCCTACACCCCTCCCCTAGAGACTGGCTTCGCCTGCGTCTGCATTACCCAGTGTCATGGGCCATTTAGTTCCACTCCCTTTCATGGCAGAAATCTCCTGGACACAGTCAGCCAGGCACGTATTTACCTTGGTGAACGAGTCATTTCAAAAAATAGTCTGCTTCACTGTTGGACAGCTCTGCTAGTTAGAATAGGCTCCCTTTCATTAAGGCAATATTTGTATTCTCGTAAGTTCCACAACTGTGCTGAGGGAACAGAAGTGTCTTTTGGGAGTTCATACAGCACAGAATTGAGATCGTGGGCTTGATGTGGATTCAAACCCCAACTCTCCCATTTTCTACAGTTGACCTTGGGCGACTTGCCACTCTTCTATAAGCCATAGTTTCTTCATCAACCCCGTGGAGGTGATGATAGGACCTGTTTCATCAGGTGGTTATAAGTCTTCAAGGAGAGACTGCATACCCAGTCCTAGCTCAACAGCAATTTTATGCACTTTTGTAAAAGGGTCCCCCTTTTTAAGACCCTTTACTGCCCCCTGCTGGAAAACTGCCATAATGACTATCAAAATCCCTAGGACAACCAGCAACTAGCCTATTCCAAGGGACTGCCCTTGCTGTAAAGTGCTTGAGGCACCGTGTCCAGCCTGTGGTAACCTCCCTGTATATGTTAACAACTTTTATTGCTCTAGTCCTGGGCCTCCCCAGTCATGGGCAGTGTACTAGAAGAACTGTCTCTCTGTGGTCATGGCTCGGGGCAAGTACTCTTGTTGCAGATGGCCAAAGAGGCTTCCTGTCATCTTAGAAAGGTAAGAATAGCAGGGAAGAATGAATCACAGTAATCACTTTGGCACGTGGTGTTTATTTAAAATGAATAGAGGAATAACGGTTTTTGCCTTCATTACCCAATGGGATTTTAAAATAAGGACTGTATTGACCTTAAACATTAAGTTATTGAAAAGTGAACAATAAAAGCACAGACACATGAAACTGAAAATGCTTTTGGAAGATGTTACTTAAATTGTAATGGGTTGTCAAGGGAAACGAATGGACCGGAATTATCAGATAATAGAAGCATTTTCTTTCTCTACCACCTGTTGAAAGCGCATCGCATGTCAGGAACAATTTTAAGTGCTTTTCATACAAAATACGCATTACCTTGTTTGTGACTCATAACCTGTTCCTCCTAAGGTCTCCTTCTCAGTAAACAGCCAGGCTATTCACTAAAGCAGAAGTTGGGGGTCATCTCAGAATTGCCTCTTTCCTGTACCCTGATTATCTACTCTTTCATCAAGCCCTTGTCCGTCCTCTACCCAAAACACATGACAAATGTACTTATCTATCTCCTCCTCCAGTGCCAACTTCCTGGCCCAAGTCCCCAGCTTCTCTTGCTAATCGGATATGATTTGATTCCTAACTTGTCTTTCGACTTCTACTCTTGCTCCTCTGCAGTGCATACTCTTGACAGAAGCTAGATTATTAAAAAAAAAATGTTCCATTTCCCTACTTGATACCCTTACTTGATGCTTTCAACAACGTTGCCCTTAGAACAACATCTAAACGCTTCCAGGTGTACAAGGACAAGCAAAATCTGACCCTGATCCTCTTCTCAACGCACCGCTTAACTCTTCTTGACCACCTTCTTCAGCTCCCTGCCCCTCCCAAGAACTGGCCAGCCCCAGGGCCTTGGTGTTCACCATTCTCCTTTCATGAATCTCTCTTTCCCCAGTGGTTCCTTCTCACGTCTAAGGTTTCAGATTCAATGCCATCTCTTCAGAGAGGCTTTTATGATCGCAGTATCTTAAGTCTACCTATATTTTCTATCAAAACACTTGTTTATTTTTTTCAGAGTATTGATAGCAATCTGTAATTATTTATATCATATATTTCTTGACTTTATTTTCTGCATCTTTCTCTCTGGAATGTAAACTCCAAGAAGGCAGGAATCTTGTGTGTGTATCTAGGTTCCTAACATGAGGCCTGGTACAAAGGATGCAACTTGTGTACATTTGTAGAATGAATAAATGGGTATTTCTTTAAAAAAATATATTTTAACATCTTTATTGGAGTATAACTGCTTTACAACAGTGTGTTAGTTTCTGCTGTATAACAAAGTGAATCAGCTATACGTATACGTATATCCCCATATCCCCTCCCTATTGCGTCTCCCTCCCATCCCCCATCCCATCTCTCTAGGTGGTCACAAAGCACCGAGCTGATCTCCCTGTGCTATGCAGCTGCTTCCCACTAGCTATCTATTTCACGTTTGATAGTGTATATATGTCAGTGCTACTCTTTACATTCTTCAGAACCATTTTCTTTTTTCTTTAGACTCCATATATATGTGTTAGTATACAATATTTGTTTTTCTCTTTCTGACTTACTTCACTCTGTATGACAGATTCTAGGTCATTCCACCTCACTACAAATAACTCAATTGTGTTTCTTTTTATGGCTGAGTAATATTCCATTGTATATATGTGCCACATCTTCTTTATCCATTCATCTGTCGATGGACACTTAGGTTGCATCCATGCCCTAGATATTGTAAACAGAGCTGCAGTGAACATTGTGGTACATGACACTTTTTGAATTCTGGTTTTCTCAGGGTATATGCCCAGTAGTGGAATTGCTGGGTCATAAGCCAGTTCTTTTTTTCGTTTTTTATGGAACCTCTATACTGTTCTCCATAGTGGCTGTATCAATTTACATTCCCACAACAGTGCAGGAGGGTTCCCTTTTCTCCACACCCTCTCCAGCATTTATTGTTTGTAGATTTTTTGATGATGGCCATTCTGACCGGTGTGAGGTGATACCTCATTGTAGTTTTGATTTGCATTTCTCTAATGATTAGTGATGTTGAGCATCCTTTCATGTGTTTGTTGGCAATCTGTATATCTTCTTTGGAGAAATGTCTATTTAGGTCTTCTGCGACCTGTTTCATCAGGTGGTTATAAGTCTTCAAGGAGAGACTGCATACCCAGTCCTAGCTCAACAGCAATTTTATGCACTTTTGTAAAAGGGTCCCCCTTTTTAAGACCCTTTACTGCCCCCTGCTGGAAAACTGCCATAATGACTATCAAAATCCCTAGGACAACCAGCAACTAGCCTATTCCAAGGGACTGCCCTTGCTGTAAAGTGCTTGAGGCACCGTGTCCAGCCTGTGGTAACCTCCCTGTATATGTTAACAACTTTTATTGCTCTAGTCCTGGGCCTCCCCAGTCATGGGCAGTGTACTAGAAGAACTGTCTCTCTGTGGTCATGGCTCGGGGCAAGTACTCTTGTTGCAGATGGCCAAAGAGGCTTCCTGTCATCTTAGAAAGGTAAGAATAGCAGGGAAGAATGAATCACAGTAATCACTTTGGCACGTGGTGTTTATTTAAAATGAATAGAGGAATAACGGTTTTTGCCTTCATTACCCAATGGGATTTTAAAATAAGGACTGTATTGACCTTAAACATTAAGTTATTGAAAAGTGAACAATAAAAGCACAGACACATGAAACTGAAAATGCTTTTGGAAGATGTTACTTAAATTGTAATGGGTTGTCAAGGGAAACGAATGGACCGGAATTATCAGATAATAGAAGCATTTTCTTTCTCTACCACCTGTTGAAAGCGCATCGCATGTCAGGAACAATTTTAAGTGCTTTTCATACAAAATACGCATTACCTTGTTTGTGACTCATAACCTGTTCCTCCTAAGGTCTCCTTCTCAGTAAACAGCCAGGCTATTCACTAAAGCAGAAGTTGGGGGTCATCTCAGAATTGCCTCTTTCCTGTACCCTGATTATCTACTCTTTCATCAAGCCCTTGTCCGTCCTCTACCCAAAACACATGACAAATGTACTTATCTATCTCCTCCTCCAGTGCCAACTTCCTGGCCCAAGTCCCCAGCTTCTCTTGCTAATCGGATATGATTTGATTCCTAACTTGTCTTTCGACTTCTACTCTTGCTCCTCTGCAGTGCATACTCTTGACAGAAGCTAGATTATTAAAAAAAAATGTTCCATTTCCCTACTTGATACCCTTACTTGATGCTTTCAACAACGTTGCCCTTAGAACAACATCTAAACGCTTCCAGGTGTACAAGGACAAGCAAAATCTGACCCTGATCCTCTTCTCAACGCACCGCTTAACTCTTCTTGACCACCTTCTTCAGCTCCCTGCCCCTCCCAAGAACTGGCCAGCCCCAGGGCCTTGGTGTTCACCATTCTCCTTTCATGAATCTCTCTTTCCCCAGTGGTTCCTTCTCACGTCTAAGGTTTCAGATTCAATGCCATCTCTTCAGAGAGGCTTTTATGATCGCAGTATCTTAAGTCCACCTATATTTTCTATCAAAACACTTGTTTATTTTTTTCAGAGTATTGATAGCAATCTGTAATTATTTATATCATATATTTCTTGACTTTATTTTCTGCATCTTTCTCTCTGGAATGTAAACTCCAAGAAGGCAGGAATCTTGTGTGTGTATCTAGGTTCCTAACATGAGGCCTGGTACAAAGGATGCAACTTGTGTACATTTGTAGAATGAATAAATGGGTATTTCTTTAAAAAAATATATTTTAACATCTTTATTGGAGTATAACTGCTTTACAACAGTGTGTTAGTTTCTGCTGTACAACAAAGTGAATCAGCTATACGTATACGTATATCCCCATATCCCCTCCCTATTGCGTCTCCCTCCCATCCCCCATCCCATCTCTCTAGGTGGTCACAAAGCACCGAGCTGATCTCCCTGTGCTATGCAGCTGCTTCCCACTAGCTATCTATTTCACGTTTGATAGTGTATATATGTACATGCCACTCTCTCACTTCGTCCCAGCTTAACTTTCCCCATCCCTGTGTCCTCAAGTCCATTCTCTACTTCTGCGTCTTTATTCCTGTTCTGCCCTTACATTCTTCAGAACCATTTTCTTTTTTCTTTAGACTCCATATATATGTGTTAGTATACAATATTTGTTTTTCTCTTTCTGACTTACTTCACTCTGTATGACAGACTCCAGGTCTATCCACCTCATTACAAATAACTCAGTTTCATTTCTTTTTATGGCTGAGTAATATTCCATTGTATATATGTGCCACATCTTCTTTATCCATTCATCTGTCGATGGACACTTAGGTTGCATCCATGCCCTAGATATTGTAAACAGAGCTGCAGTGAACATTGTGGTACATGACACTTTTTGAATTCTGGTTTTCTCAGGGTATATGCCCAGTAGTGGAATTGCTGGGTCATAAGCCAGTTCTTTTTTTCGTTTTTTATGGAACCTCTATACTGTTCTCCATAGTGGCTGTATCAATTTACATTCCCACAACAGTGCAGGAGGGTTCCCTTTTCTCCACACCCTCTCCAGCATTTATTGTTTGTAGATTTTTTGATGATGGCCATTCTGACCGGTGTGAGGTGATACCTCATTGTAGTTTTGATTTGCATTTCTCTAATGATTAGTGATGTTGAGCATCCTTTCATGAGTGTGTCGCCATCTCTATACCTTCTTTGGAGAACTGTCTATTTAGGCCTTCTACCCATTTTTGGATTGGGTTGTTTGTTTTTTTGATATTGAGCTGCATGAGCTGCTTGTATATTTTGGAGATTAATCCTTTGTCAGTTGCTTTGTTTGCAAATATTTTCTCCCATTCTGAGGGTTGTGTTTTCATCTTGTTTATGGTTTCCTTTGCCGTGCAAAAGCTTTTAAGTTTCATTAGGTCCCATTTGTTTATTTTTGTTTTTATTTCCATTTCTCTAGGAGGTGGGTCAAAAAGGATCTTGCTGTGATTTATGTCAGAGTGTTTTGCCTATGTTTTCCTCAAAGAGTTTTATAGTGTCTGGCCTGACATTTAGGTCTTTAATGCATTTTGAGTTTATTTTTGTGTATGGAGTTAGGGAGGCTCTAATTTCATTCTTTTACATATAGCTGTCCAGTTTTCCCAGCACCACTATTGAAGAGGCTGTCTTTTCTCCATTGTATATTCTTGCCTCCTTTATCAAAGATAAGGTGACCATATGTGTGTGGGTTTATCTCTGAGCTTTCTATCCTGTTCCATTGATCTCTATTTCTGTTTTTGTGCCAGTACCATACTGTCTTGATTACTGTAGCTTTGTAGTATAGTCTGAAGTCCGGGAGCCGGATTCCTCCAGCTCCATTTTTCTTTCTCAAGATTGCTTTCACTGTTCGGGGTCTTTTGGGTTTCCATACAAACTGTGAAAAATTTTTGTTCTAGGTCTGTGAAAAATGCCATTGGTAGTTCGATAGGGATTGCATTGAATCTATAGATTGCTTTGGGTAGTATACTCATTTTAACAATGTTGACTCTTCCAGTCCAAGAATATGGTATATCTCTCCATCTCTTTGTATCATCTTTAATGTCTTTCATCAGTGTCTTATAGTTTTCTTCATCGGTGTCTTATAGTTGTCTCCTTAGGTAGGTTTCTTCGTAGGTATTTTATTGTTTTTGTTGCAATGGTAAATGGGAGTGTTTCCTTAATTTCTCTTTCAGATTTTTCATCATTAGTGTATAGGAATGCAAGAGATTTCTGTG
>NC_041225.1:37420665-37424508 GCF_002837175.3 Physeter macrocephalus
AGTAAAATTGTCACTGTTTGCAAATGACACGATACTATAAATAGGGAATCCTAAAGATGCCACCAGAAAACTACTAGAGCTAATCAATGAATTTTGTATCCTGCTACTTCACCAAATTCATTGATTAGCTCTAGTAGTTTTTTGGGAGCATCTTTAGGATTCTCTATGTATAGTATCATGTCATCTGCAAACAGTGAAAGTTTTACTTCTTTTCTGGTTTGGATTCCTTTTATTTCTTTTTCTTCTCTGATTGCTGTGGCTAAAACTTCCAAAACTATGTTGAATAACAGCGGTGAGAGTGGGCAACCTTGCCTTGTTTCCGATGTTAGTAGAAATGGTTTCAGTTTTTCACCATTGAGGACAATGTTGGCTGGGGGTTTGTCATACATGGCCTTTATAATGTTGAGGTAGTTTCCTTCTGTGCCCACTTTCTGGAGAGTTTTTATCATACATGGGTGTTGAATTTTGTTGAAAGCTTTTTCTGCATCTATTGAGATGATCATACGGTTTTTATCCTTCAGTTTTTTAATATGGTGTATCACATTGATTGATTTGCATATATTGAAGAATCCTTGCATTCCTGGGATAAACCCCACTTGATCATGGTGCATGATCCTTTTAATGTGCTGTTGGATTCTGTTTGCTAGTATTTTGTTAAGGATTTTTGCATCTATATTCATCAGTGATATTGGTCTGTAATTTTCTTTTTCTGTGACATCTTTGTCTGGTTTTGGTATCAGGGTGATGGTAGCCTCATAGAATGAGTTTGGGAGTGTTCCTCCCTCTGCTATCTTTTGGAAGAGTTTGAGAAGGATGGGTGTTAGCTCTTCTCTAAATGTTTGGTAGAATTCGCCTGTGAAGCCATCTGGTCCTGGGCTTTTGTTTGTTGGAAGATTTTTATTCACAGTTTCAATTTCAGTGCTTGTGATTGGTCTGTTTATATTTTCTATTTCTTCCTGGTTCAGTCTCGGAAGGTTGTGCTTTTCTAAGAATTTGTCCATTTCTTCCATGTTGTCCATTTTATTGGCATACAGTTGCTTGTAGTAATCTCTAATAATCTTTTGTATTCCTGCAGTGTCCGTTGTTACTTCTCCTTTTTCATTTCTAATTCTATTGATTTGAGTCTTACCCCTTTTTTTCTTGATTAGTCTGGCTAATGGTTTATCAGTTTTGTTTATCTTCTCAAAGAACCAGCTTTTAGTTTTATTGATCTTTGCTATCATTTCCTTCATCTCTTTTTCAATATTTCTGACCTGATCTTTACGATTTCTTTCCTTGTGTTAACTTAGGGTCTTTTTTTGGTTCTTGTTTTTCTAATTGCTTTAGGTGTAAGGTTAGTTTGTTTATTTGAGATTTTTCTTGTTTCCTGAGGTAGGATCCCATAGTTTTTGGGTCGTCATGTTTTCATTGTCATTTGTTTCTAGGTATTTTCTGATTTCCTCTTTGATTCTTCAGTGATCTCTTGGGTATTTAGTAGTGTATTGTTTAGCTTTCATGTGTTTGTATTTTTTACAGATTTTTTCCTGTAATTGATATCTAGTTTCATAGCATTATGGTCAGAAAAGATACTTGATATGATTTCAATTTTCTTAAATTTACCAAGGCTTGATTTGTGACCCAAGATATCCTGGAGAACGTTCCATGAGCACTTGAGAAGAAAGCGTATTCTGTTGTTTTTGGATGGAATGTCCTATATCAATTAAGTCCATCTTGTTTAATGTATCATTTAAAGATTGTGTTTCCTTATTTATTTTCATTTTGGATGACCTGTCTAGTGGTGAAAGTAAGGTGTTAAAGTCCCCTACTACTATTGTGTTACTGTTGATTTCCCCTTCTATAGCTGTTAGCATTGCCTTATGTATTGAGGTGCTCTTATGTTGGGTGCATAAATATTTGCAATCATTATATCTTCTTCTTGGATTGATCCCTTCATCATTATGTAGTGTCCCTCTCTGTATCTTGTAGTAGTATTTAATTTAAATTTTGTCTGATATGAGAATTGCTACTCAAGCTTTCTTTTGATTTCCATTTGCATGGAATATCTTTTTCCATCCCCTCACTTTCAGTCTGTATGTGTCCCTAGGTCTGAAGTGGGTCTCTTGTAGACAGTATATATACAGGTTTTGTTTCTGTATCCATTCAGCCAGTCTATATCTTTTTGTCAGTGCATTTAATCCATTTGCATTTAAGGCAATTATCGATACGTGTGTTTCTGTTACCATTTTCTTAATGGTTTTGTGTTTGTTATTGTAGGTCTTTTCCTTCTCTCGTGTTTCCTGACTAGAGAAGTTCCTTTAGCATTTGTTGTAAAGCTGGTTTGGTGGTGCTGAATTCTCTTAGCTTTTGCTTGTCTGTAAAGGTTTTAGTTTCTCCTTCGAATCTGAATGAGATCCTTGCTGGGTAGAGTAATCTTGGTTGTAGGTTTTTCCCTCTCATCACCTGAAATATGTCCTGCCACTCCGTTCTGTCTTGTAGAGTTTCTGCTGAAAGATCAGCTGTTAACCTTACAGGGTTTCCCTTGTATGTTATTTGTTGCTTTTTCCTTGCTGCTTTCAAAATATTTTTCTTGTATCTAATTTTTGATAGTTTGATTAATATGTGCCTTGGTGTGTTTCTCCTTGGATTTATCCTGCATGGGACTCTCTGAGCTTTCTGGACTTGATTAACTATTTCCTTTCCCATATTAGGGAAGTTTTCAACTATAATCTCTTCAAATATTTTCTCAGTCCGTTTCTTTTTCTCTTCTTCTGCTGGGACCCATATAATTCGAATGTTGGTGCATTTAATTTTCTGGTGGGCACGTCCACGTCTGGTGGTGTGTTTTGGGGTGTCTGTGAACTTAATGATTTTAGGCAGCCTCTCTGCTAATGGGTGGGGTTGTGTTCCTTCCTTGCTAGTTGATTGGCATGGGGTGTTCAGCACCGGAGCTTGCTGGTCGTTGAGTGGAACTGGGTCTTAGTGTTGAGATGGATATTTCTGGGAGAGCTCTTGCCAACTGATATTACATGGGCCGGGAGGTCTCTGGTGGACCAATGTCATGAACCTGGCTCTCCCACCTCAGAGGCTCAGGCCTGACAGCCAGCCGGAGCACCAAGACCCTGTCAGCTACATGGCTTAGAAAAAAAGGGAGGAAAAAAATTAAGGAAAGGAACAAAATAAATAAATAAATAAAATAATATAAATAATTATTAAAATTAAAAAAAATTAAAATTTTAAAAATAAAGAAGAAAGCAACCAAACCAATAAACAAATTCACCAATGATAACAAGTGCTAAAAACTATACTAAAAAAATAAATAAAAAATAATCGGACAGACAGAAGCCTAGGACAAATGGTAAAAGAAAACATATACAGACAAAACCACACAAAGAAGCATACACATACACACTCACAAAAAATGAAAAAGGAAACAAAAATCTCTTTATATATATAAAAGGAAGAGAGCAACCAAATCAATAAACAAAACTATCAATGATAATTATCTCTAAATACTAAACTAAGCTAAACATGAGACCAGAAACCAATTAGATGCAGAAAGCAAACCCCAAGTCCGCAGTTGCTCCCAAAGTCCACCTCCTCAGTTTGGGATGATTCGTTGTCTATTCAGGTATTCCACAGATGCAGGGCACATCAAGTTGGTTGTGGAGCTTTAATCCGCCGCTCCTGAGGCTGCTGGGAGAGATTTCCCTTTCTCTTCTTTGTTAGCACAGCTCCCGGGGTTCAGCTTTGGATTTGGACCCGCCTCTGCGTGCAGGTCGCCTGAGGGCGTCTGTTCTTCGCTCAGACAGGACGGGGTTAAAGGAGCAGCTGATTCGGGGGCTCTGGCTCACCCAGGCCAGGGGG
>NC_041225.1:37425633-37426740 GCF_002837175.3 Physeter macrocephalus
CTGCTGTGTATTTCTCTGTCTTCTCATTTTGCTTAACTTACTGTGTTTGGGGTCTCCTTCTTGCAGGCTGCAGGTTCGTAGTTCCCTTTGTTTTTGGTGTCTTTCCCCAGTGGCTAAGGTTGGTTCAGTGGGTTGTGTAGGCTTCCTGGTGGGTGGGACTGGTGCCTGTGTTCTGGTGGATGAGGCTGGATTTTGTCTTTCTGGTGGGCACGTCCACGTCTGGTGGTGTGTTTTGGGGTGTCTGTGAACTTAATGATTTTAGGCAGCCTCTCTGCTAATGGGTGGGGTTGTGTTCCTTCCTTGCTAGTTGATTGGCATGGGGTGTTCAGCACCGCAGCTTGCTGGTCGTTGAGTGGAACTGGGTCTTAGCGTTGAGATGGATATTTCTGGGAGAGCTCTTGCCAACTGATATTACATGGGCCGGGAGGTCTCTGGTGGACCAATGTCATGAACCTGGCTCTCCCACCTCAGAGGCTCAGGCCTGACAGCCAGCCGGAGCACCAAGACCCTGTCAGCTACATGGCTTAGAAAAAAAGGGAGGAAAAAAATTAAGGAAAGGAACAAAATAAATAAATAAATAAAATAATATAAATAATTATTAAAATTAAAAAAAATTAAAATTTTAAAAATAAAGAAGAAAGCAACCAAACCAATAAACAAATTCACCAATGATAACAAGTGCTAAAAACTATACTAAAAAAATAAATAAAAAATAATCGGACAGACAGAAGCCTAGGACAAATGGTAAAAGAAAACATATACAGACAAAACCACACAAAGAAGCATACACATACACACTCACAAAAAATGAAAAAGGAAACAAAAATCTCTTTATATATATAAAAGGAAGAGAGCAACCAAATCAATAAACAAAACTATCAATGATAATTATCTCTAAATACTAAACTAAGCTAAACATGAGACCAGAAACCAATTAGATGCAGAAAGCAAACCCCAAGTCCGCAGTTGCTCCCAAAGTCCACCTCCTCAGTTTGGGATGATTCGTTGTCTATTCAGGTATTCCACAGGCGGCAGAGGCCACCGTGACGCTGCATCAGCCTGAGGTGCGCCGTGCGTTCTCCCGGGGAAGCTGTCCCTGGATCACGG
>NC_041225.1:37426846-37433288 GCF_002837175.3 Physeter macrocephalus
AGCCCGAAACAATGGTCTCTTGCCTCTTCGGCAGCTCCAGATTTCTCCCGGACTCCCTCCCGGCGCACTAGCCCCTTCAGGCTGTGTTCACGCCGCCAACCCCAGTCCTCTCCCTGCGACTGAAGCCCCCGTGACGCTGCATCAGCCTGAGGTGCGCCGTTCGTCCTCCCGGGTAAGCTGTCCCTGGATCACGGGACCCTGGCAGTGGCGGGCTGCACGGGCTCCCGGGAGGGGAGGTGTGGAGAGTGACCTGTGCTCGCACACAGGCTTCTTGGTGGCGGCAGCAGCGGCCTTAGCTTCCCATGCCCGTCTCTAGGGTCCGGGCTGATAGCCGCAGCTCCTGCCCGTCTCTGGAGCTTGTTTAGGCAGTGCTCTGAATCCCCTCTCCTTGTGCACCCTGAAACAATGGTCTCTTGCCTCTTAGGCAGTTCCATACTTCTTCCTGGACTCCCTCCCAGGTAGCAGTGGTGCACTACTCCCCTTCAGGGTCTGAGGTCTTCTGCCAGCGTTCAGTAGGTGTTCTGTAGGAGCTGTTCCACGTGTAGATGTATTTCTGTTGTATCTGTGGGGAGGAAGGTGATCTTCACATCTTATTCCTCCACCATCCTGAAGGTGCCCCCTCTAAATGGGTATTTCTTTATAACTTTCTTGTAACATACATATTATGCCCCCAGTTTTGCAAATGAGAAATTTACTTTTACTGAGACTACTAACTGAAGGGTCGGGAAGCAAACACAGATCTGACTTTTCAAACTAGCTTTTATCTACCTTCTGTCCTGTGTGTGCGTGTGCGTGTGTGTGTGTGTGTGTTAGTGGTATGTGTTTCAGAGAGAGTTAACTAATATGATATTACTAGTATACTACAACTGTCAACTCTAGAACCACCTGGCATTTATCCAGCAGAAATGGAACTAAATAAGAGCTAAAATGCAGATTCAAATAAAATAAAATGACAGAAATTAACACAACATTGTAAATCAACTATACTTCAATAAAAAATAATAAAATTACATGATATAAAGGCTAAGAGTAAACTCCATATATTTACCACTGCAATCGAGAGGGAATCAGACGGTGATGTTTTTCATCCTGGAGGCAATTTTGAAATCCCAGAGTCTAATTTTAATAAGCATTAACTTTGGTGCCTTTTTGATTTATTCACCTCTTTCTAGCACACTTTTTTCCAAATAGTTTTGTTGCTGTTGTTTGGTGGGTTGGTTTGCTTTGGGGTTTTTTTTTTTTTAAATAAATTTATTTATTTTACTTATTTATTTTTGGCTGCATTGGGTCTTCGTTGCTGCACGCAGGCTTCCTCTAGTTGCGGCGAGCGGGAGCTACTCTTCATTGTGGTGCACAGGCTTCTCATTGCAGTGTCTTCTCCTATTGTGGAGCACGGGCTCTAGGTGTGTGGGCTTCAGTAGTTGTGGCACGCAGTCTCAGTAGTTGTGGCTCATGGGCTTAGTTGCTCCACAGCATGTGGGATCTTCCTGGAGCAGGGCTCGAACCCGTGTCCCCTGCGTTGGCAGGTGGATTCTTAACCACTGCACCACCAGGGAAGCCCTGGTTTGCTTTGATACGTAGCTTTTTATTTCACCTATGCACTATTTTCTTTCAAAAGGCAGGCTTTGGTGTGTTCCTTCATCCAGTGAGGAGTAAAGACTGGAGCACGTGCTGTGTGTCAGTCTGTTCTGTGCAGGACACTCAGCTCTGCCTGAAAGCATTGTTGTAGCTGGCATTCTCTGTGCTGTACCTGCTATTCCAGTGGTGTATCCAAGGGTTTCCTCCTCTAGTACAAAAGAGGTCCCGCATGATATGAGCAAGCTTTATTCCTGGTATATAAATTCAAAGTTGTCTTCTAACTCTCAGTACAAAAATTGATATTATGTCTGTGATCATAAGACTCTGGGAAGTAGTTGAATAATAATGCTTGACTCACGTCTCTTGGTTGCCTGTGCTAACTGGCAAAGATACAAAATAGCCACCAATTCTACCAGGAGTAGGGAGGAAAGCAGTTCTGATGAATTCAAATGATGTTACACTCTATTGTTAAATTAAAGCTCCAGATATGTATTTGTACTTCTTCATTCATAAGCACACACCTTCTGAATCACCAGTGGGAGGCCATGGATGGGAAATGTGAACGTAAATTAACCTTTAGCAGGAAGATGAATATCAGAATCTACTTCGTATGAGTAACACATGCCTTTTTGTTAACATTTAGGAGACTGTGTACAACTCTGAGTAAGAGGTAGGAAGGAGCGTGCTTTAGGGCAGAGCTCTATGGAGTGCCATTTTCACATTTAAAACAGTTAACAATAATTCTGTGATATCAAATATTCAATCAACATTCAGTTTTATTTTGGTCACCATGCTGTGCATTATATCCCCATGACATTTATTTTATACTGGAATTTTGTACCTTTTGACCATCTTAACTCATTTCACCCACCCTCCCACTCCCCCAAATTTCTATTGTCTCATAATTATCATAAATGTTGTTTTGTTTACAGATTGCTTTAATCTGGATCCAAAGAAGGTCCACACACTGCAATTGGTTGACATAATTTTTAATCCTTTTTACATCTATAGATTCACTACCCATTAGTATTTTTTTTCCCTTCTAACTTAGTTGTTGATGAAATAAGGCCATTTGTCCCAGAGAGTTTCCCATTGATTGAGTTTGTTCATTGTACCCTTTGGTCTGTTAAATGTAGGTCTCAGTTTCCTTGCTTTCCCATAAATCTGTGGTTGAGCCTAGAGGTTTGATATTGAGATTTTAACTTTAATTTTTTGAAGACTCACAGATGCCAGAATGCTGAAGATTTTTCTGTTCTCAGAACTGGCCTAGGGTCCTTGAGTACAGAAGGACCTGCCGTACAAATACCATATGGTCCCTTGATGTTCTTCAGTGGAGGAAAGTTAGCCTTTTCCTTCCAAAGATTAATTAGCACTTATAGATATTCTCTTTTTATGAATGAGATTGGGGTCATATGAGGGCTTTGGCTGCACCCAAGAAGAAAGTCATACTGTCCAGGAACTAGGGGTGCCTTGTAACACAGTCCAAAATTGTAAGTGTGCAAGCTATAACGTGGGTAAGAATGAAATTACAAAGAGAGTTCTGCATCTCTATGTTCAGTGACCCATGTTCTAGTTCTGGCTAGGAGGATGTGTTTCAGCTGAAGACACTGCAGATAAAACAAATGGCACAAACACAGTCACGGACCTGAGAAAGCATGGGACATTTAGTGGGGAAAAGGAGTGTATTCTGGGAGCAAGGAGTTAAATACGTAAGACCAGAGGGTGGAATTCGGGCTGGGGCCACATTACTGATGGCCCTGAATGACGGATTAAGGGTGGGTTGTTTCCTACCGGAAAACAGGGAGATCTGAGCGAGGGCTGGCTTTGGGTTGTCACTGATGTATGTGTGTGTCACCTGAAATCCCTCACGCTTTTGTAGGAGGAAAAAGGCTCAACTTAAAATCAGCAGCCTCCACATTCTGGTGAGTATGAAACCAGAGCAGTCTGAGTCTTTATTGATCTTCATTTGAGAGCCATATTCTCATCCCAAGCCTGGACTGGAGATCCAAGGGTCCCTGTTTTTTTGTTCTCTAGAAGTCTGCCTTAAAGGCCATGGGAGAAACAGAGGGGGGCCTGCAGGGTTTGCCTGCCAGAATCCACCAACTTTAAATTATTCCAACTGGCTTTGGAAACAACAGCTTTCCTAAAGAGCCTGGGTGAGAGGGGCTGGCAAAGAAGCAGTTTTTTAACGGTGTGTGAAAATGACAAAACAAATGATGTCATAACATCGGAGCCAAAGAGATGCATGTGCCCCCAGCATCAGGCAAGTGGCACGAGTGAGAGAGTCTCACCCTCTCCAGTGCCTCTGAGAAGGGAAAGCTCTGTAAAGGCCCCTGTCTAGTCTTTGGGACTCAGGCACGAAGGAAGGACGCAAACCTGGAGCCACAGAAGTAAGCCTTCTCAGGATGTGAGGTTAATCACCTTCCTTCCCCTGGGAGCTGCAAAGAGGAGCTGCTCGAAGTGTCTGCTCTCTTCTCTCAACCTGGCTCACATATGTGGGGTGAAACACTGACCGAAGATCAGCGGGTGCTTCCCAAACCTAGGCCTCACAACCCCCTCAGGGTCGTTAATATCTTAAATCAAATGAAGGCATACACACAGTTTGAAAAACCATATCCTAACAGTGGAAAGGAGCTTAGATGAAAAGCCATAAGACTCCTGCCCCACATTTCCTTCTCTGCCACAGCCTTGTTCTCCAGAAGCAGCTGCTCCATACTGTTCCCTTTTGCCAGTATTCTGATCATTATTTCCATGTGTCTAAATAATAGAGTCAAATCTCTCTTTCTTGATTTGTCAAATTTAGATGTGAGCTATTGATTTCCTCCTATAAGAAATGAGGATTTAGCTCACTTATACCTCTCTCCACCTCTCTCCTCCCACCTCACAAGAGCATTATTTCACTATTTTTAATTCTATTTTTAGCTACCTTTATCACTTTAACTAATGAATGCACACACTTCTAGTCCATTTACCATTAATCACAGACACTACTTCATCCTCTTTACCTATTAAGATTGGATATTAGCGGGTCTACCCTTCCCCTTACCTCTCCTTTTTCCTTTCAGTATCGGGTGAATTACCCTTATTTTAAAAATTTCATAGCTGATTGTATTACCTCCTATGCTGCTACCATTATGAAGTCTTTAGTGACTTACCTAAAGATTGATTTAAAACCTGAAATTATGAATATATTAATATTGTCTTTGAAACAGTAAGTGGAGTGCTGTGATTACGTTTCCTTTTTGGTCAACTTGTTTGTTTCCTGGCATTTCCAATTTCCTTTTGGATCACTCAATATCCTGGCAGGAAACAGAGTCCATTCAAATGGGGTAATTGGAAGTATTTAATAAAGAGACTATTTACAATATTGTGGGCGGATTAAAAGGCAACCAATAGGAATGGTGAAGTATTTCGTTGCTATCAAGAGAAGACAGTTATTGTGACCCTGACCTAGAAAGAGAAAGGGGAGGGAGCAGATACCAGAACTGGGAGAGAACGCCTGTCTTTGTGGGAGAGAATCTGACCTTGGCAAAGGGGGGAGAACAGCCAGAGAGGAAAACAGGTACTATGATGGCTGTTCTTGACCACTGGCCAAACTCAACTGGAATCCAGAGAGTCAGGGGGCCCATTGATGTAGCCCATAAAACTTAGCATCCTGAGACACAGCAGGGCAGGGACATTTGGAAGGTGGGTCTGCAGTATCGAGTAGAAAATATTCAGATGACCTTTTAAAAACCTTTTTTTCATTTCTTTATACTAATATTCTGGCTGTTTCATCACTGGCATCCTTGCCTCAGTACAGACTGGTGAAGCAGGTTTTCAAAGAGAAGTAAATAGTTGATATTCAACCCTGGATTGACAAAAATAGACTTTGAATTCCAAGGCAAATTCAAGTCTGTAAAATCAAAGCTTACAAGAGCCAGGCTTTTTTGAAGGAGAAAGTAGATTTTTTTTTTTTTTTAATGCCAAAGGTCAAGTGCTCTAGGACTCAGAACTTGTTTATCCCATAAGTTTAGATAGAAGAAAAAAACACCAAATATTGCAAGAGAAGGAATATTGATGATGAGAAAAGGCAAATTTGAAGAACACAACTAGAATTTAAAGGCTGCTGTGAACCTGAAGAAGTCCCTGATATAAAACCTAAGCACAAAGAAATATTGGCTGGTTTCTATTTTTGGTTATCTAACCAACAAGAAGCCAACATAGAGATATGCTGATAGCTATGGGCCAGATATCTTCCCCTCAGTTCTTGACTAATAAGTAACCACCCCCCCCCGCAACCTGCCAGGACAAACTGACAAATAAAAATAAATTCCTAGGAATTAAATCAACCTGAGACACACCCTCAGGAAAGGAGAAGAGAGGAGGAAACTATTGAATTGGTTTAGTGGTTTCTCCGGAGACTCAATATTAAGCCAGAAATGACTGAATGTTTCTTGAATTGGTAAGATTAGGTTGTCTTCTACCAAAGTGGAATGGTGGTTCCTGAGATAAATTTAGTTATAGGGGAATAAAGCAAGTGATATCTTTACCAGTGAGAAATTTTAGCTGTGAAATTTGCACCTACTGCGTTCATACCTTCTTAAATATTGCTTTTATCTGTGTGGTTCTCCTTCATGAGGCATTTGGTGGCATTTCTCCAAACTTCCTTAGTACTTCACTTATATCCCCACAATCAATCTTATCACATGGCATTAAAATTTAGGTGTTCTCGGGCTTCCCTGGTGGCGCAGTGGTTGAGGGTCCGCCTGCCGATGCGGGGGACGCGGGTTCGTGCCCCGCTCCGGGAGGATCCCGCGTGCCGCGGAGCGGCTGGGCCCGTGAGCCATGGCCGCTGGGCCTGCGCGTCCGGATCCTGTGCTCC
>NC_041225.1:37440783-37462035 GCF_002837175.3 Physeter macrocephalus
TTTTTTTTTTTTTTTAATGCCAAAGGTCAAGTGCTCTAGGACTCAGAACTTGTTTATCCCATAAGTTTAGATAGAAGAAAAAAACACCAAATATTGCAAGAGAAGGAATATTGATGATGAGAAAAGGCAAATTTGAAGAACACAACTAGAATTTAAAGGCTGCTGTGAACCTGAAGAAGTCCCTGATATAAAACCTAAGCACAAAGAAATATTGGCTGGTTTCTATTTTTGGTTATCTAACCAACAAGAAGCCAACATAGAGATATGCTGATAGCTATGGGCCAGATATCTTCCCCTCAGTTCTTGACTAATAAGTAACCCCCCCCCGCAACCTGCCAGGACAAACTGACAAATAAAAATAAATTCCTAGGAATTAAATCAACCTGAGACACACCCTCAGGAAAGGAGAAGAGAGGAGGAAACTATTGAATTGGTTTAGTGGTTTCTCCGGAGACTCAATATTAAGCCAGAAATGACTGAATGTTTCTTGAATTGGTAAGATTAGGTTGTCTTCTACCAAAGTGGAATGGTGGTTCCTGAGATAAATTTAGTTATAGGGGAATAAAGCAAGTGATATCTTTACCAGTGAGAAATTTTAGCTGTGAAATTTGCACCTACTGCGTTCATACCTTCTTAAATATTGCTTTTATCTGTGTGGTTCTCCTTCATGAGGCATTTGGTGGCATTTCTCCAAACTTCCTTAGTACTTCACTTATATCCCCACAATCAATCTTATCACATGGCATTAAAATTTAGGTGTTCTCGGGCTTCCCTGGTGGCGCAGTGGTTGAGGGTCCGCCTGCCGATGCGGGGGACGCGGGTTCGTGCCCCGCTCCGGGAGGATCCCGCGTGCCGCGGAGCGGCTGGGCCCGTGAGCCATGGCCGCTGGGCCTGCGCGTCCGGAGCCTGTGCTCCGCGGTGGGAGAGGCCACAACAGTGGGAGGCCCGCGTACCGCAAAAAAAAAAAAAAAAATTTAGGTGTTCTCAAATTATTCAACTGTAATATCTTTCAGAACAAGGACCGATTTTTTTTTCTTTTCTTTCCTTTTCTTTTTCTGATTCCTTTTCTTTTTCCGTTTTTTCTTTTCTTTTTTTCTTCCTCCCTCCCTCCCTTCTTTTCTCTTTCCTTCCTTCCTTCCTTTTTTTTACTGAATATCTTCTCCTTCTAATATTTGGCATATTATATATGTGCACCACAGATATTTTTTCCAACTAGATGATAGTGTAATGGCTGATTGAGACCTTCTCTCTCGCTCTCTCTTTTTTTTTAGGAGTGACAACAGAATTTATTGCATTTTATTTTTCCATTATTTTTCAACAAGTGTTTGTAAATATTTAATTATTTGCATAAAATTTAATTTAAACTATCAGTAAGACAGTATTAATATTTAATGATCAATTTGGAAACAAATCATGGTAATTTTCATTGTAGGTGACTGAATAATGTAAAACATTCATTTATTTATTTAACTAATATTAAATAATCAGTACATGCCATAAACTATAGTATATTAAGAGGATATAAAACAGATAAAATAGGGATTCATCCTCTATGAGCTTATTATCTGGTATGTTGTGATCATGTTTTAAAATATCAAAAACAGATGAAGCCTACTATGTAGTCTTTTAATAAGCAGTTATTTCCTAAAGATAACTTTTTGATCTCTCAGTTCTGAGTAAAGCAAATGTCAAATTTTATCCAGATTGTTTGTATAATAAGTATAAATTATTTTTTGTATGGAGAGAGATTTTATTTTTTTTAATTATTTTTTTTTATTGGAGTATAGTTGATTTACAATGTTGTGTTAGTTTCTGTTCTACAGCAAAGTGAATCAGTTATACATATACATATATCCACTCTTTTTTAGATTTATTCCCATATAGGTCATTACAAAGTATTGAGTAGAGTTCCCTGTGCTATACAGTAGGTTATTATATCTATTTTATATATAGTAGTGTGTATATGTCAACCCCAATCTCCCAATTTGTCCCTCCCCCACATTTTCCCCTTGGTAGCCATAAGTTTGTTTTCTACTTCTGTGACTTTATTTCTGTTTTGTAAATAGCTTCATTTATACCTTTTTTTTTAGATTCCACATATAAGTGATATCATATGATATTTGTCTTTCTCTGACTTATCACTCAATATGACAATCTCTAGGTCCATCCATGTCTCTTAACCTTAACTCTCTGATCCCTGAGCTCCAAGAATGATACATATTACCTGATTTGCAGGAGAATAAGGGCACTGAAATTAGATAGCTCCTGCCTCCATCAAGATTGGGCCAGTCCTGGTTGTTGGAGGGAAGTGGAGGTGGAGATAAGGAGCTGACTGCAAGCTAGGCTTTAGAGGGCCTTGGTAATGGCCTCAGGGCCAGGTGACTATTATTTTTTCTGTCACTAACTTACAATCTTGCTGAAAAAATACCTCTGATAGATAATGAAGGTAAATATTATCATTATTGTGAGTGGTTTATTATTAAAACTCTAATTCATTAAGAAAATATATTATTAACTGGTGCAGAGCTCCTTTGGGACTTTCAGCTAATAGTACCTGTATGTTTTGCCTGTTATATTTTTGGAAAGCAGAAATTACATTAAGGTTACATATCCATATGGTACAGTAATAAAAACAATTGCATTAGACTTCAGTTTCTCATGATTATGGACTAGCTAGTACTTGTCTGGCCCTTCCAATGTAAACAACCATAAAATTGGACAAAACAGACAAAGCAGTTAATTTCAACATTGACCACAAGGCAGTGCAAGGCTCCATTCCATAAGAAAAGGGAAACTCATGAGGTAAGCCCCATAATTTCCTGTCTCTCTGCATAGTGAGAGGTCTTCAAGCAGAGCACGGTGGCGCCACTGATCTGAGGAGGTGGAGATTTGAGTTCAGGACAACTAAGATGGTTATAATTGTGGGACAGGGCACTGGAGAGGAGGGAGTTGTACAGAGTGGAGAGTAAAGTCAGAAGCCTGTTGCAGGGGCTCCTCACACGTCCTTAGCTAGGGGCTGGGTTGCACATGAAGGCAGGGAGATTTCATCATATTTACCAGAGAGTAGCAGCTGTAGATATGAGAGTAGAATGAATAGCCTAGTGCTCCAGCAGGGCTTGGGGAACGCTGAAGTTTTGGTCTAGCCAGAATGGACAAAATTACTTATGTCTAATAAACATCACAAGCATCTACCTGGGACACCATAAAGGTCATGTCTTAGGAGCGAAGACCCTGTTCATGAGGAAAGTTTTTTTCAGAATTTTATTTTAGACCCACCTTAAACAAAACTAAAAGCAGGCCCTGACGAGATTCACAGGAGAGGCAGAGTTTGAATGTTGAGTCCTGCCAAGTTAGAGGAAGTTGGGAAAGATCTTGAGTGTCCCACACCTGGTCTAACAAAGCATAAAAACAAGTCTACCCAAGTTCAGTGTAATCAGCCAGTGTTTGAGCTAGTTAGAACAAAATACAACATTCAACAAACAAAATCACAGAATCCAGAACCCATACTACACATTATCAATAAAGTCCAGTACATAACCAAGAATTACCAAGTGTGCAAAGAAATAGGAAGTTTTAACATGTAATTAAGGAAAAAAAATCACTAAAAACCAACGCCGAAGTGGCCTAGATGTTGTATTTAGTGTATTGTATTTAAAGCAGCTATTATAAAAATTTCAAAGAACTAACGGGGAAAACTGTTAAAATAATAAAAGTAAAATATGGCTTTAATTAATTAAAATCATTAATAAAAATGAATAAAATATAAAAAAGATTAAAAATCTCATCAGAGAAATAAAAAATTATAAAGGAACCAAATGAATATTCTTGAATATAGGAGTATAGTAAAAGAAATTTAAAAAAAAAAAACCCTGGATGGGCTTAACAGATTGGAGAATTAATGAATTTGGAGGTAGATCAGTAGAAATTACTTAATCTAAGAGAAAAGAAAATAGATCTTATAAGATGAATAGAACCTTGGGAACCATTGGGACAAAATAAACTGTCTATTATAAATGTACTAGGAACCCTAAAAGGAGAAAAGTGAGAATAAATAGGACAGAAAAAATATTGGAAGAAACAATGGCTGAAAATTTCTGCCATTTGATGAAATAATTTGACATATAGATCCATGAATCACAGTTAATTCTAAGCAGGAAAAATACAAATGAAATCACATGTAGGTATGTCGTAGTTAAATTGATGAGAACCATAGTTAAATTGATGAGAGCCATAGAGAGCAGAAAAATCTTGCAAGCATTTAGAGAAGACAAGATACATTACACACAGAGGAGCAATAATATAAATGATAGCTGACTTCTCATCAGAAACAACAGAAAAATGGAATCCAGAAGTCTGTGGAATGAGAGCTTTACATTGCTGAAAGCAAAAACAGAACCTGTTAATCCAGAATCCTATACCCATTAAAATACCCTTCAACAATGAGAGTGAAAGCCATTTTCATACACTGGAAGCTGAGAGAATGTTTTTGCTGGCAGAATCACACCACGATCAATGTTAAAGTATATTCTTGAGGCCAAAGTGAAATGCCCCCCATGCTAACTGGGATCTACAGTAGGGAATTAAGAGCACAGAACATGGTAATTAAATGGATCAGTATAAAATGTGATGTTTCATCCTTCTCATTTCCCCAAAGAACTAATGATGATTTCATGCACTGTAAGGTAAAGGATGGTGCAGATGGTAAATGATACCATGCTTTTTCTAAAGTTTTCTATTTGTGAGGATGGAAGGAGGAACTGAGAATGGGAAGCATCAGGTATGATAATAGAAGTGGCAATTGGGAAATGAAATGTCTGAAATTCCAAGTGGAAATGTGAAGCGTGAAGTGTACACTATGGATGCTAAACAGACTAATAAATGAACAGTGTGTATTGTTAGCCCAGGGGCAAGACTAGGGTCGGTGAGAAGCAAATAGAAAAAATAAAATGGAATACTAAAAAGAATAAAAAACAAGATGTTTGCAGTGAGAAGAAAAAGACCAATAGAGGAACAAATGAAAAACAAAGCAAAATATAGATGTAAACCAACCATATCAATAATTGCATATGTGTAAAACACTAGAGGGTCTTATAAAAAAGAGAGAGAATGTTAAATAGATTTAAAAAGCAATTCTCATCTATAGGAAATATATTTTAAATCTGAAAATACAAACAGGGTAAAAGTAAAAGGATGCAAAATACAATCCATGCAAACAGTAAGCATAAGAAAGTGGTTATATTTTAAAAAATAGAGTAGAGTTTAAGACAAGAGTATTAAAAAATGATAAAGAGGGGGCATTTCATACTGATTCAAACAGCAATTCATTTGGAAGAAACAGTAACATAAATATGTATGACTCTAAATAAAAACAGCTTAAAAATTCCTGAATGCAAAAATTATAGAATTAAAATGAAGAAATAGACAAAATTCATGATTATAGTTTTACATTTCAACATTCCTCTCTCGGCAATTGATAGAACAAATGGACAATCAGTAGGTATGTAGAGACTCTGAAAAATACTCTCAACTAAATTTACCTAATTGAATCTTTCCTTGTCAATTTAATTGAGGAATAACTTACAAAAAATAAACTATTCATTTAAAGTACACAACTTAGGGAGTTTGGCAATTTCATATGAGTGTAACCATTTCCACAATCAGAGAGAGAATACCTCCACCACCACTGGGAGTTTCATTGTGCTCTTCCGCAGGTCAGCTCTTCCTTTGTTCCAGTACCCAAAGAACCACTGATCTGCTTTTTGTTACTGTAGGGTAGATGATTTTCTGTAAATGGTATTACTCTGTGTGTGTGTGTGTGTGTGTGTGTGTTTTGCACAGTTATAAGCATATGGATTTTTTCATGTATTTTGATGTGTTAAAACTGTTATATCTACTATTACTTTGGTGCAGAAAATAGTCCATTTGGGGACAGATAGAACCTCCTGAATTTGGCTATTTTGTCATTTTGACACAACTCCAGTAGACTTTTTAGCTTACTCACTTTCTGACATGACAAGTATTCCAGGATCTTGTTTTTTTTTTTTTTTCTTCCAGATTTGTTCTGGTTTCTTTGGGTGTGAAATGTTTTTTAGACACCAATATAGGAACTGTGGTGTTCATTGTTACAAAGTTAGTTATTGTTTTTAGGCCTTACCACTCGACAGAGCTAGGAAATACATATTATTTTGTAAAAAGAAAATATAACATGAGTTCACACTGATATTTATATTTTATAATTTTCAACAGAGCTCTCATTCATTCAATGAGGAAATGAACTCTTTTTTCAGCAAATAGTCCAGAACCAACTGGATGTTCATGTGGAAAAAAAAAAAAAAACAAACCTTGACCAGTGGGCCAAACAATAGTTAAGAGTTGAAAAGGATCACAGACCTAATTATAAAAATAAAAGTATAAAATGTCCAGAAAAAAACTGGGAAAAAATTCTTTGCACTTTTGAGGCAGGCAAAGATTTCTTAAGAGCACAAAAAGCGCTCATCACAAAAGAACAAAAATTGATAAATTGGACTTCATCACAATTAAAACCTCCTGCTCTTGGGCTTCCCTGGTGGCGCAGTGGTTGGGAGTCCGCCTGCCGATGCGGGGGACGCGGGTTCGTGCCCCGGTCTGGGAGGATCCCACATGCCGCGGAGCGGCTGGGCCCGTGAGCCATGGCCGCCGGGCCTGCGCGTCCGGAGCCTGTGCTCCGCAACGGGAGAGGCCACAACAGTGAGAGGCCCGCGTACCGCAAAAAAAAAAAAAAAAACCTCCTGCTCTTTGAAAAATCTTTAATAAAATGTAAAGTCAAACCAGAGACTTGGATAAAACATTTTTCACACATATATCTGACAAAGGAATTATCTCTATAGTATATTAAGAACTTTAACAACTCGAAAATGAAAAGATAAACAATGCAATTCAAAGTAGACCAAAGACTTGAATGGACACTTCAAAATAGAAGATATACAAGTGGTTAAGTGAATACATGGAAAGATAGTCTATAGCAGGATTTGGCAAAATTTTTCTGTAAAGGGCCAGAGAGTAAATGTTTTATATTTTGTAGGCCGTACACTTTTTGTTACAACTGCTAACTCTGCCATTGTCTAGCTATAGCGAATACATCAGTGAATGAGCATGGCTGTGTGCCAATAAAACTTCATTTATGATCACTGAAATTTGAATTTTTTGAAAATTTTTAAGTATCAAAAATATAATTTAAAAATTTTTTAACTATTTAAAATCATTCTTGGCTCACAAGCCATGCTAAGATGGGTGTTGGGCTGGATTTGGCTCCCCAGTATAACCAGGTTTAAGGGCATGGGACCTGTGCAATGTCACAGGCTTCTGCACTTAGCAGGGCCTTTTGCTGTGTTTAATGTTTTGCTCTTGTCATCTTGGAATTCTTACTAACTTTTGAACAAGTGGCCTTGTGGTTTTACTTTATGTTTAGATTTGCAAATTATGGAGCTGGTCCTGACCATGGACAGAGTCTGCAGATCCCAGCTCTGTAAGTCATTCATGAGGCAAAAAACAAATGCAAATTAAAACCACAATGGGAAATCTCTTCACATACACTCGAATGGCTGAAATTTTTAAAGATTAACAATAGTAAGTGTGGACAAGATATAAAGAAATTAGAACTTTCACATATTGTTGGTGGGAATGTAAACTGGTATGATCACTTTGGAAACTGGTAGTTTCTTAAAAGTTAAATGTACACTAACCAAATAACCCAGTAGTGTCATTCCTGGATATTTACCAAGAGAAATAAAAACATAAAGTGACTTGTATAGAGATGGTCCTCAATAGATAAATGGATAAACAAACTGTGGTACATTCATACAATGGAATACTTATTCAGCAACAGAAAAATGGGTACTTGATACCTACAGCAACATAAATAGATCTCAAAAACATGATGTTGCATGAAAGAAGCCAGACACAAAGGAATGCAATATTGTATGATTCCATTTCCTTGAAACCCTGGAACAAGCAGACGCAACCTACAGAGATGGACATCAGGGCAGTCAGGACTTGAGAAAGGGCGGAATGAGTGGAACCCCCTCCAGGGTGATGGAGACGTTCTAGCTCTTGATAAGGTAGTGGCTGCATCATTTATACATCAGTCTTTTCTCAGCATTTGTGAGCAACCCTCACTGTGCTGAGCGCCATCTGGTGGTGACCTTGGGGGTATCGACATGTGCTTGGCTTATCACTCAGCACAAAATGTTTATTAACTGCTGTGGCTTCTGATTTCCTATATTGGTCATATTTAGCCTTCACTCTCCTTTCACTGCGTTTCTTTTAGATACACCCATCTGCCCATAATTTCTCTTTTGATTTGTAATTTTTTACTTCTTATCTATGAATTTGGATTTCAGTAAACATTATTTTAGGACCAAGTGTAGACCCAGGCAATAGACCCCTTAGCAAGGCATTGAACAGTCCTTCAGAGTGGAATGAAGAGACTTTCACATATATTTCCCCTTGTCAGAGATCAGTTTAGCTTTCTTTTTTTTTTTTTTATTGGAGTATAATTGCTTTACAATGGTGTGGTGGTTTCTGCTTTACAACAAAGTGAATCAGTTATACATATACATATGTCCCCATATCTCTTCCCTCTTGTGTCTCCCTCCCTCCCACCTTCCGTATCCCACCCCTCTAGGTGGTCACGAACCACCACCGAGCTGATCTCCCTGTGCCATGCGGCTGCTTCCCACTAGCTATCCACCCTACGTATGCTAACACATAGTGTCTCCCTCCCTCCCACCTTCCCTATCCCACCCCTCTAGGTGGTCACGAACCACCACCGAGCTGATCTCCCTGTGCCATGCGGCTGCTTCCCACTAGCTATCCACACACCGTATGCTAACACATATATATGGAATCTTAGAAAAAAATAATGTCATGAAGAGACTAGGGGTAGGACGGGAATAAAACACAGACCTACTAGAGCATGGACTTGAGGATATGGGGAGGGGGAAGGGTAAGCTGTGATGAAGTGAGAGAGTGGCATGGACATATATACAGTTTAGCTTTCTTTCCCTGAAATTTTTGGATAACACTCCTCTGAAAACTGAACAGCAGTCACTCTGCAAATTACAGTTTACACCTTGATCCAAGAAGACACCAGATCGCTGGAATAGCGAAAGGAGACACTTCCTATCCTGCCAGGTTGGAGAAAAGGGTCATTTGCTCAGGAAAATGATGTCTATCGTTTGCAAGGTGAGGTTCAATCCAATTTCAGAGACTGGAGTGAGACGAGAATGTTTTCTTGGGAAAGAGCTATTCTTTCTTCAAAGGCTTATGAGGGCTAAGCTTTTTGTTAATGAGATGGAAACTGTGCATATGGCCCTCACAGGAGCTGAGTCATTTTATAGCTTGGAAGAGTTTTGCTGTAATCGAGTCACTGGTAAGTGTTAATCCACTTAGGGGACTGGAGGCCTTTGAAGGCCTTCCTGCCTCTAGGGACACTTCCAAATTAGCACCTATTATCTGGGGGATCTGATTTTTATGCAAAGAATAGAAATTTTCCTGTCCGTGGCACCTAGATTCCTGAGAAGTCAGACTCTTTACCTGAAGGAGCAGATATTCACTGAGGAGAAAAAGAGGGAAGGAGGGAAGGAAGGAAGGAAGGAAGAAAGGTAGGAAGGAAGGAAGGAAGGTAGGAAGGGACGGAAGAAGAAAAGAAAGAAGGAATCAAGAAATTGCTCATTGTCTAATATTCCAAGCATTTCATAGATGCGTTTAAATATTTACAGGGTATTTTAAGCCTCTCAATAACCTTTTGTTATAGTATTGTTAACTTCTTTTAACAAACAAAAACAAAAGACAAACAAAGCCATGAAGGTCAGAGAGGCTACCTAACTTGCAAATGGTATAGAACTAATGAATTTGGGGGTCAGCTCAAAGCCCATGCTCCCCCTCTGCTCTTGGCTGCCTCATGGAAGGAAAGCTCTGGACCCCCTGCTTCCCCCCCATGATACCTGATCTACACATCAGACCCGGAAGACAGCGGGGTAACAAATGTTACAGTCTGAGCTGGATCTAAAAACCTAATTACCCGAGTCTGTATTTTTCTCCTGCTCATTTCAAATGGAACTCAGCAGCAGTGACACTTCCTATTTTCCTCTAGACACACTTTCATGAAATCTTTTTCTGGGTCTCACACATGAAAGAAAAGGGATGATGTGAGATTGGTGGAGGTGTTTATTATTCCAGCTTGTCTGTACTGACATAAGGTGTGCCGGTGTCTGCTCAGTCACAGACTTCTAAGCCATCTCCTTTTTCTTCGTTAACAAAACTTGACAAACCCTGCATCAGGAGCCGACCACCCTTTCACCTCCATCACCAGAAGACATCTTCCTGCGATTTCTGCCTATTCGCAAAGGCCGGCCTCCACCAAGGTGCTGCACGCATGCCAAGCAAATATATAACAGGAATGAATTAAACACCTCCCGCTCTTCCTTCGACAAGGTCAGAGGCCCTGGGAAGCCTCAGCCCAAAACGATTTTCCCTTTAATTCTCAGAAAGGATCAGCACTCTATAATGAAATTTTCCTAACGGCCGAAGGACATGCCCAGCACGTGCCAGTTAATGCCCAGCACGTGCCAGTTAATGCCCAGCACGTGCCAGTTAATGGCGCTAACAGCTCGCTTCAGGTAGCTTCTGCTCCCGCCTTTCCACAGAACTGCTCTCCTTCAAGTCCTCCACGATCTTTTTCTTGCTGAATCCGATACACGTTTTCAGTCCTCGTCTTAGTTACTCTCTCTGCTGGTGACTTCCTTCTCCGTGACCCTCTCTTGCAGGGCTCTGCTGCAGAACCTCCTCCTGGGTTTCCTCCTGCGTCCACCAGACTCTGCCCTATCCTCCACGCCAAGGCCCACATATGCTGATGTCCCCCAGGGCTCTTCCCTGAGACCTTTCTAACTACAGCCTCTACAGAAATCCTCAGCCAGTGCCTGTTTTTTGTCACAACCTAAGTGCTGGTAAATTCCAAACTGACTGTTTTACCCACTGGAGTTCCTCCTAACCCCGATCTCAGATCCTTACCTTTAGTAACTGGTAGACATACCAGCGGATGACTGCACTTAACATGCTTATCTAATGCCTTGAACTGGCCACCCCCTTCCAAACCACTATCCTGCATGGTTTTCCCTCTCTCAGGGCATATGCCACTGCCGGTCACACTGTTACCAAAGCCAGAACCTGGGAGTCAAGCCTGAGCCTTCCTTCTCTCCCATTCCCTTCACTTAAAGGTTCTACCCCCTCAGTGTGTTTAAAATATACCCCCTGCAAGACTCAATGTCTGCTAAATGCATCATTAAAATATACCCCCTTCAAGACTCAATGTCTGCTAAATGCAACATTAAAATGTCATTTGAATGGGGTCTCTCTTTGACTATTAACATCCTCTCCAAGATGTTATCCATTTGGCCATCCTGGGGAATTACTTTATTATGCAAATCAGCTGTTTAACTCTCCCGTTAAACACTTTGATGCTTCTTCATCACCAGCAGAATAAAGTCCAAGCATAACAGAGCATACGGAATCCTTTATTGTCTGCCTCCTGCCTACCTCTCCAGCTCCATCTTGCTCTGCACTCTGCTTTTCACTTTATGAGCCCGACACTTCCGGTTGATCTCATCTTGCTGTTGGGAGTCCTATTATTAGCAGTCTAACTCAACGCTGTATGAGACAAATTGAATGGAGTTGGTCCCAGCCCCTGCCGGTCAGATTAATCAAAGTGGCTGAAGTAGTGATGAACTCATTGGAAAATTAACTGGAAACTAAGATAGTATAAAAATGAAAGAGGGAGGGATCCGGTCATGAGACAAGTATCTATCCGTTTCTTGCGTTTCTGCACGTCTTGTGAGCAATGATTCTGACAACATTTGCTGCGGACAACCTTTTCAAGTTTGTTTCTAGAGCAATAATACACATTTACAGGGCAAAGGTCAGGCAGGCTTGCTTAGAGACCATTATAAAAGATTGGGGTCCCTAAGCCCCTGTAGAGGCACCACTGCCTGTGCAGGCACTGCTTGGTCCTTTTCACATCACTTTGTGGAAATTAGGACTTGGAAACTGGTCAATGAAATTATGACGCTGGCTACCGCTATGGCTGTGAGTAATAAACCAGCCTTTGAATCTGACCCAGGAGTCTCATATCATCCAAAGCATCCATGAAACTGTAACAGGAGAACTTGTTAACTTGCAAGTAGGGCAAAATCTCAGACACTTAGCGGTTCTTGACAGTTTTAAAAAGTCTCATACCATTCATAGCTCTTGCCAAGAATATGAAGGCAACATTTGCTTGAAGGCTTTAGAGCACTACTCAGATGGAAAATTTTTAGTTCCAAGATCTGAGAGAGGAAGAAAATGAAGAGAGGTGAGACAAATGTTGTAGAATTTTTTCCTCTGGAATCGTTTTTGATCCATTTGCCTTAGTTCAACACCTGGGGGGAAAACAAGATTAATTTCTCTTCAACAGAGAAGTACCTCTAGTCTTCGAAGATCTCCTCCATGTATATCCCAAGGCTTCTCTTCTTCTCATTAGTCATTCTAGTTCCTTCCACAGTCCTTCAGGAGAAATAATATTTGAGTCCATTCTCTGTCCCAGTTTGCCCTTTTCAGAGGAACTTCCAGTTTGTAAATACCCCATACAAAATGTGGCACTCAGAAAGGGGCAGTTCTTCCAGTGAAATAATCAATGCTTTGGTAAGTATAACAATGTGCTGATGGCGAAATGAATAAATATAGTAAATTTTACTGTAAGCATTTAACAAAATATTATGCAATGATGAAGACGATACTATTAAATAATGTTTATCTATCTAGCTATCTATCTACCTTTCTGTCTATCTATCTAGATACTTATCTATCATCTATCTTTCTGTTTATCTATCTTCCGACCTATCTATGTATACTGAATTGGATAGTACTTGCCCAAAATTCATGTTTACCTGGAACCTCAGAAGGTGATCTTACTTGGAAAGAGAGTCTTTGTAGATGTAATTAGTTAAATTCGGGTCAACCTAGATTTGAGTGGGCCCTAAATCCAAAGACCGGTGTCTTTGTAAGAAGGCCACATGAAGACTTATATACACAGGGAGATTGCCAGGTGATGACAAAGGCAGAGATTGGAGTGGTGATTCTACAAGCCAAAAAATACCGAGAATTGCTGGCCACCACCAGACGCTAGGGAGAGGCAAGGAAAGACTCCCCCTAGAGACGCTGGGAAGCACACGGTCCTGCCAACATCTTGTTTTGGACTTCTAGCCTCCAGAGCTGTGAAAGAATAAATTTCATTGTTTTAAGCCACCTCGTTTATGGTAATTTGTTGCATCAGCCCTAGGAAACTAATATACTTCCTATCTTTATTAGTTTTAGATCGCTGCTGTAATAAATTACCACAAGCCAGTGACTTAAAATAACAAAAATTTATTATATCACAGTTCTGGAGGTCAGAAGTCCAAATGGATCAGCAGGACTGTTTCTTCTGGAGGCTCTAGGAGAGAATCTGCTCCTTGACTTTTCCAGCATCTAGCGGCTCCCTCATTCCTTAACGCATGGCCCCCTTTGCATCATTTCAACCTCTGCTTCTGTCATCACATCTCCTTCTCTGACTCAGATCCTCTTATGAGGACCATTGTGATTACTTTGAGCCCATCCAATGTAATTCAGGATAATCTTTCCACATCAGCTTCTGCAAAGTCCCTTTTGCCGGGTAAGGTTATATAGTCACAGGTGATGGGGATTTTAAACATGGACATCTTTTGGGGGCTCTCTTTATCGAGCTATCTAATTAGCTATTTCTACACGTTTATGAGAATAAAAAATAGGAAGGAAATACCCCAAAATGTCAAAGTGATTATTCCTGCATGATAAAGATTTTTAAAGTTATTTTTATTTATGTAGTCAGTACATAAAATGTATGTTGTGCCATTTTATGAGCCACACATAAAATAATGTTGGGCCAGCATTTTGAATACTAATTAAAATGTTGACCTGAGTGCCACATAGAATAAGGCACATTCTCTTTGCACTTCAAATTCTACTTGAATAAATATTAGGTTCAATCAGGGGCTTCAACTTTGGAAACTATCCCTGGGCTATGGGTTAGGAGACCAGCTCTCCAGTTAGAAAGTTCCACAGTTCCCTTTGATTCAATTCCATTGGATACAGTTTTATTTTTACTGGACTGCTGACTCATCCTTGGCTTGTTTTGTAAGTGCATTGATGTCTGCCTGGTGTCAAACACTGTTCTTCCAGACACTGGGGGTGCAGAGATGAGCAACATGTCACCCGCCCCCCCCATTCCAGGAGCACACAGTCTAGCCGAGAGACAGTTGGAGAACAAAGATTGTACTGCAACAGGTCCAGGCAGCTCAGGCTATTATGTGAGCAGAAAGGAGTTGGTGATAGACTGTTGGCCACTGAGGGAGATTCAGTGATGAATGAGTGATGTTAGGTTTATTTTAAATGAAAATAAAACTGAAAATTCTGGAAGCAAAACACATTTCTACAGTCAAAATGACAACTCTCTCCTAGAACTGCAAAGGCTTCAGGAGATCTCAAGTGGCACAATTCACTCGTTAGACACCCACAGTTAAGGGTAAACCCACTGCCTGGACCACTTCCTCAAAGCTGGGATTAACCCAAGGCCCTCCTTCTCCCAGACCTCTCCCTGACCTCTCCCTGTGTCTAGTGAGTAGGAAGCACTCAATTCCCAAGCTGCCTGCAAGGAAAGAACAGGTTGTGCAAAGGTCAGTTAGTCTGCCTGTTCAGTTGTGCCCCATGTGGGCCTGGCTCTCAGAGGAGCTATTGTGCAAGAGTGATGCCTGGGATTCCAAACCAGCCTCAAATTGTAGGTCACCCGCTTCACTGAGCATCTCTCCACCCAGAGGGTTCCTCTCTACCTGCTGAAAGGGTGAGAAGCTCCCTGGTGCAGGTGCAGCTGGAAGGAAGGAAGTGACCCATGTAGTCTAAATCTTTGCATACAGGCTATGAGTCAATTGAAAATTCAGAAAAATACATGCTACTCGTTTGGATCTTTTGTGAAGCCTGGTAGTTAAGCCAGGAGCCAGAATGCCTGGGTTCAAATCCTGGTTTGGGCATGTTCATTACTCTCTCTATGCTTTGGTTCAAGCATGAAATAGAAGTAGGATCGCTAAGATTGAATTATGCAACGCATGTGAAGTGATTAGCAGAATGTTTGGCCAAGAGTAAAACTCCAATATATGCAAATCTGTCATCAACCTCCTAACATTCAATCCTTTATTTATTCAATCATACCTGAATACAGAGTCCTTCCTATGAGCAAGAGATAGTGCTTGACACGTTTATGGGAAAGAGAAGGTTTTTAAGACTAGAGTCCAAGTTTTTATGAACATAGAGTTTAGTAGGAAAGCAACATGTGCCCTAGAAACAGCGAAGGAGCGAAATAGGGCATCTTACAATGAAAGATACTGAATCAGACAGAAGTAACTTTCCCTTGCTTGAAGATTCCTTCCAATTATGTCTTCTCTTTGATTCTGGGATTGTACTTAAAGGCTGATATCACGGACAGTAGAAACTATAGGACTTCAGAGAATGGAAAGGCCAGTGTAGCGGGGGTAGGGGCGCAGCTGGGACACCCAGGAGGAAGCGGTGCAGGCAGTGGGCTCAATGGCCTATGAAGTGATCCTGATGTCACTTCAGGATTGATTTTGGCGAGTACCTACTTTGTGAAGTACGTTGTTCTAGGCATTGCAGATAAGGAAACTAACACAACATTGTAAATCAACTATACGCCAATAAAAATTAAGTTAAAAAATAAATGTATTCATATATTTATATATGGAGCTAGAGAGAGAGATAAGAGTTACGATATGATTTCCATTTTCTTTGTTGTTGTCTCTGCTGATCTGTGTGTGTGCGTGTGTGCGTGTGCATTTCCTTTAGAAAATTTGGAGAGTTTATATGTTCTTAGGTCTTATTGTGGTTACCACAATAATCATAAATAATATACATAAATCTGTATTTCCTGAGGTATCTACTTTTATCGGTATGTTGAAGTTTTGTTATGAAAAATGAGGAAGTCAATACAATTACATTTCTCCTTAATTTCATAATTAAGGACATTAATTTCCTGATTTCTAAAAATTATTGTTTTTTATTGTTATTGTTAATTATTGTTCTATTGATTCCTAATTGCTATTAAATCATTACTGAGAAAAACCTAGATTGGTAAATTTTTGTCTACATATTTTTTGAATTTGGTTTCCTAATGTTTTGCTTAAATTTTTACATCTATATGCATGAATAAATCTGAGGCTATAATTTTCCTTTTATATGCTGTCATTGTCAGATTTGGAATTATTACCTCTTTTCTAGCCTCTCAACTGTAGGCCATTTGTTTCCCAAGGGACATTTAGTAGCATCTGGAGACTATTTTTATGGTCATGACCCGAGGGGCAGACGCTACTGGCATCTAATGGGTAGAGACGAGCGATCCTGCTCAACATCGTACGCGGCACGGGGAAGCTCCCCACAGCAACGATTAGTGCCAAGGTTGAGAAATCCTGCTCCAGAGCATTTTGAGGAAGATTGGAATGATTAGGCCTTTAACTTTTGGTAGAATTTGCCTGTAAAAGCGTCTGCATTTAGTTATATCATTCTTCTAAAGTAGTAAGATGGTTTTAATTTTTTATTGTAGAGGTAAGTGAATTGAGGTTCTGTGATATTAAGTTAATGTTAGAGTAGCATTTACAAATAAAATCATTGGATGTCATGCATTTACTTACTTACTCATTTATCAAATAATGATTTTTTACCTAGTATATGCATGGAAGGGTCTCTGTTAGGTACTGTGAGATGCACAAATGAAGATGCCACTCTTTTTTTATGAGAGTCTGGTAAGGAGGATCAAGCATGTAGCCATATGATTGTAATCCAAAACAGGAGTAAGAAGTAAGTACCATGAAAAGAACACAAATAAAATTCTATAGAGGAGAGAGAGAGAGAGAGAGAGAGAGAGAGAGATCTAGGCCAGGGAATCAGAAAAGAAATTTGATAAAGTATTTTCTATAGGCAGATTTAAAGGGACTAGATGATCTGGGTTGGCATAAAAAGTGGTGAGTCTTTCGGCAGAGGGCTTGAGAAAGCAAGTAGAAGTAATCACATTACAAAGAGAAGCTGAAGTTTCATGATGGAGGGCCTCAAATAACAAACTAAGGGCTTAAATTTCAGCCTGTGGAACACAGAGAAGAGAGCTCCTGTAGTTATCTGTGTAGGGTAGTCGACTGATATAAGTTGTGTTCCAGCAAAAAATACTTTGGAGGCCTTGCAGATATGTATGGGGGTAGGTTATCACTTCAAAAACTGAGAGCTTCTTCCAAGCCCCATTTTATTTACATTCTTGTTCCTTAACCCAGGCTCTGTCTCCGATCCTGATCTGGCCCTGTCGTGGCAGTTTGTCTGTGATGACTGCAATTTGTTCATCCCCATCCGATATTCTAATCTCCTGCCTGCCACTGAGATTAATATGTTTGGTTACGTTTCACAAATGAGGAAGCCAAAATTCTGTGAGCTAGTGTGGACCCCTGCTGTTTCCCAGCCCACGTGGAGAGAGTGGAAATTGGATTTTGCTACCAAAAACCAGGGCTGGCAGCTGCTGAGCCCTGGGAGATCATACAACCTGCCAGGATCCTTGCTACCCTCCATCTCGGCACAGCCATACCCACTTTTTTTGTTGTTGTGTGTGAACTCAGCTATGCATGAAATTCAATAGTTTCCATAGATAAATCTGATCAGCATGACCGAATATAACCAAGACTCTGAGAGAACAAAATAGGAATGCATCTCTTTTATCAATAATCCTAAGCACATTTTAAAAATATAACAACTTTTTCCAAAGTTACTTCAATTAAACAGCCTCACGTCACTGCTGTTCTCAGAGCAATGATTCAGCAATGAAACTCACGTCATGTAAAATTTGTTGACCAGTGAGGAAGAAATAAGAGTGTGAGATTGCAAAATCCATTTCTTCTTGATAAACCCCTTGAGTTTCAACTTATCCAGGTTATGTAACCAGAGAAATATGACGAACTCTGCGGTTTCCAAGGAAAAGGAAACTCAAACATCTCACTTTCACACGGCAAGCCGACAGGAACATATGAAGGCATATGAAGAATATGCGCATATGTATATATATATATAAAAAACACACATACATATATACACATGTGTGTATATATACGCATGTGGATACACAACGTGCACATACATAGTATTGTGAAACACACTGCAAACAAAACTCATATATATGTGTATGTATGTATGTGTGTTTACATATGAAGGTAAGCACAGACTGCAAGTACAGCATAAATCCATAATATAGCCCTTTGAAATTCTAAAAGAAGACAAGGAGAGAAGTTGTAACATTAAAAAAATAATTGTGTAATCACTTTGTGATTAACTGCAAAAACATTAATGAAAAGATTAATATAACCTTGGATATAACAGATTGATATAAGATTTGTTAAGCTTATATGAAGAATTTGAGGCCATTTCTTCATCTGATGTTGGCAAAAGGAGTTATCTGCTTGAGAACGAATTGTGTAATCTTGACAAGATTTTAGTGCAATAACTCATTGTACCAACGGAAGTTGAGCGACAGGTAGAAATAATGGAAGGGAGGAGGTGCAGGCTGGTGGCCACTATCTATGAGACCTGGCTTTGTAAGACCAGAACTTGGGAAAATTAAACTTTCAGAAAGAGTTTGCTCAATACTTTAAAAAGTATTAAAGTTGCTAGCAGTAAAAGAAGACTGTGCAAAAGCAACAATGCGTTTGATTGGCATATTACAGCTCTCATTCAGATGAATAAATTTGAGAGGATGGTGGGCTCAGGAGAGTATAGTCAACACTTTTCCATATTGAAAATAAGTTGTTATAGTCTCTACCATAAACTGGAGTTATAAAAACAGTTCAGGTTTTATACAGCATGCAGAAGAGAGGAAGTGAAAATGGATGGCGGTCTTAATCTTGATTCTACTGTGTATCTGGAACTATTCAAGAAAACTTCATGTGCTATATCTCATGTGTTGTTGAGATCTAATTTCCATGCTCATCATCCTGAGTTCTCATTTAAAACAGAATTCAGTATACACTCAGATAGAAAATTTCAAATTTGCTATTCGCCTCCCAAACTCTTCAATGCAAAAATGGGTGAGATGCATATTTTTTATAGCTTTCTGCTTAATGTTTTCTTTTTCTTTTTTTTGAAACAAACAGGCCTTCATTTAGAGCACCCTTTAGAGAAAGCTAGAGGTAAGAAACATAGGGAAAGCATATCTATATGTCGTATATATCCTTAGGAATTCTGAGTTTCAGCTTGAGGTACTTGAGGTCCAAACTATTTTTGGACCAGGTTTTCAGAATAGGGGCAAAGGCCATCATAGTAACTTGTTTATTCTGATAGATGCTCCCTCCTTTCTACTCTCCATATGGTTCTGGGTCGTTACAGTCTTCTGCTGAGAGAAGGATGAAATTAATGGCAAAGGATTTGGGAAGTTATTGGCATTTGGGAATTTATAAAATATTTATGAAAACCTGTCTGGGTGAGAATTACTCTGGGGCATTGCCTAATCCCAAAGGATGGAGAAATTTGCCCAAATGCTAATCAGATTTCTTAGGATTCAACCAAACATTTCTGTTTTAATTCATGTTATTCCGAGGATTATGGGAGCCATGATGATTTAGTGAGAGAGCAGGAGTCTAATTTAGTCCAATAATTATTTCACAAGAGACAAGCAAGGAGACTAAAATAATCCCAAAATATACCAGAGGAGAAATATTGAGCAAAACCATGAGAGAGACGATGTATCGGAAACCAATCAATCCACAGAGAGGCTGTTCTAGACACCAAGTGGGAACAAACAAAGGAAACAGAAGACCCTGTCCAGCCTGCTGAGAGGATTTGGATACAGAGGCAGGAAAGCAGCAGAAGGTATCCCAGGCATTGTATGCTCTAGAAGTTCTGGGAACCAAGGAAGAAATCCTAGGCAAGCTGGGAAAGTTTGCTGGAGGATGTAAAAACTGGAAATGGAGCAGTGGATTGATCAAAGAGAGGCAAGCAGATCCTAGAATGTTCCTAAGAGAGTAAAGGGCAATTTTGGCTGGTCCCAATACCAGTTGGGGGGTATTTGGAAATACAAAAGTAACAACAGGGATTGTGCATAAATTATGCATCAATTTATGTCAGGCACTGCTATGTTCGTTTTCATATGTTACACAATCCTCACAACTCTATGAGAACGTACGTTATTAATCGCATGACATATTAAGAACATGAAGTTTCGCCTATAGAACTAGCCCAAGATCACACATCTAGTTCTGATTTGTAGATATTAAGAGTATCATAACTCAGGTAGATTTTTTTGTTTTTAAACAAGCAGGACTGTTTAAGTGAGATGTATTAGCCAAAACCTTTGGTCATTGGGAGCACAGATGGTGAACTTGGAAGCACTCCTGTATTGGTGAGCTTTTGAAATGGATAAGAGTTTTCAGATCATTGACAACTTCAAGATTCTATGGCAGTAGAATCCATGGATAAGTAAATGCAAAGTGAATTTTTACCTCAGCCTTGGCATGAATATCAGCCGGCAGACACCTCTTCTGCTCACGGGTGCTTCAAAGGCCATTTCTCCAGGAACTGCTGTGCAGTGCAAACTGTATTTGTAAATTCTCCCTCCGTATAGCCTGTGGCTAATTTGCCTACAGACCTTAAATCTGGCAGAATTTTATGAACTGAGACTCTCTATACAAGTGTAATTAAGAGGCACTTTACAATTTGAGGTTCTAAATAATGGCTTAAGGGCAAAAAGATTTTTTTTTTAAGGGTGAAGAACAGAAAGTGCAAATTAAAAAAAATTACCCTTCATTTGATATAAAAGAAATGCACGTTAAAAGTGGAAAATTTTGGAAACTCAGAAAAGTAAAGATGTTAAACTACAATGACCCTTAAACCCAGCATCCACAGATAATCACTCTTAGCAATTCAACATAGTCCCAACAATTCAGCAAGTTCCTTCCAGCTCTGTTTTATATAGATGAAATAATATTTTCGAAAACGGGGATTCTCAAACTCTTTGACCTCAGTTTTTACATCTTAAAAATTACTGGGGCTTCCCTGGTGGCGCAGTGGTTGAGAGTCCACCTGCCGATGCAGGGGACACGAGTTCGTGCCCCGGTCGGGGAAGATCCCACATGCCGC
>NC_041225.1:37462186-37523681 GCF_002837175.3 Physeter macrocephalus
GAGAGGCCACAGCAGTGAGAGGCCCGTGTACCGCAAAAAAAAAAAAAAAAAAAAAAAAAAAAAAAAATTATTGAAGATTCCAAAGTATGCTATTTTATGTGTTTTGCTATTGATACATACTGTTGGATATTACACTTGAAAAAAAATAGGTGTTTATTTATTTGTTTAAAATTGCAGTAATAAATTCATTACATGTTAATACAAATGACATACATTAGTAAAAATAACTATATTTTTCAAAATAAAAATTTTTGTGAAAAGAATGGCATCATTTTACAAATCTTTTTAATGTCTGATTTAATTGAAAACGGCTGGATTCTTACATCTGCTTCTGCATTCATCCTGTTGTGATATATTGTTTTAGGTGAAATATACGAAAAAAAATTCAGCCTCATATAGGTATGAAACTGGAAAAGGAAGGAGTATTTTACTAGTTTTTTTAGATAATTGTGACTGTCCTATAGTCTCTGGAAAACTCCACTGTACATTCATGAGAGAGAGTAAAATGGCAAATACTCTCTTAGCATTATTATGAAAATAGTTTTCACTTCACAGACTCCCTAAAATTTTGAGTCTTAGGGACCCCCAACAGTCTCTCTACGAGACTTTGAGAGTCCCCCACTACATATATATTCTGTGTTTATCACTCAACTGTATATTTAAACATTATTAAAATAATTAAAATTAAGATCTGTTATAATTGATTTAACCATTTCCCTGTTATTTGGGCATTTAGTTTCATCCTGTCTTATACGAACAAAAATAACACTGGAATAAATAAATATCTTTTAACCATAATTTCACATCTGAATTTCATACTCTACTCTTTTAAGGCAGATTACCAGAATCTGAAGATTGTATTTTATGATACTTAATATGTTTCACCAACTTGATTTCAAGAAAAATTCTACCAACTTCTAGTCATCAAATAGGATATAAGCACATATCTCACTGAGTCCTCAGCAGCACTGAATACATTATATCAAATAATCATTGCTTTGCTGTTCAGAAAACATTTTTTTCTCCAATTATTTGCATACTGATGAGGTTAACTAATTTTTATACTTATTAGTCACCAACGAATATTCTCTATGTGTAAATATAACAGTGGGCTTCCTGACATTAGTGCTGATCACTAATTCTGTCACTGTGAAAGATGTTTATAAATCTGATCAAATACTGAAACAATTTCCCTTAATAATATAATACCGTAAGCAGGGGGGTGTGCATGTTATAGTTTGCTAAGGTTGCTGCAACAAAGTTCGACAAACTGGGTGGCTTAAGCAGTAGAAGTTTGTTGTCTCAGAGTTCTGGAGGACAGAAGTCTGAAATCAAGGTGGGGGCAGGCTTGATTTTTTTCTGAAGGCGGTGAGGGAGACTGATTCTTGCCTCTCTCCTAGTTTCTGGTGGTTTCCTGGCAAACTTTGGTGTTCCTTGGCTTATAGAACCATCACCCCAGTCTCTGATTTCATCTTCACGTGGCATTTTTCCTGTGAGTGTGTGAGTGTGTGTGTGTGTGTGTGCGCGTGTGTGTGTGTGTGTGTGTGTGCCTGTATCCAAGTTTTCCCTTTTTATATGGTCACCAGTCATATTGGATTAGGGGCCCACCCTACTCCAGCATGACCCCCTTTTAACTAATCACATCTGCAATGCCCTTATTTGCAAATAAGTTCACATTCTGAGGTACTGGGGGTTAGGATATCAACATAAAAATTTTGGAGGGACACTACTCAGTCATATGACTCACAGACTGACACATCTAGTGCAGCGTAAAATTCCAAGATTCAGACTGACCCCTACTACCCACCCCCTATTCCTAATAAGAAACTTCACATCTTTCAGTGGCCTATATAGTTAGGTACAAGAGGAACACAATCTTTGTTCTCCTCATCCTCTTCCTCTTCCTTTTCCTCCTCCTCCTTTTCCTTTTCCTCCTCCTCATCCATTACAGATGTCCAGAATTTTACTGATCACAAATCACTTCTGCATGCCTGATATCACTTGACCTTCTCAGCTATTTAATGAAGGCAGTGTTGAGATAATAATACACAGTTTAAAGGAACCTGAGGCTCAGACAGTTTGCCTTGCAATCACAGATCACTGTGAAACATGAGAGACTCACCTTGTGTTTGGATCAGAGCCAGTAGGGTCAGCTTTAATGACCACAGCTCTAGATAACAGCCACACAAAATGCTTTTGGATTAACAAAAAATAGCATATAGAGTTAACACTAGGATGGTGAATTATAGCTTAAATAAGAAAATTCAGTTTCCTAGAATAATTGTTACTCATCTTTTGAGAGAATAGTTACAATTTCTTATAACATGTATGTTTTGCAATCTTTGTTACCTTAAGCTTTGTGGTAAATAGTTGCATTAACAAGCTTTATAGTCAGGCAGTTACAAATCTCTGAGGGTCTTATTTCTTCTCATTAATTGTTGGTAAATATAAGATAAAGATATGTAAGCAAAATAATCAGAGGCAATATTTAATCTTCATAAGACCTTTGCTCCAATAGGCTAATTTCTAACAACACTATTGGTTTATTGTATTCCTAGGAACACAGAAGTGTAACCATTGTATTAGTTCCACCTATTTTTTATTTACAGAGAAAGTAAATATAAATCGTCTTTTTATTTTCCGTTCATGTAAAAAACTTCTCAACTCTGCAGTTGTCGCTTACATTTGCAATATCAAGATCAGTCAAAATTGGAAGTTTTTAATTTTTGATTCTAGTCACAGAATCAGCTAGTGGTAAATCCACTGGGAAATATACAAAAGGAAGTTCATCACAGCAATATTACAATGCACGAAAAGAGCCCAGCTGTCTACTGTTAGAGCAATAGATAAATACACTGTGATAGTCTCACTTAATTAATGGTATAGGACAGAGAAAATGAGTGAATCAGTATGGCTGACTCTCAGAAACAATATACTGAAAGCAGTCTCAGAAGAATGCGTGCAATATGCATCTGGTTTTATAAAGTTCAGAAACATGCAAAACTCAGGAATATATTGTTCAAGAATGCATCCTGGTGTGTACAGAGTATAAAGAAAAACAGAACAATGATAAACACATGATTTAGGTGTGTGGTTTTCTGCGTGGCAACAAGACAGGGAAATTCACTCAGGAACGTCCAACGGACCTCTGGTAGATCTGACACACAGACCCTACCTCTGCGGGAAGAGTAAGAGGGAAGAAAATAAAGGGGGATGTTTGAATGAAGCAACCCTGACCGAGGTCAATATGCACTGTGTGTCTGCTATGTGCCTCTGCACTGCTGGATACATCTGAGTGGGTGAGAGGAAGCGGAAATAAATCAGGCCTGACTCTTGCCCTTGTGGAACTTAGTGAAACCATTCAGGAGGCAATATTCACCTCAGAAAATAAGCCAGGGCTTCAGGCAATCTGTGCTTTCTTCATCGTGCGGCTGGGCTCTTGTTACAGTCCCAATTAGTCAAGAAAAATCTGTTCTGTCCACCTGTCCAACACAACACTTTGCAAGTCCTTTCTCTAGAGTCACTGATCTTTAGAGTTGTAACCTAATGAAAACTCTTCCATCGTACCCCAGCGCTTGTAGCATATGCCAAGCTCTGTGCCGCAGCCCACAAGGGCGTTCAAACTCTGGCTTCTAAGTAACCAAGCTTCTCCCCCCGGCTCTGCCAAATGACTGCCCCAGACCATTTGCTCCTGCTTTTGCAAATCTTCAAATTTGGCAAGCCTGATCAGTCTTCTGGGTCTTTGCACATGCTGATGGGTCTGGGTGGAGTACACTACGGGGTACCTCATTAACACCACCCAGCTCCTTGATACTCGGTGCAGGAAGCCTTTCCTTACCCTTAACCTGGGATAGATACCCCTCACCTGTACCCTCAAGACCCTTATACTTACCTCTGTCAACAACACATACTTACCACAATGTTAAGTAATTATCTGTTGTTTTTCTGTTTCCCTGATAATTCTAAGAGCTCCCTGACGTACAGGAATTTCAGGGTTTTATGTAAAGGGTAATATTAGTAACCAATAAAACCAAATAGGCCATGAAGCAGCATTTGCAGATAAAAAAACGAGTGATTCATCTAAATATTATAGGGGTATATAGGGCGAGATGTACATCTTATTGGAGGAAGCAAGAGTTGAACTGGCTTTCAAAGGGTAGACTTGGATCGGCAGAAAAAAAGGGCAATAACATTCCCAAAGGGGAAGCACATAAGCAAAAGTACAGAGGGAAGAATTTGGAAGGTATCTCAGCAACAATGAAAGCACAGGAATGATTAAGCAAGAAGTTCATATTATCATGGGGGATAACTTTGGAAAAGAAAATTGGGCTAAATTAGGACAGTAGTTGGGTATACATCTTGCATGAAATGGGAAGGACAGTGAAGAACGTAGATCATCTGAATGATCTGATGAAACTCTGAAGTCAATTCTGAGTTAACAAGGCAAAATCATTCAAAATTAAAACTGCAAACGTCAAAGCTAAGCTTGTCTTTCTGCCCCTGATCACAAATACATACTAAGTTCTGAACAGTACCTGCCTTAGTCCTCCTCAAGGAGGATGCCTGGCAAATTGGAGGCAATAGGAAAGACTGACTCATTCCAATTACTCTTTTGAAAATGAAAGAGGTACAGGAAGTAAACCCACTTAAGTGCTCAGGGAAATTGTGAAGCGCCCGTCAGATTGGAATAATTGTATGGCAGCCTTTTGTGAGCTGTGATGGAGGATGGTTTAGGTAAGAAAAAAACCTCAGCGAAGCAAAATGCTTTCCTCCACTTAACAGTTTTAGAAATAGACTGTAAATGATGGTGTTTATGTGCTCCAGGCGAGTTTCCACAGAGAAAGGAATGTCCCCAGGAAGGGAAACCTTCCGGGAACCAGCTGCAGAGCATGACCTGCCTCTGCCTAATCCTCTACCCTCCCAGGTCCTCTCTGCCCTTACCTCTCATGGTTGCTGCTCTAGCACCAAGGAACTCAGTGCAAAACCAAGTCAAAGAATTATTTGCGAGCTGAGGGTATGGGCTTCTGCAATGGAGACCAATGCCGCTGAGAGCTTAAGGGACCCCAAGAAATAGCACCCTTCTCTCACTGCAAGGCAGAGATCAAGATATTATTTTCACGACCGAAATTAAGCAGATGCTGGATAACGTGGCGTTGGCATGCTATAATAATGAACTATCGAACACCAAAGGGAAACGCTCGACCTCTTCACATTGTGTGCGGCACTTCTAAAGTATAGCACGGGGAGGAAGAGCACATGTGCACTTGCTGAGGGCAGTGAGCTTTCAAGGAGAAAAGGTGCCAGAAGGGACTTAACTTCTCATTCCCGGTTTCTTTTTACCAAATAGACAGTTGAGTAAAGTTATTCCTCTTCCCTGAGGGCTGAGTGATTAAAGGAAAGTAGAGAGACTGCAAGAGTCAGTCTAGTGGAACCCCCTCCAAAGCGAAGAAACTGTGACTGGAGAAGGGTAAGCCCACCTAGCAAATTTCTAAAATCTCAGTGTTCTCGGAGCGGCTGGAGGAAACGATTTTTATCTGGAAGAGCAAATCCAGAGCCCTTATGGGTCTCACTGAATTTGATTTACAGGTAGGGAGATGGGGGGCGCACAGAGGGGTGAGAATGGTTAACTGTATTAAAGGAGGCCGGGGAAGGTTTCATAAAGGAGATGACATTTGACCTCTAGTCCTAAAATAGTAAAGTGAAGATTCCAGACAGAATGTACAAGGCATGGATTTTGAAATGGCAAGAAATCTCTGGAAAATTCCAAATACTCTGTGTAAATCTGGGGTAGTGAGTGAAAAAAACTGAGATTATATAGGTACACAGGTGAGCCTGGTCATGGGTCATGGGAGGACTTGTTTCCAGGAGATGATCTTGTTCTCTTAGAAATGGGGGAACCACTCAAGGGGTTCACAAATGATTTGCTCCCTGAGGTTCTCTGATGTCCCGGTGATCCTCATCCCCTGATCTTGTGTTTGCTCCCATCTTGAGCACAGCTCTGCTTCTACTCTGTCACTGTGTCAGCAATGTACTTCAGCTGAACTCTCCAGGTCTTATTTAATGGTGCACAATACATTCTTTTATAATTCAATGGAATTGTCTGACCTTTCACTAATAATTGAGTGAGGAGGGAGAGGCATGAAAATGATAAAAACATGACCCTTATTTTAAGGAGCACCTTTTACAGTTAAGGGAGACATGTGTCTACCAAGCTAAATCTAGAACAAATCTAAGACAGAGCTTCAAAAAGGGGCAAATTAAGTACCTTTGGAGCACAGAGAAGGAAACACTCAATATCCTCCATGAGGTTTCTAGTTAAAGAGGACTACACAAAAAGCGTAATCACGCATATGACGGGGCAGTTTTATACATGAAACTGATTGTCATGTTAATCTCTATATGTATTTATGTCTGCTTGGTCCACACATGCTTGCAGTATATTGGAACTTGCACAGAGCTAATGGTATAAATTGGAGATGATGAGAATCTGGAGAAGAGCAGATGTGGGGAGATGGGACACAGGGGACACGGACACAGATGATTGATTTCTGAGGTCAGATGGAGAGAAGAGCTGCGGTTTGAAGGTGAGGGAGCAAAGATATATTGCTCGACTTTCTGACTCTGGTGATGAGGCAGAGATTACTCAATCCTGTAGGCCAGAAACCTGCAGCTGCTCAAGGCTCCTGGGAGTAATCCCTGGGGGGAGGGTCTGTAAAAGACTCTGGAATGGACCAAAAAGATTACAGAGTTAACTCAATGGAAAAGTAGGGACTGTATAGCACCCTCTTCTGGTTTATCTGATTTTATTGAGTTGTTATGCCTTTCTTTGTCTTTATCTTTATCTTTATCTATCTTTGTCTTTATCTACAATAAATTGTAGATAACTGACTGATAACAATGCAGATGATTCTTGGTCACAGATATGCAAACACATTTTTTGTCCAATGGAGGACAATTTATCTCACCACCACTTCCTTGCAGACAATTGTCATACTGAATTCTCCTTTGAACTGATTGTAACATTTTATTGTTCTCCTAATTAACTAATGAGTTAATTAATTCATCGTTGACACATGTCAAGTTTATATATATATGAGTGATGATTTTACCTTCTTAAACAAAATTATCTTTTAATGTCCCTCATTGACTTGAACTTTATCCGAATGTGGGTCCAAGGAATGTGGGTCTTTAACCTCACATTTCCAGTGGCAGGGAAAGGGCTCCTTGGCCCTCTAGTACATAACCTGAGTTCGTGTCGACTAATCCAGAAATCTGACAGGTGAGTGACTAGTCACCTCTTTCTTCCTGGATGCCTCAATGAAGTGACTATTTCTCCCGCAATTCTCTCCAGGAAAGAACATGTGTGAGGTTAAAGCCTGAGACAAGGATTTCTTGTCTTGCCTTTAAGCTTTTGAAATGTCAGCCGCTTATTGTAAGCAAATAGTGTGCTCTGGCTGCCCTCTAATATACTCATATCTCATATTCTTCCCATGCATTTATTAGTTGTATCTGGAGAAAATTTCTAAGCCAACAGAACACAATGGGCCATTGGGGAAGGAGTCTTAAGTGTAAGCATTATTCTCATCAAAAATAAATTCTAAAAGGTAGTTCACTGGGTAGAAGGAAATTCTATTTGGGGACACTCAAACAATGCTCCCATCTGATGGTTGTACCCTGCTAGTAGATTCGACTGCCCCCTCCTTTGTGGCCCCAGCATGTCCAGTACATACTCCTGTCCTAATGGCTGTAATCTTTGATTGCATTTATTTCTTGATGTATCTGTCTCTTTACTAAGTTGTGAGGCCCTTGAGAACAGGAAGGAGACTTATTTGATCTCTCCTCAACATTACGCACAAATTTGGAATATAGCAAGTTTTTAATATGTATCCCTGCATCTCTACCTCTTTGTAATTTCCACCCCGAGGGTCCCGGGGTGTCCTTTGGAGTTGGACAGACCAAATATGTTGCTCCCCCCAGTGTCATGGAGATAAGGCAGAGAATAAGCTGCTAAAAGAGAAAGCAATTAGAATCATGGAAGCCACTAAATTAGACTCTCTCTAGACATCCTCCAAGAATCATAGAAATAGAAAAGAAAATCAGTAAAACTCCAAATTAGACCAGGCCTGCGGCATGATTGTGAGAAAGAGCGTACTAAAACTTCAATTTATATGTAAGTGGGGAAATAAACATTAGAAACTAGTAGATTGCCTCTGGAGCTCCCGCCAGAGCTGAGACTTGTGTGGGACCACGTGGAAGAAAGGTGTAGGGTCCTGGGTGTGACAGGAGACAGATGGCACCCACAAGAGTTCACAATCAGAAGAAGAAGGAAGGCCCCACCTGAGGGAGGACAGATCTGAAGACTGGAAGTCAGAGCTACTGTAGAGTTAATTCTGGAATCTAAGTACCTAGGAAGGAGTAGAGCTGTCCATTGTACTATACTAAATATTCTGTGCATTTACGAAACCTCATCATAGTATGCTGAAAAACTACAAAGAGGCCATGAAAAGGTCCAAAAGTATGGTTGAGAGAACATGCTGTGTGAACAAAGGAGAAGTCACTGCCCTCGTGGGGCTATAACAGAAGGGGGATTTGAGGGGGGTCTGGAAGGGAGCACAGGACTACCTACTCACCAGGAGGGGGGCCTGGGCAGCAAGTTCCCTCGTTGACTCTCAACAGATGTCTGGGCACTGACTTGACCCCCTTGAAGCTTCAGACCTTCCTCAGTCCAGGGGTGCCCGTCAATATTCATATTCTCTGTATTAATCTGTCCTCATGTCTCGGGTTCAATCCTGTCCTTGAATTTGGCAGGGTCCAGGTTGCTGCAGAGATAAAATTGGTGGAAATAGATATAGTATCAATGAGTAAACATTTTAGATAGATTATAGGATTTATATTTTCGGTGTTAATATAGAACTAAGGCTCAACTTTACATCTAGATCAAGTTTTTAGGCATAGAGAGCTATTAACTGCCCTTCTGTGATCTGTTTTCTCTATCAGAGGCCACTTTGGTGCCTATGCTAATCTGATATTCCTTGCACACGTCTAGAAAAATATACAAAGTATCCTTTGCTCAGGTGTACTGTAGGGAACTAAATAACATTCATTGAGAAGATGCACAGAGCCAGGCATTATGGTAAGTGTACATTTTATGTACATTTTATCAGATCTTCTCTACTTGGGTATGATGGAACCCGGGGCGCCATGAAAGAGTTGCAGATGAGCTGAGATATTGATACTCTCTGCCTTTGAGGTGTCTGAACAGGACTGAGGCAGCCGGAACCCGTGGGCCAGACACATCAGGCCCCAAAGAGCCTATGTTTTCTGTGTGCCTGCCATGAAACATCTGGATCTCACTGTGTTATAGCATTTATTCCTCAAGGCAAACTGTAAGGTAAATACTACTTTCACCATTTCAGACATGGTGGGCTCAGAGGAGGCTCCAAATAAACTAGTAACTAGTTAATTAGTCAGCGTCAGATCTCACAGACAGTGAGTGGCAGAGTCAGGGGTGCAGTTGTGTCTGCCTGGTACTGAACGCTGAGATTTTCCTCTACCCCACACGTTTCAGTTACCAGGACCCTTAGGGGTGGCCTCAGTGCAGAAGGCTTAGGACATCTCTGCATGATATCTGCAGACTCTCAGAGGGCAAGGATTCAGATTTGGAAGCTGAAGTAACAAAAGAACTGGGAGGAGCTCCCAGACTGCATCAGGTTCTGGAATGAGTGGGACTCTCTGCTGAACAGTACAGCCTGATCACAGCACAGCAGTGAAAGAGGCTGGGGAGTCAACTGGGTTCAAGCCCTCGATGTCCTGTGTGACAGAGTACGGAAACTGGGCAAGGAGGCATAGAGAGTGGGAAGCCACTGAAGCTTTTCTTTCCTTTAGTTTTCCCTTCAAATAGCTTTTATTAAGTCTCTCCTGTCCCTGGGTGGACCTGGAGTCATTCTAACACGGAAGCCCAGGCCACATGAACTCAGCAGGCCCTCCTGTTTGCCTGCAGGATGCCAGTCCCTCTGGGGCATCCTCAGGGTGTTACCTTCTCTCACAAATTAGGTCAGTTGGCTTCCTCAGCAGCTGGACCAGTGCCCATGTTGCCGCCACGGCTTGTCCCTGAGCCAACGCTTTCTGCTCCATTGAGGACACTGCCCCTGATGCTGTGCTGCCCCTGGCTGGGATGTGGACTTTGCAATGCTTGCCTCAGAGCTGCTGCTTCTTGCTCTTGACCGTGCTCACATCCCACTGCTACTTGCCTCTAGGTTCCTCTGATTTCCCTCTGACTGCCTTCATTCCCCAGTGCCTTCCCACTCTAAAACACTTGCCTGCCACTTTCTTGGACCAGTCTTATCTCTGGCTGACTGCTCTAAGTGGTATTTGTATCCATTTGCTCCCTCACAAATCAACACCCAAGAGGCAGCTACCGTTGATTCAGCTATACTGTCACTACTTTCGGTTCTTATAATCCAGGGAGCTCTCACAGCAAGATGTGTTGGTGCAAGCTGTTAGAACGGTTCAGGTAACACCCACCATACTGTACTATTTCTCCCCCCTTAACTTCAGGCCCTGTAACTAACCTGGCTCATTATGGCAAATTTCTTCTTCCCTTGGGCTAGATTCTCTCCATAAGCATCCACATTCTTTTTAGAAATTTCATTCCACGGCGTTATTCCTGCCCAGTTTACCAGATGTGCTTGAAGATATGTTGGCATCCTAATCTTGGCGCTCTTAGAGTTATTTTCCTGGGATGTTAGCCAGCATCTATGTTAACAGTGGATAACAGGAGCTAGAAAGTCACAGAACTCACATACACTTTTCTCCTTATTTCAAAAGCATGTCATATTTACTGCAGAGATTTTAGACGATGCAGTAAAACAAAAGGAAGAAAATGAATATCCCTGGTAATTTCACCACCCAGAGATAAATGCAGTTAACATTTACTGAATGTCATTTATATTTATTATGTGACTACTATATTTATTACGTGTCTGCCATTGTGCTAAGCACTGGCAATAAAAAACAGACAAAACAGAAGTCTTGCCTGCCTGTATATTGTCTTATAACCTGTTCTTTCTTCCATGCTACTGTTTCATGCAGCCTATTTCATTTTATTCTTTATTGAAAATGAAAATTTTCTGAATTGTTTCTTGCACTGTGGATCAAGTCACATCCAGATACATACATGCCTTTTTCAGAATTTTCCAGCTGTCTGTCTTTCCCCTGCATTGCAGCACTTTTCTCCTAGACCTCCTTCTTCCCTCTTTATTTGCTCTTAGCTAGTGATTCAGCGAACTGTCATCCTCAGTATTTGTCAACAACCAGAGGGAATGGACTGCCTTGGGCTCTGCTCCGCCCACTTGCACGATGCTTGAGTCTTTCTCTCCCACCTACCAGTGGTGGATGTGACCCCTCATTCTCCAGTGCTCAGCTTCCCATCAGCACTTGCTTATTGTAGTAGGATATTCTGTTGAGCTGACAGCCTTCCCTATTCCCATACTTGAGGCACTGCCTTCTGTGGGGTGGGGTGGGAGCTGTAATTCTCAGGGTTCCCTGTTCCCTGTTCAGTGCTCACTGTTCCCGTAGTGGATCTTTCCAGCTACATACAGAGTTTTCCTTGTGGAGTGTGGCTGCAGATATAGATGCAGAAGGATAGCAGAAGGTGCTCTCTCACTCGAGGGGCAGATGGGCAACTGCTCAGCTTTTGGATTGGTTCCAATACCGGATAGTCTTTGAACTTGGGGAGAGATAATGGAAGAAGAAAACATGTTTTTCTTTACATAATCTCTGTTTCATAAAATAAAGCCCAGGTAGGTTTTTCTCTATGTTGTTTTAAACCTATTAGAGTTAGTAGAAATTTCTCTCAGTTTTGACATTAGAGTGTCAGTCCATCCTAATGGTCTCTGTTGTTATTTTTCAGTTTCTTTTCTTTATCTTCATTCATACTTCAATTGCAAGTTGGGAGAGATGTCCTTACTCCATGTAGGCGTACATCTAGCCTTCTCAATAATCATAATAGCTGCTTTATTGAGCACCTATGTGACTGCTACTTTTCTAATTGCTTTTTTAATGTTACCATTTTGGTTCTAATCCCATGAGGTAGGATCTTACAGTTAAAGAATCCAAGACTGAGAGGTTAATAAAGCATTAGACCCAAGACGCAGAACTTGTAAGATGCACGGTCTAGATTCAAACCTAGGACTCTCTCACACCGAGGCTCCTGACACTTCCCCAGTCTCTTGACACATTTAAAGTTAATTATCATTTGAGTTATTTTGGGACTCCCCTCTAGAAATGAATTAGGACTGAGCTCATGCAAAATTTCCTCTGATGGCGGCGTTGCGTGCTGCAGGTAAAGGGTAAGAACTGTTTGGCACTTGAATGCTATTTTCCTTTTTCCCTTCCTTCCTTCTCTGTACTCTCCTACCCTCCTTCATCCCTTTGCTCCAGGTTCTCATGCTACATTCAGTCCACGAACCAATATTACCTACTTTCTACACGCATACAATTCCTAGCACGGTGGGGTTGATTGGAAGTAAGTGGGTTCAAAAGCACTGCAGTAAAGAATGGCTTCTCTGACATCTGAAAATGGAGTGTAGACCTAGTCATAATCAGATGCCATTAACTGGTGATGTTTTCATGTGTCAATGCGAAGAGGGAGAAAAGTAGCCTCCCAGAGGAAACAGAAGAGCTGACAAGCTCTAAGACACCATGGCTGAGCTCTCTGGCGGGGCTGGTTGGTGCTCTAGCACATCAACAGGGGAAGGGGGCTAACACTCAGGATGTGCTATTAGGGCATCCCTGTCTCTTGAGGCATGAGACAGGGAGCAGACTCTCCCTAGCAATGGCCCTGGAGGGTAGATTGAGAAGACATGGGATTACCCAGGCTCTAGTCCTTCCTTCCATATTCAACAAGTGTGGCTCATGAAGTCCATCAACTTGATCACAAATGTAAAATCTATCCACTTCCTTCATGAACTCAATAACATCATACTTTTTTAAAGTACCTCCACTGATTCTTAAAAAGTAAATAGCAATGCCTGTTTGGGACTAAAGTCTATCTGTAAATTAAATATTTGAGATCCAGTAATAAAGCCTATCTCTGCACTTGAGCAAGTTATGTCTGGCCGAAAAAAGTTGTTGACTGATAGGTAAATGATTTAATTTTTCTCCAAATGGGTTTTAAACTTTATTCCTATTCTCAATACTTACACATTTGCAGCAAGACCAGCTCCCCAACAAGTTATCCCATTCCTACATAAACATATTCATGTGTTTTACCTCACTCACATTGCCTATGTGCATAAATACATGCACGATTATATTCTCATATAAAATATTCAAAATGAATTGGTCCACAACCCACTACTATATGATGAGTGCACATTACGGGTCTTGGCTGAGCAGACCGGGGTCTGTCTACACATTAATTCATAGTGACAATTCACAAGAGTTGCCTTAGTGAACCTGCCATTTATCTGTCCCATAAGGAAATCAGATTGTCAGACCTGAGAGCTGACACATATAGCAGTGTCTGTCAGAAAACTGAAGCTACTGCTCTCAAATAGACCTTCCAGAAAAACAAAGGCATTCAATCCCAGAGGCCACTAGGAAAACAAGGAGGGCTTTAGGTAATTTCTCAGGGAGAAGCACTGTGCCTCGCTGATGAGCTTCAAGACAGCCACAGCCTGTGACACATAAAGGTCACCAGTATCCCAGAGAAATTCTCTTTCTCTTTTTAAATAGCTAATTACTGAGATATTACTTCACATTCCACAAAAGTCACTCATTTAAAGTATACAATTCAGTGTTTCTTAGTCTGTTCGCAGAGTTAAACACCCATCACTGCTATCTAACTTATTTCAGTCACCCCCATCAGGAATCATTTCTCAATCCTGATACCCACCTGCCAGCATCCTCAGGCAACCATTAATCTACTTTCTATCTCTATGATTTGCCTATTTGGACATTTTATATACGTTGAAATTTTAAAGCATACCCACTAAATAATGGAAATACACCAATGAATGTGTAATTTCCAAATCAATAGTTGCAAAAAATTTATATGAAAAAGATCATTCCAAAAGAATACAGAAATGAGGAGAAACAAAAACAAAAGAAGCACGAAAAATAGGAAATAGAAGATAGGAATTAATAAAGATGAAATCAGAAAGTCAACAGAGAAAATATAAAAGTGATTTACAAAACAAAAAAATGCTGGGTCCTTAAAAAGATGATAAAGGAGACAAAGATGAGTCAAAATTGACTTAGAAAAAAGAAAAGGTAATAATAAACACTATTAAGAATTTAAAAGAAGTGTATAGGGTTTTACATTTGAGATTAAAAATGATAAAGGAATAAGTGATAAAATGAAGAATTTTCTTGAACATTTTAAGTTATCAGAGGTGACTTCAGAAGAGGTAGACAATAGAGATTGACCAGTAAGCACTTAACAACTCGAAACAATAGTAAAATGTCTCTCACTCAAAAACAAGGAAGCCCACATTATTTGCAAGGCAATGCTATTGAATCTCTAAAGAATAATATCTCACTTGTACACTTTTTTCTCTCCTGAGACTAGATAAGTGTTTTATATAAGTTTACTATCAACACCTGACAAGGCGACAGGAAAAAAGAACATTATTGAGCAATCGTTTGTAAGTACATAAATATAAAATGTATATATGTTGACAAAAAGATCAAATGTATCACAGAAATGCAGAGAGAATCCATTACCAGAATCTTTTTTTTAAGAAAAAATAACACACACTTACCTCAATATATATGGAAAATATTTTATAAATAATTTTTATTTAAAAAATGGTCTCATTTGTACAAAAATAGAAGGATATTGGTATTATCAGATAAAGGGTCTGTGACAAAAACGCACAGAAAATTCTACTTAGTGAAAAACCTTTAAAAACATTTCCATCAAAATTATGAAAAATATATGCCCATATTCACTGCAACTGTTCAACAGGTTCTGAGAAGCCATAACCATTGTGTGAGAGACAGAAATGAGAATAAGAATTGGAAATAAAAAGATAAAATGGCTTTTATTTGCTAATTATTACTTTCTACCCAGCAAATTCAAGATTCTAACAAACAAAAGATTATACTTAATAAGAATCTTCAGATAATTTTCTGGATAAAAGATTAATAATAAAAATTAATTTGCATTTTTTTGCATCAGGAACAACCAATGTAAAATGATACTCAGTATTTAAAGATATCAGTAAGTTTATTTTATTTCCTTCTCCCTTCCTTCCTTCCTTCCGTTCTTCCTTCCTTCCCTCCCTCCCTCCTTCCTTCCTTTCTTCCCTCCTTCCCTCCTTCCTTCTTTCATTCCTTTCTTCATTCCTTCCTTCCCTTCATTATCATTTTCCCTTAGTTTTGGGGTATTTTGTTCATTCTCTCCTCAATTCCTCATTGAAATGGAAAGTCCTTGGAATGAGTGTTAACTGCGTGCTTGCCTTAGGGGATAATAACACCTCCCAAGCTTGGAAGAGAGTAGGCACGGTGGCTGCAGCAGAAGAGAGAAGCCTGGGAGTCCAGTCCATCTCTGCACTGAAGGCAAAGGCTCTGCCCCTCCCGGGCCTTGTCCTACTACCCCTGCCGTCCCGTCAGCGTGAGCACATGGCAATGCCTGGCATGGAGTAGACTGGAGGAAAGGTGAGCTGTGTGAAGGCAGCCGAGCACCTTCCCCTGTGACAATCCTTAACGGACTGTGACACTAGTCCTAATGAAGATGAGCAGACAGAGGCTGGGCCCACATTTCTTAGGTGTTGAATTTACTCTTAACCGCACTGCAGAGTTCTGGGGCAGAAATCAATCTCCTTTCTGTTTACATCAAAACTCATGTTCTCCATTCAGTGTCTTAAAATCACTGGAGCAGAAATTTCATATTGAAATCTCATTTTGTTTAGAGAAACCAAACTGCATAAAATCATCTCTGCCTCTGTGACACACATTTTGGGGGAATTTTATGTGAAGTAAAATTCTTTATATTAAAGGTATCTCTGTGATGTCTAACATAACTAAGAGCAAAAGTCAGGCCAAGAACACAGCCTCTCTCATAAGACTAAAATGACATTCATCAAGTATTTACCTGAAAATAAGTATATTTTATACGTATGCTTAAAAACCTAAATCTTATTTCAAAAGCCACTGTGACCAAAGTCAATATAACTTCAAGTGAAAATGTAATCTATTCTTGGCTTGACAACAAGAGAAATAATACTGAAATAGAAATAAACAGAAGTAAAACTCTTTTAAACCCTATGAAATTGGGATAGGAATATTTACTCGGAGCTTTATATCTAGGGATCATTAACCAGTTAACTGCAGTGGGAGAGAAAAAGAGGGAAGATCTTGGGTTTATATCTAGTATTGTCCCCAGATTTTGGTGGTAGAGGGGATACCAGCCTAGTCCAGTGTGAAGTAATAACTGCTTAACCTCATCTGGACACAACAGGTCTCCAGATGCTGCTGGTGAAGATTCAGGGAAACAGAACTCAGAGGTCACAGGGGAAAACGAGAGAAACCAACTGGCAGTGATATTTGGACACATGGGAAGACCCAGAGCTGCCCAGAGTGTGGGCAGTAGCATCTCAGCCTCTGAATTAATATCTGAACTCCAGGGATCAAATTCCTGGTTTGGGGAAAAGTTGGCAAGGACAGACTGCAGTATAAGCTGTACTATGAAGCAGGTTAATCAAGAAGAATACTTGGGTCCAGGAAAACAAGACTGGAAACACTCACCATACCTGATACAAGGTAGGTTTTACATAAGGTAGCCGCCCAGTTACCAAGTGTGTGATCAAGGTCAAGAACAGAGTATATATGAACTTGGGGTTATGTATTAGATTGTGATTGATTATTTGGGGTATTAGGGAAAGCCTGGGGAGAGAGAGAGAGCCTCGGGGCCAGAAGCCAGGTAGAGCCTGCCCTACTTGGGGAACTGCTGCAATAGTCTAGGTTAGAGACAATTATGAGGATTTGACTTCATGCACAGCCTAGTGCTAAATTCATCAGCCCGACTTTTTTCACAATGTCTAAGAAATTCTACGATTATTTTCTTATTGACCTCTACATTTGGAAGCTGGCAGGTAGATTCTAGTGTGAGGAAGAAAATGCGTACATTTCTGGAGAGATGAGGATACTGGATTACAGGTTGTTTCAGTTCTGTTTATTTCACCAGGGTGGAGGTAGATTCTGGCCTAGAAAGAAGTATGCAAAGAAAGGCGTATCTCATTTGAGGATCTGCCACTGGTTTAAGTTACTCTTCAAATCTTAAAATGCCAGGCCCATCTCCTCCTTAGTGATTTCGTGGTAACAAACATTTATCTGCAGAAACAGAAATGAAATGTCAGAAGCAGCAGTCTTCAGCTATTTCTATTTCGTGGATGAGTACCTTTCTATTTTATCACCTAGTAGAGAAGCCAAATTGCCTCCTAGATTCATCACTTTAAAAAAATTAGAATTCTTTTTTTTTTACTTGCTTGAGAGACATTTCTCTATTTCCTGCCTCATATATGACCCACATACCAGCTAAACACTCGCAGAGGACACACTTTTGAATTCACCTATGGGCACTGGACAACTGATAAACCAGAAGAACATTTTGAAAGCCACAAAAACCTCTCCTCTCCTGTAACTGACTGCCTTCTGCATTGCATACCAGAGGCTTTGAGTCTGGTTATTTGAAAAGATCAAAGTCTCCTTGGGGCATTTTATAAAGGCTGGACATTAGGGATTAGGTGAAATGAATAAGATGTGTGAGACCACTGTGGTGAAAAAAATTTTAAATGAGCTCATAAGGTTAGCCGGGTGTACATCCCTGCAAAAGGAAGCTCCTTGAAGATTTTTCTCCTTCGTTTTCTTCAGTGTCTTATCCAAGTATCAGTGAAACTTAGCAGGATTCTGTGGTGCCCTTCCAGGAACAGATGCCCTCCCCACCTGTGTCCCCCACCTGCTTCTTGTTTATCGAAACGCTTTGGCCTCCTAGACCTTCCCTGAGTTCCAAAGGGCAAATTTAATCGAAGAAGAAAGAAAATGCAGAAACAAAGGAAAACAGTCGTGAAAGACAAAATAATAATAGTTTAGACATAAAACAAAGTCAACGACCTTCAGTTCTTCCTCAAGGGCTATAGATAAATATCCTGAGCCACATCCTCGAGTTGTTTTGAAGTTTCTCCCACCACCAGGTGGGAGAAATTAACTGCATGCTAACCACCAGCACATAGACCCCAGACTGGTTGGAACCAGAAAACTGCTAATCGAGATTCCAGAAACATCACCCTGTTACCTCACCACCAACCAATCAGAGAGTTGTGCATGAGCTGATCACACATTCAAAACGCTCTCCCTCACAGTGTCTTTAAAAACCCTTCCCTAGGGCTTCCCTGGTGGCGCAGTGGTTGCGCGTCCGCCTGCCAATGCAGGGGAACCGGGTTCACGCCCCGGTTTGGGAGGATCCCACGTGCCGGTGCTCCGCAACGGGAGAGGCCACAACAGTGTGAGGCCCGCGTACCAAAAAAAAAAAAAACCCTTCCCTAAAAAAAAAAACAACCTTCCCTGAAAGCCATCTGAGAGTTTTGAACATGAGCTGCCCTTCCTTCCTGCTTGACAGCCTGCAATAAATGCTGTGCTTTCCTTCACAGCTCAGTGTCAGTAGATTGGCTTTGCTGTGCATCCAAGGAGTGGACACAAGTTTGGTTCAAGTGTTATTTAATTGGCAATAAGGAATTTCATTTCCTTCTCAAAATTACCATTCAGAAACTGAGTAGTTGAAATTATTCCTTAACTAGGGCTCTCCCAAAGGATTCAAGCCAGTATCCATAGCACTTATCGAGTACCTGTCATGCTCCAGTCATTAAACAAAATAGACAATGATCCTGCCCTCACGAAGCTTATATTTCACTTAGTGGGGACTCCTCGAGGGAAGAACTATTACTATCATGTCTCTTAAAACTTTATTGTCCAACTATTACTATCACCTCTCTTAAAACTTTATTGTCCAGCTCCTACTATCACCTCTCTTAAAACTTTATTGTCCATCAAAATGGTTGGTATACATTATATCATTGTATTTTTTTGCAATGATACTGAATGAAAATTTTCAGTATGATGAGTTTGATAAATTCAATGAACTCTCCCGGTCAAATAAAACTAGATCCAGGATGTATTTCAAGAGATACACTTCCCCACTGGGCTCACTAGAAAGAGAAATCTCCAAAGGTTAAAAGAGAAACTATTTAACCAAACAAAGAAAAAAGCACTCACTAAACTGGAACCAGAGCAGAGAGTGTGAGTTACATGCTAATAAAGTCAAAGGTGATGTTGCCAGCAGGGCAGATGCCCACCAGAACTTTCACAGTCCAAAGTCCAGAGTCACCAGTAGAATACCCTGTGTTGAGTTGGCTTCTCCAAGTGAAGTAAAGGGAGCCCAGGTTAGACACTGAAGAATCCGATGTGTCTCTCCTAAAACAATGTACAGCTAGATTTGTTTCTATTTTAAATCTAATCCAGCAATTTCTTCTAACTTGCCAGTTTAACTCATTTGAATTATTGTGATTGATATATTTGGACATTTCAAAATTTTGTTCTGTTTGTTGTTTTCTTACTGATTCTATATGTCATCTGTCTTCTTTTATACATTTTGATAGTTTTTATTTGTTCATTATTTCTTTCATCCTAAACCCTCCAAATAAGAATTTATGTATAGTCATTACCCTTGTGATTTTTTAAAAAATATTTATTTTATTTATTTTTTTGGCTGTGTTGGGTCTTTGTTGCGGCGTGCGGGCTTCTCTCTAGTTGCGGTGTGCGGGCTTCTCTATAGTTGTGGCATGAGGGTTTTCTCTCTCTAGCTGTGGCGCACAGGCTCCAGAATGTGTGGGCTCTGTAGTTTGTGGCATGTGGGCTCTCTAGTTGAGGCGTGCGAGCTCAGTAGTTGTGATGTGCAGGCTTAGTTGCCCCACAGCATGTGAGATCTTCCCGGGCCAGGCATCGAACCCGTGTCCCCTGCATTGGCAGGTAGATTCTTAACCACTGGACCACCAGGGAAGTCCCACTCTTGTGATTTTACCATGCATGTTTTAAAAATTCTGAAGTTAATGTATATCTTATGTCTCCCTCCTCCATCCTAAACAATGTGAGAATGCTAGAACTTTTTCCTCTTTTATACCTTCTATTTTTATTATTCCATTTCCATCTCGATTTATTTGATGGTTGAATATTCCTTACTCTTTTTTCTTAGTGATAACCCTAGAAATTATAATACATATTTTTGGTTTTTAAGATCTAATTTAAATTAGAACTTTTACTATTTCTTAGAAAATACAGAGCTTAGTATTTTGAAGTTCTTTCAATTTTTTTAAACCTAGTTATTTTAATACTCTCTATTTTAAATTCCATAAGACATCATAGCCAATATTCATGTAGGTTTACCACAGTCAGCTTTTTCATTGTTCTTCATTTCTTCTTCCATCTTCATAGTTTCACTTAGGATCATTTTTCTTGTGTCAGAAGAATATCAATTAATATTTCCTCTAGTGTGTACCTTTTGGTGATGACTTCTCTGTGTACCTCTGTCTAAAAAGTCTTTATTTAACTTCCTTTTTGAAGGCCCTACCATACTAGGTTGGCAATCATTTTCTTTTGGCACTTTGAGTATATCCTTATATTGTCTTCTAGTTTTATTTCTACTGAGAAGTTAGTTGTAAGCCTTAATGATGTTCCTTTGAAGTTAATGTAGTTCCTCTTCCCATTTGGTTGCTTTTAAGCTTTTCTGTCTTTATTTTTCAAGAGTGTTTATTTAATTTGATGTTTATTTTTTATTTCTATTTCCCTGCCCTTCACAGTACTTCTTTAATCTGTACCTTGACATCTTTTGTCAGTTTTGGAAAATTCTCAGCTAGGATGACTTCAAATGTTGTTCTGCCTTATTCTCTCTCTTTTCATTCTTGGACTCCAATTACAAATAGAGTATTTCACTGTGTCTCATATATCTTTTATGTTCTTTTCTGAATGTTTTATTCTTTTATCTTTCAAGATCTTTCAACCATCATTTTTAATGAACTATATTCTGATTTTCTGTGCCTCTTCAGTTTATCTACTATGCTGTTAACTTTTTTCTACTGAACTCTCCAATTACTGTATTATATATTTTTTAATATTTTCCAGTTACCTGTTGAAATGCTCCATTCATCATCTATTTTCTGAATATATTAATAACAGTTATTTTAAATTTATTTCCTGATAGCTCAAATATCTGGAATATCTGTTGTCTGCTCTCCATTGTCTGATTCTTCTCTTGATTTTTTTAAATTAATTCTTATCCTTTTGCATTCCCTGTTATTTATTTTTTATTATATGCTGGACATGGTGTATACAAATACAGAAATAATTTGACCCTCTCAATGGCATTATTGTTCTCTAAAAAGAGTTTATATTTGCTTCTCACAGGCTGTCGGGGTAGGAACAGATCACCTTAATCTAACCAGAGAACAAGGTTAGAGTCAAGATCTAATTTTTTGTGGAGGCTGGTTCATTTATAGTTCATCCTAACTCTTAACATCCCAACTCTATCAAAAGTCCCACCTGAAAACCTAGGGTGTTTAAGTTTGCTATTTTTGTCCAATGAAATGGCCAGAAGCTTGGATTGGATTTTCAGCCACCTCTATAAAATCAGCAACAGCTTCAAGGCAAAGAACTACCCTAATGTTGGGCTCATTACTCTGGTTTTCCATTTTCTCAGAGATCTTAACCTGTAACTCTTTTTCGCTTTGGTAGTTCTTCACAGCCTCAAACATGTTTTTGTAATATTTTCGCACAAATTTCTTAGTTATTCTCAGCGATTAGATGGTCTGATCCAATCAGTACTCAATAGCCAGAGGAAATTTCATTCTAACCGGGAAAACCTTAGAAGCATTCTTTTTACAATTAGGAAGAAGACAAAGAAGCCAGCTGTTGTAGCTGCGAATAACATTTAAAGATACAGGAGCTCCTAGAGAGTGCAGTAGTGGAAGAAAAAGAAAGAAGCAAAAATGAAGAAGCGTATTTAGGGTTTTCCAAAGAAACGGAATCTATAGGATGTATATATATGTAGAAAGAAATTTATTATAATAAATTGGCTCATGATTGTAATTTGTGACAGAGTTTAGAAATTTATCAATTCTCCCCAAAGGAGATATACAGATGGCCAACAAACACATGAAAGGAAGCTCAACATCACTAATCATTAGAGAAATGCAAATCAAAACTACAGTGAGGTATCACCTCACACCGGTCAGAATGACCAGCATCAAAAAGTCTACAAACAATAAATGCTGGAGAGGGTGTGGAGAAAAGGGAATCCTCTTGCACTGTTGGTGGGAATGTAAACTGATACAGCCGCTATGGAGAACAGTATGCAGGTTCCTTAATAAACTAAAAATAGAACTACCATACGACCCAGCAATCCTACCACTGGGCATATGCCCTGAGAAAACCATAATTCAAAGAGTCATGTACCACAATGTTCATTGCAGCTCTATTTACAATAGCCAGGACATGGAAGCAACCTAAGTGTCCATCGACAGATGATTGGATAAAGAAGATGTGGCAATATACAATGGAACATTACTCAGCCATAAAAAGAAACGAAATTGAGTTATTTGTAGTGAGGTGGATGGACCTAGAGACTGTCATACAAAGTGAAGTAAGTCAGAAAGAGAAAAATAAATACCGTACGCTAACACATATATATGGAATCTAAAAAATATGGTTCTGAAGAACCTAGGGGCAGGACAGGAATAAGGATGCAGACATAGAGAACGGACATGAGGACACGGGGAGTGGGGAGGGTAAGCTGGGAGAAAATGAGAGTGGCATGGACATATATAAACTACCAAATGTAAAATACATAGCTAGTAGGAAGCAGCTGCATAGCACAGGGAGATCAGCTCGGTGCTTTGTGTCCACCTAGAGGGGTGGGATAGGGAGGGTGGGAGGGAGACGCAAGAGGGAGGAGATATGGGGATATATGTATGTGTATAGCTGATTCACTTTGTTATAAAGCAGAAACTAACACACCATTGTAAAGCAATTATACTCTAATAAAGATGTTAAAAAAATTTTTCAACTAAAACCTCTACACATTTGTTTCTGCTAAGTTGATTTTAAGGTTACTGTGGTAGATTTGATTTTAAAATTTATATGTTAGAACAAACCCAAGGAGGTCTAAAACAGTTCTTGTGACATGATAAACATTGCCCTACCAGATAGTAAAATGTATTTTCTCTAGAAATTAATATAGTAATATTTATCTAGTAAAAAAATTGCCAAAGAAACAGGATAATGAGCTCAAACCCAAAGATTTATGGAAGGCTGACCTATCACAGAGTTAATGTTGCTGATCATTTAAAAAGGATGGACTTCTCAATGAATGGTGTTTGGACAAGTAGTTACCTAACTAAACAAAAGAAAATTGAAATTGTATTCTTACCTCACCAAATGTACAAATCAATTCCAAGTGAATAAAGATTCAAATGTGAAAGGAACAACTTAAACTTTTAGAAAAGAATATAGGAGAATATCTTTATCATCTGAGGATTGTTTTAAAAAATGGAGGGCTGCTAAGATGAGTCAAAATATGATAACATTAAAAACGATCGTTAAGTTCGGCTATTTTAAAATTAACAACTTTTGTTCCACTAAAGTTCTCCCAAAGAGAATGAACTGACAAGTTACAGTCTGAAGCAGATATTTTGCAAACGTATGATGAGAAAGGATAATACTAAAAATACATTTTTAAAATGTATTCTACTTACCAACAAGGAAAAGATAAATAATAGAATAGAAAACATGAGCAAAAGATATGACTAGTCTTTTCATAGGAAACACAAATTAATAAAATGTAGAAAGATGTACATCGTTGTTAATCAGAGAAATGTAAGTTAAAAACCATGAGATACTATTTTCCTTCCATTATATTGGTTGAAATTGGGAAATCTGTTAAGTCAAGTGTGAGAGAGGTTTCCTACTGTATACAGTTCCAAGGATCAAAAAAGTGTAAATCACTTTGGAAAGCAATTACTCACAGCACCATTCCATTTCTAGAATTATATACCTAGAGAAGCTCCTATATATGTGCACTAGGAGACATGTGTAAGAATGTCCATAGCAGCTTGTTTTGTAACAGAAAAACAAAACAAAATATTCATCAATAGAAGAATGAATGTTTTGTGGTCTATTCACGCATATTACACAGCAATAAACATGAATGCCCTGCAGTCACACACAACAACATGGAGGAATTTTAGAAACAATGGTCAATGGAAACAAACAAACAGAAAAACATGTAAAATGATTCCATTCATAAAGAGTTCAGGCTAACCAAAACTAAAAACTATATTCTTGCATACATACATGAAAATAGTAGCACTACTTGAAAAATAAAGGCAACCTGAGGATGATAAACACAAAATTCACAATAGCTATTTCTTCTGGAGAGAGGCAGGGGTTAGGATAGAGAAGAAACACAGAGGTAGTTTCTAGACTATCTGGAATGTTCTGTCTTTCAATAGTGATATGTTCATGAGTGTTTTTAAAATTACTTTGCTTCATAGGTAATGTATATACTCTATATATTTATTCATATGTATCAAATGCTTTAAAATATTCTTAATAAATGTTGAAGCAGAAGGAGAAACAGATTAGGATATACACAACGCTCTTGACTGCCTAGTACTGCACAGCATGCTATGGTAAAATAGAAAAAGCATTTAATGTGTATGAAAATTCTATCATGAAAGCAGAGTAGTTGTTTCTAATACAAGAGATAGAAAATAAACTGCCTAACATCATCAGATAGCAAGGTAAGGACCTAATTCTGCTTGACCTACTTCTAGCTCTGTGTTCTCTTATTAAATTCTGTGGTGCTGAAGGATGAGACTCACTGAAGCAAAGAGAAATATTTAAAGAAACTACAAGCCAGATTATAGGATAGAAATAGATTGAGGATTAAATGGCACTGAAATTGGAGTTATAGCTATAGTTGTTCTCCAAAGGAAAGTATTGGCAAAGTAACAAAGAATTTAAAATACTGCTTTAGCAAAAGTTTTCACTTAACATGTTGGTGAAAGAAAAGCAGCACCGAAAAGTATTATGTCTAAAATGTTTTATATAAGATTTGTTTTCTAAAAAATCTTATATATTTTTTGCTATTTAAATAAGGATTAAGCTTGGCTATGGGTAACAGTAAACTAAAAAATAACTGTGGTTTAAATAAGAAATAATCCTATTTCTCTAGGTAGGTAAATCCAGGTATAAACTGGTGCTCCTTTTTGTTAAGGACCCCAACCCTTCGGTCTTATGGCTCTGCAATGTGACTGCCCTTGTCGAGTTCACCTCTTCATCTGAGATAGCTACTTCATTCCCAAGTTCAACTCTTCATCCAAGATGGTACTCCATCTGTATTAGAGCCAGCAAAAAGGGAAGAGTTGGAAATATCACTTCCCCCCTTATATCATATTGACCATAAATTAGTCATACAGACATATATAAATCCAAAGGAAACTGAAAAATGTAGTCTTCATTCTAGATGGCCACATGCCCTGATAAAATATACAGGTTCTGCTGCTATGAAAGAAGGGGGAAATGGATACTGGGGTACAAACAGCTATCTTTGATGAAAAGGAATTAATGTGTATTACATTTCTTTTATCAGCCACAGAACATAGTAGTGTGGCAGACCAATATTTACTAGATAAATTAAATGTAGGACAACCTATATACTTGGTGAGTGCTTGTGTGTGAAGGTTTTATGGAACTTCCCTTTGAATTACCTCTAAGGGACAGTGAGGCAAGGCATGTCCCTCTTGATAGTCTCTGAACAACAGAAGGTTTTTAAATTAGAGATAGATATCACTAGAAGAAAGGCGATATATTGGAAAGGTGAAGATTAAAGGTTAGACATCTGGAGAACGACCACAGTCATGGCTTACATGAGAGCGAGTAGCCCTAAACAGGATTAAGGGGGTTATGTTGGTTGGACTCAGTGGGCATTAGAAAATGTAAAAAGTCAATAAAGAGGGATTTAGGAAAAGTAACTGAACTTTTTGCACCGATACAAATTGACCACCCTTGCCCCCGTAATATGGCATATACTCTTTTAATGAACTTTCAATTAAAGTCAACAAAAGATGTTAAAGTGTTCTCAAAATGTGCAGTAAAGTTCCTTTAAAGACAGAATAGACTCAACAGAAGAAATAACACCAGGGCCTAAAGGAAGATCCTAAAATAATCTTTTTAAAACTTGCAGCATCTTTTCTATTATGTTTTACTATTCGTGTTTTTACTTTCAAAAATCAGCTTTTCCAATATATATTTTAAACTAAAATTTTCACCATAAATTTTATGTATTCTGGTCAAAATATTGCAAATACAGAAGTCCATAAAGCTGAAAATGTAAGTTTTTATAATTCTTCTCTCCAAAATTAACTATTTGGTGTATGACTTCATAGGCTCTTGACTATAGATACTGAGTATTTTTTTCAATGTGAAAAAATATTTCAAACTGATTGTTTGTAATGAAAGAAAGCTTAACACATAATTTTGGGAATTAACAGGTAGAATGACATGGAATTAAAGAGAGCAGAAATCATGTACCAGATTTATGATTAGGCAATTTCACTTTATTTTCTTCTTTTTTCTCCCAACAATTCATAAACCCAGGGTCACATATATGTGTGGCTATAACGCCAACATTTTATTTGAATTGCCCCAGTATTAGTAAGAAGTGAAGTTCTGAGTGCTACCAACTAGGGGTAATGATGCAATGTTTTCACACTCCTTGGATGGAAATTTCACTTAGTGTGTTTTTTTATTGAAATTCAAATCTGCTGTGATATAGCTGTGCTAATTTTCTTTCTAATCCACGAGCTACTTTCCTTTACTATGACAAGAAAACCTTTACCAAAAGAATTTTTAAGTGAGGTTTCACTGAATCCCTTCCATGTTTACCATTAATACTTAATTCAAATCACATGTAAATGATCTAAATTTTTCAAAACACTAAGAGCCTCCATGATCAAGTCTCTCCATCAGGTTTCAGGTATCATTTTTATAGCAGCTCTCTTTTCATATGCAGCAAAATCATAAACAATTTTGCTCTGGAATTATTGATTAAAATTGTTCAACACTGAAAAAACAAATAAGTCAAATTTATGAACCCCTCTTATTACTAAAATTAAAAATGAATCAATCCACTTTATCATTTTTAATAATTTTATGATTGAGAAAAAAATCAATATTGAGTTCAGAAAATCTCACAAGTAGCTGGCTTTCAAAATCAGTTCCTATTTCATTATAAATTAGTCAATAGAGATGGTATTTTCTAAACAAATTGTATTGCTCATGACAGCTTATTGAACTCTAAAACTTGCAATCTCTAATTCACAGAGGGAGAGGCCCTTAATGAATGATGTTGTATTTTCTGGCCATGCAGAAAACATCCCAATTTGTCTATGCTGGATTTCCCTCAAAGTGGAAAAAAAAAAACTCACAAATTTTGTTAAGTGTTAAATTCCTTCACTGATTATTTTGCCCTCGAGTACTTAAAAGATTAGTGTGCTTTACAAATTAGATCATTAAAAACGAAATTAAAAAGCTCGATAAAATTACTAAATCTTCACTGTCCACAGATTTGTCCTGCTAGAAGTTTACCTTTAGACCCACAATCAGTTACTCAAATCTTTCTTTTCAGCAAACTAAACTTTATTTTTCAAGCTGTCCTTGATGGATGCTTTCAATCTGCCCAGTTCTTTTTCATCTAAAATAGATTTAGGCATATCTATAACATCACGATATTTCTCCTCTGATGTCAAGTTTACTTCTAAGTTAATTCTGAAACTGACCTTAGAGGTAGTGTCAAGAGTTATCTATTTTGTGGTCTGTTTGGTTGTACTGATAATTTTTTAACTTGAGCTAATAGTTTTATTTACCTCAGCCTTCTGAGATTTTCTTTCAGACTTGCACAGTCAGTTTTTAATTGTCACAACAAGCAGTTTCATCTAATTATTACTCATTTTTCTTGCACAAGTGATGGTGGCTTTTAGTATCATCTGAATTTTCAAAATAATAAAACCCATAATTTAAGTAAGCACTAACTGCACCCTAACTATATTGACCAGAACTGCTTACCACCCATTTACTCATTATGGCTGAGGCAGCATTTCCATTTTCCTCACTGTTGGCAACCCACAACTGTCTCAAGCCTTGAGGTTAGATTATTCTGAGGGGGAACAGAGAAGAAAGAGAGAGAAGGAGGGAGAGGAAAAGAAAGAGGGAAGGAAAGAAGGGAGGGAGGGAGGAAAAATGTTTCCCCTTTCATAGTGTTATTATTTCTAAAATTCCCTCATTAATTATTTAATATTTGTAGGACTCCCTTCAAAAGGGAAGAAATGATCTGAGCAAGAGTCATGTAGGAGAGATTCAAAGGAGCTCTTGAGAGATCATGCCCTTTTATTAAGAATTCATTAGATTAATGGTACAGTTTGCCTCATTACTATGTGAGCTACTGATCTGTCCGTGTGGTGTTAAAATACAGCACAAAGACACAGGCCGTCTGGTCCAATCTGTTGACGTGTGTGCCCAAAGGAATCAAGAGAGAACCCTTATTATAGACACACAATGGGAGGCTTCTGCTGTGGAGCCGAGGCAATAGCCAGCTATCAACTATGATTGTCTCGCACCAGGGTTGGAGAATTCATCGTCAACACTTGCAGAAAGGTATGAAGTAGAGAAAACTCACAGAAGCATCTCGGGAAAATGTAACTCTGTTCCTCCGCAGAGATGGGGACAACAGAGCTTACTATTCAGGAAGTAACCGCAATTCTTCAAACCCACCCTACCCGTCTCTTTAACCACCAATTCACAGTCCTTAGTTTTATGTTCACAAAACCCGCACAAAATTATTGTTACTTCCTCCCATTTAAAGGTAAGGAAATTGAGCCTTACAGAAATTATCCATCTCAGTCAAAGTCAAATAGCTAATAAGTGGTGGAGCTGGGACTGAAACTGTGCAGTATACACCACAACTTTCTCTTTCATTACTTTAAGGGTCACCATCACGCCCAACTCCTTTTTGGGTGATTCTGAGCAGTGACATACATAATTTTAGCCTCTCGGGAGGGTTGTACTTGCCTTTCTGTTGGATACTTCTCCATGTAGAACTGAGAACAAATGCCTACAGGATACAGGGTGACATTGGAGGCCCTGGTAAATGATGGGAAACTTTCAATGAATTTGGACAGGTCTCAAAATTAACAAATCTATAATCTAACAATTATGAGGAAGGAAGGGAGGGGAGGATGCAAGGAGGGAGGGAAGGAGACATACTGAGAGACATAAGCTAGAGAGAGAAAGAGTGAGACGGAGTCTCAGTTCTTACTCAGGACAGATTTCTTGGTGAACAGACCTTTACCCTCCTGTTCACTCTCGAGATGGTTTATAGCTTCATGGTTCCATGAATCCATTGTATAAGCACAAAATGAATCACAGAACTTTCTCACTGAGGTTCTGCCCCGACAGAGAAATCCCACAGAGACTGCAGCTTTGAAAGTAGAGAATTTAAATCATCTCTCTAAAAGTGAGAATGGAAATAATCCCAGGGCGCCCAGAAACCCTCCACAAATGTTGAAACAAGGCTATCTGAAAAGATTACCAGGGAGAGTAAATGCGAGAGACGTGATTCCCCTTCCAGTAAATGCTTCTCTGGGAAAGGCACTTGTTAACTCCCACTGAAAAATAGGCCTGCTGTCCAAGTTAGCAGTGAATTACAGAAGAAATGGTGCAAAACTTCACAGCCTGGAGAGAAAACCCCAGTTGCACTGAAGTGGAGCTGTGAAATGATTCCTATATTACAAGGAGAATTATTTCATCTTTTTGCTAAAGTCACTGAAATAAACAATCACAGTTCTAAACTGTGAAAAACAAGAAGAAACACTGGGAAGATTTATAATACACGTTACTACTCCCTGTAGCATAATTAAGATAGTAAACATACATCCGAAGTTAACAAAATAATTTCAGGTCTCATCTTACTTAGATTTTACAACAGTGTCTGTGAGAAAGATATTATCATTTTATGTTACAGATAAGAACCTAATATTCAAGTAATTTTAAGTGACTTCTCTATGGTCACAAAGATGAAAAACAGTGATGCAAGCACAGAGGTCCCAGTTTTCTTAATTCTAGTCCATGCTTTTAAATCCCAGTTGTGGCTAAGGAGAAATGTCTCAGAAACCACAACCGTATTACTATGACCCTGAATAAACTTATTTTTTACCTGAATCCTTTATTGAGATTCTTTTAGGGCTTTCCCATTTCCATAATAAGTGTCAGACAATATTTACTATGTATTTATGTACCTATTATCTTATAACACGTGGTTTTCCCAATTAAGGATTTGGTTTTTGGATTCATATAAATATTTAGAACCCAGGCCTTGACATTCATTAGCTCTGAACAATGCACTGAATGTCTTGAGTCTTCTTTTCCCATATAAGTCATGAAAAATAACATTTGCCTTAGAATTATACTGTGTCTGTAGGACCTGGTGAGTAGTAAATATTCAATAAATGACAGGTAAGTATAGGTGCCAACATTTCACTACAAAGCCTGGGGGGTCAAATCCTTCTTTTTCCTGCCCTGTCACACTGGGGGCCGGTCAGGGCCTAAACTCAGCCAGTGAAACACTCTCTCCTGGAAGTCTGAAGTTTGAGTACATGTTGAAAATCCGAAACAAATATTTGAATGTATTTATCCCAAAGGCAGTGTCCTGATCAGACTGTCGACTGCTATGACACCACTGTTGTTTTTTGTTTCTAACCCTCCCAACAGGCATTGGATTGAGAGAGTTTGGTACCCACTATAAATTCCCAGTATAGGCCATTTGCTTAGTTGGGTCAAATTTGGTTTCTATTGAATGAAGCCAGTGATTCCAAAATAAGAGGATATAAATATTGTTTGAATTACTTTGAATTTGTAAACATTATATATCAGTTTATCAGAGAAGTATTATTTCTCCCCCAGCTCAAATTCTACAAAAAATTACTATGGGCTTCTCTGTGTAAAGGATAGGTATTGTCACAGCCATTTGTTTTTTACATCAAAGGCTTGGTGAAACTTGAGGATATAATATTGAGCCATAACTCATTGGGGGTATTAATAAAGTACAGATACATTGCTTTGGTAACAGCTGGTTTGTTACAGCACAGAGCTTAGGAGAACTCAGAGATGTTTAGAATTATCATTTCCTCAGGTGGATTTTCAAACACCTTTCATTGGTGCTTTTAACTGTAGTTTCCTAGCAGTTAATCCAAAGCTGAAATTCCATACTTAACATACTCTGTATAAAGAAACATTTGTTTATTTGTTTGTTTACTTATCTTCTTAGAATTCCTTTTTTTAAATTGAAATATAGTTGATATACAATATTATGTTAGTTTTAGGTTACTACATAGTGATTTGACATTTGCATACATTATGAAATGATCACTATCATATGCCTAGTAACCATCTGTCCCCATACAAACTTACTACACTATTATTAACTATATTCCTTATGCTGTATATTATATCCCTGTGGCTTTTTTATTTTATAACTGGACACTTGCACCTCTTAATCCTCTTCACCTATGTTGCCCACTCCCTCAAGCCTCTCCCTTCTGGCAACCATCCCTTTGTTCTCTGTTTCTATGGGTCTGTTTTCATTTTGTTTATTTTCTTTGGATTTTTTCTCTGACTAGATACTCTAACTCCTAAATTCTAATCCAGTTCAATTCATGATTATAGTTGATTTCTCAAAAAATAAAAACAGAAACATTACTGTTGGGACTCAGTGTCTTTCCTGGAAAAAAAACCATAAATATGTTGTTTGGCAAATAATCACTTTCATATTTGTCAGAGGTGCACGATATAGAAAGCATCACATTTTGCCAAACAGTACAATTATTTTAAGAAAAGCCAACACCTTACTGCTTTAAGATCGAGACAATAATTTCAGGATAAAATTGTATTATAATTTGGAGAATTTAAAAATATAGGATAAAACAGAATGTCAAAAATACAAGTGAATATAATTTAAAGAATGAAAAAATCAAATTAAAGGATCACTGTTAACATGTTAACTATGAAGCTGTAACAGAGCCTGGTTAGAATTTTTAAAGTAAATGATGTGAAGGAGAAATATTTTATAACTTCCAACATACCCAGAATGATATACCTGGAAATGTTACCAGATTAAAAACCAAGATATTCTGGTTTCAGTCGAGGATATATCACCTGTAAAATGAGAGGGCTGTATTTACTGATCCTTAGTTTTCTTACATATCCATTAGTTTTCTTATAGGTTCATAAAGATATATGTCTCACGTTACACAAGGGTATGTTGCTTCATAAACATTACTGAGAACACAGTGTGGATCAGACACTGTAATAGGCATGAGATTTACAAAGCAGCTCTTGGCAAGACTGCACAATCCAGGGGAAAATACTGCCAAGAAACAATTACTACAGAGAGTGTCCTAACTGAAGACATAGAGGTAAGCATAGGATGTGGTGGTAGCACTGAGTTAAAACTGGGCTGGGTGTCCAGAGGATGTTTCCTGGAAGGGATAATGTCTGTGCTGAATTTTAAAGTATGTTAGCAAGGTAAAGAGGAGGGGCTGGAGCACACCAGCAGAAGCAGCAGCTTGAGAAATATACAAAGTGTGAAAAAGCATGCTGTGCACAGGAAATGAGAGGTAGCCAGCACTTCTCAATACAAGGCTGAAAGTGGTAAGAGGTAGCAGAAGATGGAGAGGTAGGTTGTTTTTTTTGGCCATGTAACATATTCTATTATTAAGGAGATGGGGAGCAACTGAACAATTTTTATAGATGACAGTGAAAGGGTTATATCTGTATTTTAGATCAATTACTCATGTGGAGAATTCATTTGAGGGTACCTAAACTAGAAATGGAAAAACCACTAAGAAGGCCTGACAAAGTTTGCACACACATACACAACCAAATGACTGGTGAGGATGCTATGGAATGGTGAGTTTCCAGAGGCTGGAGGAGTGCTTCTGCAGGAAAGGTACAGTTAATAGTCAATACAGAATTGATAAATACATGGGGATATATGAACTCACATAAGGCATGGTAGAGTAATCAGAACTGTGACCAAGAATGGAACTCCCCAAACTGAGTGCTAGATGGAGGAAGCAGTGCTCAGGAAGGAGACTGAGAAGAAACTGCCAGAAATATAAGACTACCAGTTAAGAGTAGTGTCACAGATGCCGAGGGTAGAAGGTTTCAAAAAGGGTGAAGTGGAAAATAGCATGAAATTCAGCCAGTGACAGTTAAAATAAAGAATAAATTGTTTATTTAGACTTAGCTCCAGAAAAATAATTGTTCAGAGAAACAGCTGTTGCAGCGACATGGAGGAATGGAAGACAGATACCTCTGAATAGTGATAAACGGGGAGTACAAAGAGGAGAAAACAATAATTTGACACAAATAAAATGTCAAATTTTGACCCTGTGGAAATCCTAAAAAAACAAAAAAGAGAAAAAGATGTGAGAAAAGTGACAATTATTGAAGTTAGGCAAAGAAAATCCAACACATGACTACTAGGAGTCCCTGAAAAAGAAAACCAAAGCAATGGAACAAATATTAAATAAGCTATAATTCAATAAAAATTTCCTGAAATAATAAAAGTTTGATATTACATTGAAAGAGTACACAGTTTAGGGATGATGAAGTACTATGAACCAGAATAGTTCTGGGGGTGAGGTGGAAATGGGAAAAAGTGAAGTTGTTGCTTCCAGACATTGGACAGTAGTCAGTGTAGGCATGTGATCCTTATTTAAGGAAAACAGCAAAGTGAACTTTAATATCACCCTAGCTTTCTGCTTAGAAGTACTTTCTGGACCAAGGTTCATGAAGAAGATACCCAACCAGATAAGACCAGTTTTTTCTGAGTTGAGTAATCAAGGAATCAGTTTTCATTGAAGACTGCAGAGGAAGTGATTTTTAGAGCAGGGTACAAGAGGGAAGAGAATAATGTAGGGAAAGAGTTCCAGAAACTAATATAGGGATCCTCTTGAGTCTTTGGCTGAACACTTAGCTTAATTTCTTTAGGATGAGACTCCAAGAGACTAGGCAAAAAACCACTATCAGGGAAAGAGCAACTACTAGAGATGAGTAAGCCGAACAAAACTGGAGTTAATACAGGGTTAAGAAGTGTTCAGTTTCCAACCTACAGAATAGAAAATTATGCTGAATGAATACCAGGGTCATTCATTATGAACCCTGGGAAGATCACACCTTACTATACCTTAGAAGTAGGAATAAACTAGCCGTACAACAGACTCCAGAAAAGATTAAAATTGAGTTTTGAAAGGTTCAGGTTGACCTTTCAATAAATTAATTGCCTGTCAAAACCAATTTTAATACTCTTTGAAGGAAGACAACAAAGTCCAGACACCCGGGAGCATAATATTCACAATGTCCAGGACCCAATCCAAAATTATATGATCATCTCAATAAATAGAGAAAAAGCATTGATACATTTCAACATCCCCTCCCTCTTGATACAAACTCTCAGCTGAACAGGAGTAGAAGAATCTTTCTCAACCCAATAAATAGCATCTACAAAATCTTACAGCTAAAATCATCCTTAATGATGATAAACCAAATGCTCTGTATTAAAGACTAGAACAAACCAAGAATTCTGCCATCACTTATATTTAACATTATACTTGATGTCTTATCCAGGGCAATAAGTCAATAAAAGGAAATAAAAAGAATTAAGATTGGAAAGGAATATTAAAACTTTTCCCCCCATATTTAACATGATAGAGTACAACATGAACCTGAAAATAACCAAGAAGAACCAACAGCATCTACCAAATGCACTGGATTTTAAAGAGTAAAGAAAAATCTTTTTGGCACATAGGTAAAATGGACAATATTAAGGTATAGTATTTGTAACATACACTTATACAATATAACTATAAACAAATACAAGGTAGTGGTTACTGTTAAAATTAGAATAGTGGTTAATTTTGAAGGGAGAGAGGAGAGATCCGGATGAGACAATCAATGGAGGGGCTTCTGAGATGGTTGGCAAAGGTCCATCTCTTGAATTGGTTGGTGAGATAATCATTATTATTATCACCTTATAATAATTTAGTGAAATATATATTTATGTGTGTAGTCTTATGCATCTGGGTTTTCTTTTATGATAAGAATGTTAAAAAATAAAGCCAAATAGAAAAAAATACATTTGTATTTTATTGATATGTGATCTTCTAAAAAAGTAGCAGAAGCAATTAGGTGTGTTATAGTTGCCAAATATGGCATATTTTATATCTTGAACCAAAACTATTTATCTATTTTCTTTAAATGATAATATGTGATGTTTTAAACACATTCATTCAACATTCATTCTGATTATCAAAACTGCCAAAGCATTTTGAGTATCTGATGTATAGACAGAATAGGTATTAAGATTAAAAGATTAATAAATATGGTGCCTGTCAAAAAGCTCACTATGTAGTGATTGAGGCAAACCAGTAAACAAATGACCCCAATTGTTATGGTACCCTAATTTTGTCATAAGTTTCATATGTTTAACTCCGTAGTTTTTAAAAAAATCATTATATAAGTATTACCTTAAATTAAAAAAAAAAGAAAAAGCAGATGACCACATGGAAACATTACTGGAAAAACGTATTACAAAGATTAATTTTCTTAATGTATAAAGAGTTCTTTCAAATCAATAAGGAAAAGGCCAACAGTAGAACAGAAAAGTGGGCAAAAGGAACTATACAAACAATCTATGCATGTAACCATATAAACGATGAACGAACATATTAAATATGCTTGTCCTTGCTCATAATTAAAGACATGCAAATTGAAACAATACAGCATATTAAGAGCAACAGGGCAGTGCACATTAAAGTGCTACATGATCACAGAGCAAATAGGAACGATGTGCTTGAGAACGTTTCAAAGTTTCCAGTGTTGAAGTAATATGTGAGATATGTTTTAAGAGATGAAGAGGAGTTTACCAGGCTGATAAGGGAGATATATTTCACATGAACATGGTTTGAAATGTCTTGGTGCATTTGGAAAAGGCAAAAATGTACATATAGTTGGAACACAGTATGTGTAGGCTATCATAGTGGGAGATTCTACCACTCAGCCGATGAGGTAAGTTGGAGAACAAATGGAAGGATCCTGTATACCATACTAAGCAGTTTGGGAGCTATCCTTATAGAAGACAGGGAATTTCCGAAGGATTTGAGAGTGACTTAATCAGGTAATCATTATTATAAAGATAACACAAGTATGAAAAATGAACTGAATGGCCATTTAGAAAATTTTTGTAATTATTCAGATGAGACATAATGGCTGTCCACACCAGGCAGTGGTAGGAAGGATGAAGAGGAAGACGGTTTTGTGACACAGGGTTGAGCAATAAATTTGCCGTGGATTGTGAAGGATGATGATATCTTTAATTAGAGTAAGACTGGCACAATTTGAGTTTCCATAGTAGTGATGAATATTGGAAGACCTGGTACTATACCAGCACTAAAACTTCTAAAAAGCATGACAGAGATAATGAATACTCTTTTTGAAAAAAGGATATATGAAAATATCTCTCAGAAAAGGAGAAAAAGTGCTGGTCTCTTTAAGGTGTGTTTATATTTAAGTAGCACAAGCATAGGAGAAACAATTAAAATACTCTAACTTCATCTATAACAAAAGACTGATAAGCAGGTCCCTTATTTCTACAGTAACAGTAGCTCTCAAATGTCACATGGCTTGGAGACCTTGACTATCCATGGGTTAGGTGTTGTAAGGTAACATGACATCAGAGCAGTCCTCAGAACTTTTAAACCAAAGCGATTAGAACATAGATCCATTCAACATTTATTCAAATATTCGTTCCTTTGTAAATTCTTCCCTGATTTCCCTCCATCAAACTATTTTAATTCTAACGTCACTTCATTTACTGAGTCTACTTTAACATTTGCCATTTCTGTCTTTTATTCCAGTTATTGGTGTTATAACCTAATAATGATAAACAGAGCCTAAAATATATGAAGCTTTTGTTCTGTGCCAAATACTGTTCTGAGTCATTCGTGTATGTCTCAATGTACTTAATGGTCATAAGAATCCTAGGAGAAAGGTACTGACACTATTCATTTTGTTTCACAGATGAGGAAACTGAGGCACAGCAAGCTTGAGTATTCTTCCCAAAATCACACAGAGAATTACCATTTAAACACAGTCTGGATCCGGATTACATGCATTTGACCACCATTGTATGATATCTTTCATTGTCTATAATCTCCCACAACACTTGGGAGAGTGCTGGATGCATAGGGGAAAAGAAGGAAACATTTAATTAACAACTGAGCCATGAGCAAATGCCAGGAATTATGGAATCCATCCTATTCCGAGGGAAAGATTACAAGCATTGGGAGCTCTAGGTTTCTAGCTCTCAGCCCCCTTCCTGGTTTCCTTGCGACACGTGATATTCGGAGTAGGGATGTGCAGACCAGAGCTGCAGGTCTCATCTGCACCTGCGGAAGCAATGTGAGTAGGAACAGCAGGGAAAGTTGGGAAAAGATGTTGCTCTCCATTAGCTTGACCATCTACCGCAAATCATGAAAATGCCAAGTGCTTTTCAATCTGCCAGACAAGTCACTGTGAAAGCACAGGTAGCCCAGGAAAGGGTGTCATTCAAGAAGTGTATATACAAGTGGAGCTGCCATTAGTGGGACATCACAGGAGAGATTGTTTCCTCAAAGACACACAGATCTCCCTTATGCCTTTCTTCCTCCAGTGCAACTCAGTGGGCTCTTAGTTATTCCGCAGTCAGAAACCAAGAGGATTAATTAACTCTGCCTTCCTAAAACTGCCCTAGGTTATGGGAACAAAGAACAAAACCTTGGAGTTGGAAGGAACCATGGAGATTATCATAGAAAGGAAATTCTACCCAGAATAGACAGCAACAGCCCCAGTTATGAGTGGGAAAGTGAGTGTGCATTTGCTGCTGAGACTCAGTGCGTACAAATGTACATTCCTGTGAGAGGGCTTGTGTCCAAGCACGATCTCACCCCTAGTTACAAGCCATAGTAGCTGACACTTGCATTTAATAGCACTCTCCTTCTACACGAAAAAAAATTCAATTTGAAAGCCCTTTGAGTTAGTGATATTTCTGGAGACATATCCCAAGTTTTGTGTTGTTTATACAGTGAAGTTAAATTCCATCACATGAGCCCAATTTGCATCTCAATCATTCTCTCAGGTAATGTACAATTTTGTAAATTGCATTAACTTACATTTTCCACAACACAAGATCTTTCTTACCATACCCCTCGACTGAATGTTTTCTCTGTTCCCTTCCCCTTTTCTGGTTGTCAAAACATGTCTTATCTTTCAAAGACCGACTGAAATATCTCTTCCTCTTTAAAGATTTTTCCTTCCTGAGTACCTATTTCCTCTTTGATTCCTGTATTAGATTAGTTGTACAGATTAGTTGTATCTGTAATACAGCTCATCAAAAGCATGTCTTGTTAGAGCTGTGTGCCTCTACCAATATTTTTTTTCTCTCAGTGTACATAGCTTGGTTTATGGATCATAGTATTCGCCCAATCAATATTTGGTAAATTACCTTGAATTGATTCACTGTTGCTGAGAGACAGTGTCTTATAATCAAAGAGCACAAGATTTGAAATTACAATGTTTGTGTTTAAACACTATCTTCATCACATTATCTGTGTGATCTGACCAAAGTCACTTAACCTTGCTAAGCATCAGACTTTTCATCTGTAAAACCTGGATAAAACTGTTTAACTCACAGATTTATGGTCCAGATCAATTAAAATGATATCTGTAAAAAGGTGTGTTATAAACTATAAAGCTCTGCACAGATCGTTGTTGTTAAAAGTTCTCAGTTGATTTGGGGTCACGTTTGATCAAGAATGGTGGTTTCACAGGCAAATATGGAACTTTATGCTGTTATTTCAAACTAAACAAGCTGGCCGGCTTCACTTCCTTAGACACAGAAGCCCCACTCACCATATCACAGCTGGATAGAGCTTGCTTTCCGATTCAATGCCTTTTTATAGCCACTTTTCTCACAGGCCAACAAAACAGAACACACTCTTCCTGCTAATCAATGCCACATGTAGTACAATGGGCAATAAAGCCCAGAAAAAGGAAGAGGACATTAATAATAGAACGCTTGACTTCTCAGAGATTAGAACCTGAAGTTGTGTTTGCATTCTCTGTTGGAAGGTATAATTTAATTAGCCGACTTGGAAAGGTGTTAGGTGTGATAGAAAACTAATATTTCACTTCTGTGATTTCATAGCCCCTTCCTTTCTCTTACTTTCCTTCTTCTTCCTAAGCATTCCTGGGTACTCACTATATGCCTGGTGCAGGAAGCTGGGGTGACCCTAGACTACAAATGCAGAGCAAAAAGGCATTTTAAAAAAATATTTTATTGGAGTAGAGTTGATTTACAGTGTTGTGTTAATTTCAGCTGTACAGCAAACTGAATCATTTATAAACTGAATTCTTATTCAAATGCTGGAAGTGGCATATGTCTTTGTTCACATTCAGCGTGTTGGGCCTCTTGGTGGAAAGGGCCACAGGCGATTTACCCTTCAGAAGGTGGAGTTCAGAACCCAACAATTTGCTTGGAAGGTAAAAACATGATGTGTATCACTTCCCAGAAAATTTCAGGCATGGCAGGAGGTCGGCTTTGGAGAGGCCAGTTCTTATTGGCTGTTCCCAGAAAGGCCAGGACCAAGATGTCTCAGATGCTTGGGCAGAGGTCAAGATTTTCATATTCTAGTAGCTCACAGAAACTTTTAAAGAGAAGAGTTCTAAACAATGCTAGCTGCTAAATAGGAAAAGAGGCTCAATACATTGAAATTCTGGCTGTGATCAATTCCACTTTAGGGAAAAAGAGCATATAGGAAGAGAATATTGTCCAAGCCACCCCCTTCCAGGTGTCTCCTTGCCTGAGGTTGAAGGCAGGACATACCTCTCTCAGTCAGGGAGCTGACTTGGGGTGGGGGGCGTGTTACGGCACGCCAAGCTTTCACTGTGAAGGCCTGAAGAAACTCCAGAGGGTGAAATTTAGTTAGCCTTACCCATCTTGATTGATAAAGATCTCACAGAAATGATCCAACTGCAGCAAGAATAGTCAGAACTGCCCAACCGCAAGAGCATCTAAATAAGGAGAACTTGACTCACCAAGCAGGTGGCAGTGGTGGGTTGTGGGTAGGGTTGCCAGATAAAATACAGAATGCTCAGTTAAATTTGAATTTCAGATCAACAGAAATGTTTGTTGAGGGGGGGATAGGTATATCCCAGGTATGCATAAGACATACTTATCCCCCCAAAATTGTTGTTTACCTGAAATTAAAATTTAACAGAGAATGCTACATTTTCATTTGGGAAATCTGATCACCCCTGTTGGGGAAATTCTCTTGTTCCAGGAGGTTGGACATTCTTGTACTTGTTCTTTAGTAACACCTGAGGATGGGTTTATATGTCCTGTTGTTTTCTAGACTCTTAGAGTCGCTTAGGAATCGGATTTCCTGGTTTGAGAACCCATATTTCCTAACATTAGCTTATAACCTTGGGCAAGTTAACTTCTCCGTGCTTCAATTTCTCCATCTATAAAATGGGAATCACAGGAACAGAACCTGTCTCACACCGTTGTTGTAAATATTAAATTAACAGATACGTGTGATGTCCTCTGAACAGTGGTTGGAACATAGTAAGCTCTCAGTAAACATTTGTTGAAAAAAAATTAGCTATTTATTATTATTTTAGTAGTTCAGCATTCTTATGGCCATGGCCTGTCCTGCTGAGTAGTAGCTAAGAGCAGCAAGAGAACTTCAGTACCCTAGCCCTTTAGCGTTCTTTCATACCCCCAAGAACTTCGGCCTGCTACTGCAAGCACCATGACAGCAAACAAAGTCATGGCACCATGAAGAGATATCGTATTCACATTTGGAAGAAGCTGGTGCTTCTGTGAGGTTAGCAGCTACTTCTAGCGCAGAAACAGCTTCAAATCTGCACAAGATAATGGAAATTGGCAACAGGGCTGAGAGAAGATGGCATGAGGCTGAGAGCAGGGTAGATCTAGATCCTTCTTTAGTGAGACCCTTTATTCACCAACTTTCCAGAGAGTCAAGAACACTGAGACTCATTCTTCTGTCTTCAGATGTAATGTTTGCAGATGATTCGGTGACTTTCTCAGCTCAGGCAGACCCAGCACTGTCCTCTCTCCCCAGCTCAAGTGAGGGCCTCAGCTTGCTTTCCTTTTGTCTTTAGAGCTGCTTCCACTGTCCCTAAAGCCTGGCTGTGTAGTAGGATGCATTTCCCCCAGTCTCTCAGTTTCCTATTATTTCTAGAGATTAGCACATGTGGTCTTCGGGCTTTGAATAATTTTAAATTTACTCTCTGGGGGGGACTGAAAAAATGAGCCCTGTCATAGCACCACTGTGGAATGATTGGAGCACTGGAATTGACAGCCACAATACGGACCTGTCATCTGGCTCTGTCCCCAGCCCGCGATGATCACATCATGGCTGGCTGGTAAACCTACTTGGATCTCAGTTTCCACCTGGAAAAAGACCGTAATTATATTCTGTGCATTGCCTACCACATAAGGTTATTCTGAAAGTCTAAAGGGATGATACGTGTGAAAGAGTTGTGTAAACCATCCAAACACCAACAAGTTGTTATTGTTGTTAATTCTCACAGCCTGTGAGAGACTGGAAGCTTGTGTGAGAGACGTTACCATATGCTTTCACACACTAGATATGGGGTACTTGTTCACTGCGAGAAAAACCTTCAAATTAAAATTATAAATTCAAGAGTGAACTGTGCTGTATCTGAATCAAGTATTTTTATTGCTATGGCCTGGGTGCAATTCAGTATGCCAACCCTGAGAGAATGTCACTGCCTCTAAATAAATTTCCCTGGCTCCCACAGTGAGAAATGAGTGCCAGAAAGTGGCCATGTACCATAAAATTATAGAATCTGTCTTAACACGGTTTCCAGTGCATCTACCAAGATTATATTTTAATTTCCCGTGGCCAGGACAGCATCTCCAAATGCCCTCTTTGCTAGAACTCCCAGGAATGCTAGAAATACAAGCAGAGCTAAATCAAAAATCTTAACTGAAAGACAAGGTTAAACCCAATGAGGGGTTCACAAAGATTGGCAAAGGTTACTTTCCTTCTTCAAAGCACTAGATTAACTGATACCATGAGAGCTTATTTTATACACACCTCCCGCCCTTATCACCACAACCCAAGGAACGGCATGGCTCTCTCCACTACTCACTTTTGGGTCCCTTCAACAAACAGTAGCCATCAGTTTTATTCACTCTATTCTGTATCTTTGCATAAATATACAGATAATTTACAAAACTCTTCTCATGTTTGTGAAATAGGAGAGTACAGCCGTTTTCCTTTGCCAAATCTCTTCTTTTCTCTTTGAACAATCTTATTTCTTTTGGAGGATCTATTTTCCTTCTAACTCCTTAAATCTTCTCTCTGGTGCTTTTTTATACTGTAGCGGAAAGGAGGGAGGGAGGGAAGGAAGGAGGGAAGAAAGGAAAGAGAGAAAGAGAAAGAAAGGAAGGAAGATTTGCCTGTAGGAAATTTCTGACATTCTTCTGGGCCCACATATAAAAAATATTTTATTTTAATAATAATTGTATAAACTTGTGTACAACACATATTCATAGTGATAAGATTACTACAGTAATAAGTAGTTAACGTATCATATTCCCACATAGTTACTGCTTATCGTGGGTGATGAGAGCCCCTGAAATCTGCTCTTAGCATAATTTCCGTCTTTGATATAGCATTGTTAACTACCGTCATCATGCTGTACACTAGAGCTCTAGACTTAGTCATCCTACATAACTGCAACTTTGTACCCTTTGACCAACATCCCCCATTTTCCCCACTTCCCCACCCCCGGTAACCACTCTTCAACTCTCTGCTTCTACATATTCAACTTTTTTAGATCCCACCTATAAGTAAGATCACACAGTGTTTGTCTTTTTGTGCCTGGCTTATTTCACTTAGCACAATGTCCTCTACACTCCTCAGTGTAGACATCTGATCCATTCTGTTGCTATTTGGACAAAGTTCTCTGTAATATGGTTGGCTTTTCCAAGCCTGCTAAACTGCAGAAGCTTTAAAAGTAAGTAACACTGTAAAATAATTATACTCCAATAAAGATGTTAAAAAAGAAAAAAAAAGTAAGTAACGTTCTCCTGTAGTCACGCTGCCATCCTTGCACTTGATGTGCTCCTGTGGCTTTTGCCAAAGGAGCTGTTCACTAAACAAGTGCCTCGGTCAGAGGTGTACCCTGAAATGTACAGAGTGCGGGTCAAATCGTTAGGTGTGAGACAAGGTCTTTATCATGGTCTGAGGTGGGTTCATTTAAATGAAGCTTAATTCTTGGCCACGCCCTAGTCTGAATCGATTTATTTTAATGGCAAATGAAATGCCTCTAGGCTTTCTTATAGATGGAACTCTTTCTGAATCATCCTAGACAGAAACCTAGCATTGAAGGTCAAAGAACACAGACTGTCTCTTATTTGCATCTGTTTCCATATTCAGTGAGGCAGTACATGGTAACTTGTCACTCAGTGGACCTGGGGAAGGTGGGTGGGCCTGAGGAAATGGGAAGACCCTGTCTGCATAATCAGTGAACTAGGTGGTGCAGGAGCATTACTAGATGTCCACAATGGGAGCACTGGATCATGAAGGAGAAATTAAATTCGGAGAGCAGAGGAGGCTTGAGTAAAAGAAGGCCTTACTAAAGTTCATGGGCCAAATCCTTGTACAAAGCACACATTTGAGATGTTCACGGAAGCCAGAGTCCTGGAAGTCATTTTACAGAGGAAAGGAGATTAAAGGAGTCCACGGTTTTTGGAGTAGATGACTAGGTTCTCCATTTTCTATTAACAATTGTTCTGCGTAGTGTATATTTTGAAAAATGACTTCCTTTCCCACAAGCATCACAGGTATGCAAGGGCAAATAAGCATACACGTGTGCAGGCACGCACGCGCGCACACACACACACACACACACACACACACTATAAGGAAATAAGCAAACCTATTTCATAGGTATGCAAGGGCAAATAAGCATACACGTGTGCAGGCACGCACGCGCGCGCACACACACACACACACACACACACACACACACACTATAAGGAAATAAGCAAACCTATTTCACTGTTCCAGGAAAAGAGCTCCTCAGACTGAGGTGTACTAAACAAAATAAAACAAACACAAACAAGACCAATTTTGAAACCTATTTTCAAAGTGTGTGTCTTCAGAGTAGTCCTGGTTTCCATCACCTCACACTCATCTCTGGTTCTATAGCTAAAGGCAGAGAGCATATTCCTGCTTCTCATTGAGCTACTAAAGTTGGCATATCTGTGAATCTCAAAAATTTCTCCTCCTCTTTACTAGGAGAATAGTGCATTGAACAACAGTGGCAGATATTTATGATACAACTCATGACTCCAGTTTTTTGTTTTATGTTTTTTTTTAAGAAAGAATTAAATCTACAATACTAAAGCCCCAAAGGAGCCCCACTCTTTTAATCAAATTAGCATCTATCTTTACCTATGTCATGGTCTCCTTGTAAACATCACAATGCTTATCTGGTGTTTCCAGCTACTAAATGAGAGTTGAGGAAGTGGTGGGTTAATTGTATCAAATGCAGAGCAATGATGGTTTTTTTCTCCTGGAACTGCACCGTTTCTTCATGCCCAATTTTTAATGGCTTTTCAAGAACCAACACAATTGGCACCTTCTTTATGAAGCTTGAGTTATTGACACTGCATGTGGGGAGAGCTCCAAATGCCGAGATATCATGCTGAATGTCACAAGATACTGATAGATCTGCAAAAGCTTGGAAAATATCACTCACAAGAAATAGTCCTAGAGAATAAGGTCACAGTGGCAGGCCAATTTCTCTGCTGATAATGTCTTCAGTTGACATGATGGTAGAGAGTGACTGAGATTGGGAGAGGATTGTGACAGGATGCATTTGGATGAAGTTGGCACCTAGCTTTTATAAGTTGTTTTTAAGAAGATATTCTTTAGTGCCGGGCCAGAGGTTTTGCACAGCCATCAGTCTGAGTGCTTGAATTATCTGTGTCTCATCTTTATGTTGATCGAGAGAGAATCATAATGCATGATGGGTATCTGAACAGCTAGTTCTGGAAAAGATAACAATGAAATCTTGCCTTTCTATTTCTATCTTTTAACTACGCTTGAGGCTATTCTTCATTAAGGCACTGCACAGAGATTGACTAGCAAAAGAAGTCGCCTGCCTCTGGACAGGGTGACCTCACTGTCACAATTCACTGTCTCCTCTGATGGAAGAGCAATGCAAGTACTTCAGTGGGACAGAACACACCTGGGCTGATTTCTAAAGAGGAAACATCTATTCCTGCTTTGCTCAGAGATAAATAAAACCTCCTTAAAATAGATTAACAAGAACGAGGCAGGAAATTGGAAAAACAGTGCTAGGCATTTTCATTTAGTTTTATTAAGTTTCTTGTTTCTCAGAAGACGCTAAATTCTAGATGGAGAGCTTGTTATAAATGGATGGAAATGAGAATTTATTTATTTACTTGTTTGTTCATTTGCTTGTTTGTTTTAATTTCAATGAGCTCTTCAGTCATGCAGTCAGGGTAGATGCTTTCAAAAGCCTGAGCTGATTGGTTCCTTGGTTAGGAATGGAAAACAAGATTCATACCAGCCACTACAACTTACACAAAAGGATGGCGTCACTACCATGGAGGACCCTCTTCCTTGGGCTCTGCCGTATTCCTATAACACTGCTCTGGAGTCACAGGGCTGCTCTTTCAGCGCTTCCCTCTCTGCCTTATTTCTCAGTGGTGAGGTGAAGAGGAAAAAAATCCATTTATTGTTTGCGTTTAAGATCTGCTGTTTAGAAGCCCACCTAATGAGGAGAGAAGAGAGTCTTCTTGCTTTTCTGGATCATTCTACACATGATCATACTTCCCAAGATTCAAATGTGACTCATCTGATTATACAATGAGACCCAGACATTCTCAGGAGTTTTACACCATGGTTGGTATATGCAGTTCAGCCCAGGAATATGGGCAGTGTCTGAATTCTCATTCAGGGAAAAGAGCACTATGTGGAAATTAGCCTTTCTGAATCATGACTCCAGCTGTGCAATTCACACACTGTATGATCAGGAGTTAGTCTCTCCAGTTCTCTGGATTAAATTATTTCTAAGGGTTAGTCTAGCTTTGGTATTCATTTCCAATTGTAAGCTCCTTGGGACTGGTTAAGAGCATACTGATTTCTCTCAAACGACAGGATTTGACCAATAGGATGTGGTCTCAGTAAATATTTATCAAAAGAGTGAATGCATAAATGGAATTTCAGTAAGTGCTGATTGTCAGCACCGTCTGCATCACTGTTAGCAGCCTAGGGCCTATTGCCTTAAAATACAGCACCAGTTTAGAGAATTGTTCCCATCCGTTGCTCTTCATAAGCTCTCCCAAGGGGTTAAAACTGTATAGAGATCTGTGATGGTTAATTTTACGTGTCAACTTGGCAAGGCTATGGGGCTCCGTCTTTTGTTCAAATGACTAGATGTTGCTGTGAAGGTATTTTTCAGAGGTGATTAACATTTAAATCAGTGAATTCTGAGTAAACACATTACCCTCCATAACGTGGGTGGGTCTCACCCGACCAGTTGAAGAGGCCTTCCGAGCAAAGACTGAGGGTCCTCAAGATAAAAGAATTCTGCCTGCAGACTGCCTTCAGTCTTGAGCTGAAAATTCAACTCTTCCCTAGATCTCCAGACTGCTGGCCTACACTGCAAATGTCAGACATGTCCCCCAAATCACATCAGGCAATTTCTTAAAATAAATTAATCTCTTCCTTTCTCTCCATATGATAAAACACATCCTGTTTGTCCTGTTTCTTTGGAGAACCCTGACTGCTATAATACTTATGTATGTTTCTGATAAGATAGGCATCGTTGGTATACATACTTATTTAGATGCCCAAAGCATCACCCTGCTAGCTTGAAAGCTCACCTTCACTCCTCGTAGCATCCTGTAACATCCACTTTCTGGTTTATATAAATGCTTTGGAACCATGGATTTCAAATCTGTCTACCTCATGTATCCTTCCTTGTGAAAAATTAACAGATAAAATAAAGGTTTGTTCTGCATTAGAGAAGTCTGGCAAGATTTTCCCTTGTCACTGATGTGACAATGTGTTCAAGGAAAACAAGGGAGAGTTAGGAGGTCAGTGACAGCCATCTCTGTGGTCACACAACATTCAGTTCTCCGTCTCCAGCATTAAGCCATGTAAGGGGCACAGAAGGTCCTCAGTGAAATTATGTGGGTACATGGAGTCGATGGCTTCAAGCTTTACAGTAGTTGATCTCTCTTCTCTCACCACTTTCCTTCCTCATTTTTTCCTGCTCTTCAGGTTCCTCCATCAACTTTCCTTTCTTCTCGCCCCCCCTTTCTCCACATTTACTCCACAAACACTTCCAGGCTAATCTCCGCTACCTAACATATGCACTTATACTTCCAAATATGATTTCCATTTTCACCTCTGGGATTGACTCATCCACACTACTCTATATAAAATAGATCACTAATAAGGACCTACTGTACAGCACAGGGAACTCTACTCAATACTCCATAAAAACCTAGATGGGAAAAGAATCTAAAAAAGAGTGGATATATGTATATGTACACGTGCTGTACACCTGAAAGTAACACAACACTGGAAACCAACTATACTCCAATAAAAATTAAAAAAAAAAAAAAAAAAAAAAAGGAAGTTAAGACTCCCTCAGGCACTGCCAACACCTAACTGGAGTAAATCCCTCCTTAGTGCTTCCAAGATATGTGAGGGTATCTCCGTATCAGTGATTATCACAGTGTGTTGCAAATATTGTTTACATCTCCTGCCCCATGACTAGAGTGTGCTTTCCTGGAAAGTAGGATCCAATTTAATTTTATTTGATTTTATATGTCCAGGATTTAGCCTACAGTAAATTTTACTTAACATATGTGAGATGGCTAATTAATCAGATGTAAGAATTTATTTTCACATGTTCTGAGCTTTCTTTGGCAAACAAAAGATTTAATGATTATGTGTTCTAGGTGGAAATGGATTGATACATTTAATGAAAATAATTCACAGAGAGACATGACAAGAGTGATTTAAAATGTAAAAGTACATAAAGTACAGACATGATTATAGCTATATATAAAGTTCACAAGCCACACCAAATCCATTCACATTGTATTGCATCAATATATCTAGGCATTTGGATGACTACTAAGTCATGACGCTATAAATTGCCTATTATGTAAAGGCCATTTTGAAGGATATCCCGGGCTTCCCAGGAGTAAATAACCTTCCCACTCCAGAAGGAAACATCTAGCATGGTATTAGTTGCTTTACGCACATGCACTAATGTAGTCTCACAACAAGCCTAAGAGGTAGGCATAAGGACCCTGTTGAAATCTGAGTTTCTGCCATGTTAAAAGGCTCACTTATGGTCTGACAGGTTATAGGTGGTAGAACTGGGCTCTGAACTGTTTTCTGTTTGACGTCAGAGATCGCAATGGCTGTTCTCCTCCAGGTCATCTTGAAGAAACACCAGGGCTGTTGTCACCTGAACCAGGCATCAGCTCCATGGGGACATGGATTATGCATTCCTTTCACTTTCCCTCCTTCACAGCATAGGGGCACAGTGCCCTGTATCGGGAAGGGCTCAGAAATCCTATCACCCATTTGCAGATGTGACCGATGCAAAGCCAGCTTCACTGTCGCTTCCTGCACGTTATGACTTGTATTGTTTATCTCCTATGATTGCTCAATTTTGATCCTGCATAATCCCTTTTCGGGAAAGCCTCTCATTGTGTGCACGTGTTATCTGTGTATTTTTTCTGTTCACACTGTATTTGAGCCACATAAATCTAGAAATGGGAGTGGAAGATAAAGGGTGGAAACGCATTACCAGCTGGCAGAACATGAGACCTTTTCTGTGTCCCAGGGCGAGAATGTTGAGTCAGTTCTAACTTCCTTACAAAACTGCCAGCCTTCATCAAAGAGCAGACTTTCCTGAAACAACTTACTTGGAATCTGACAGATTAATAGCAACCCTCCCACAAGTGTCTCCTCACATCCTTTCACACTTACTAGTCTCTCGGTCTTCCCTGAGATGCTCACGGGTCTGGTTCTCTCAGTTCATTCAGGTCTCTGTTCACATGACACCTAATTAGAGAGGGCTTCATTGACCATCCTTATTCAATAGACACCCTGGTCATTTTCTCACCCCTTGTCCAGCTTTCTGTTCCCTTATAGCACTGCCCAGCACCTGCCAACTCATATATTTATTTGCTTATTCATTTATTATCTGGTACTTCCACTAGAATACAATCTTCCTAAGAGCAGAGAATGTGCTTGTTTCTATCATTACTGTATCCTCAACGCTTAGAAGACTGCCAGTATTTGGTAGGTATTCAATAAATATTTTTAAGAGTAAAATAATGAATGATCATCAATTATGGTAACCCTAAAGGCAAGTATCTGATGCTCTGTATCCTCCACCACCATTCACGTGTGCCCGTGCCCGCGCGCGCGCATACACACACACACACACACACACACACACACACACACACACACACACACGTTGTTATCATTATTATGAACCTGCAGGATAGCATAGAATAGCTTGCTCTTTCATCTTAGACTGGTCATTTGCGCCATGGAAAAGGTCCTAAACAACATGTTTTAGGAAGAGATAGATAAATGAGCTATGTTGTTTTCATTTTCTTTGAATAATACATATATTTTAAATTCCTGAGGGTGCGTCTAGTTCTCATCAGCACAGGTCCAAACAAAGCTGTATTGGCAGCAACAAACATCAAAATCTCCCTGCTGCTGGAAGCCTGGTTGAATTCACCATCCCTTCATTGTTTGCTACTGTTTGGAAGAGAAAACTCTATCTCATGTTTTGACTTACCAGTTGTTAGGTGGTCAGGGGCTATTTGAGTGGCAGCCTTCCAGTGCTGGAGAAATCGTAAAACTCACACCAACAAACCAAGCAACAAGTTGGAGGTATCGGGGTCGGGAACTGTAGACGTAGATCTCTCTCACCAGCGGAGCGCCATCTTGTGATTCCCTTTTCCACCTGTTCTCTGTAAGCCGATTGCCAGCTCTAACATCTGTGTGGCGAATGAAGAAATAGGGACCATCCTCGAAACCTGTTAAGTTTACCTAACCTGCAACTGAGTCTTTCATTTACCCATACTGATATAAGATTCCTGTTGGAACTTTTTGTCCTTTTGTTTTTTTAAAAGCAGGTGGTTGAAATTCGTATTTTAGCCTTTGGAAAACCTGCAAAGAGGACAGTAGACTCACACGGTCTGGAAAGGGGGTGCTCAGATTGATCAAATTCCAAGACTGTGTCATCTTCCTTTAGGTCCAGGGCTGACCTTTGGAGAGGAGACCTGAGCTTTAGGCTCTGAAGCTGTGGTGGTGTCAGGAAGAGATGGGCTCTGTCTTAAATTAACAAAGACACGATGATCTATTCTGGGTATTAATATATGTTTGTTTCCATAGATACCAGATTAGAAAGACTAATTATACAAATATCTTTTCCAAATGTATTCAAGTTCTATCTCTGATTTGCTAAACCTCCTAGCATCTTATTCAATTTCTTTCTCGTTTCTCCTTCAACAGTATGCAAATGCTTTATTAAGCCTGTAATAGAGATTATATGAATAGAAATGGAATTTTACTTATTGTGAAGATATGCATCTGCTATTCTTCTGTGTGGTAAGCAGTTTTGAACATATGGACTCCTCATGCTAACAATGTATATGTCTCAGAAAACTAGTTTGTTCTAGTAACAAACACATATATACATATTTAGACACATTTGGATCTCAACTTTTTTCTCAATATCTATTCGCTGACCATAATGTATAAATAGGAACTGATTTTTTTTTAAAGTAGAATTATATCTCTACTTTCATCCCAGTACATGCTTTCTGAAGGATGAAATACATATACTTCTAGTGATCTGTACTTATGCTTTTATTTTTCTTCACTTAATACTTTAGAGTGTGACACTAAACCTCACCAAAAAAACAAGCAAGCAAACAAACAAACAGAAAAAACACCTTACCCCAGGTGGCCAGACCCCTGGGGCCACTTATTCCTTACACCGTCCTAAGGCCAAAATAGAAGCGGATGCAATGTTGATTCTTTCTAGATTCTCCTTTGAAGATGGAGGTCCACCAGCAACAGCCCTAGCAACTACCTGGATATTTCGAAGTTGAACAGGTTCACCAGTGTGAACATCAAGTGAGGTTGTATATTTGAGATGACTCTGGGATGAGACTTTCATGCTCTATTATTTCAATGCATTATTATTATGCATAATAGTAGTCCCCTGAATGTAAGGAAGACATTTTCCTTCTCGAAATGCATCCTCACATATTATCTTATTCTGATCTTCAAAGGTACAAACACATAGTTATCCAGTTTCTATCGAAAAAAGATATAAGGTATCAAAAAATTACAAAAAGGAAACTTGCGTGGATCCACAGAGCTACTTACATATGGGCAATTTTCAGTTCTAGAACCCAGGTCTCCAGATTCCCAATTGTATGCTAAGTGTTCATAAATACCCCTTTATCTGTGCTTCATAAAAGACCAAGTATTGTGGTTAGAACTATAATACTCTATTATTTTTTACAATAAGTCATACATTCATGTACTTCTCAAATATCTCTAAATTTTAAAAGGGCAAATATATTGTAAATGAAGTAAAGCATATGTATGTGTAGAAATACACAACGCACACACACACTTTCACCACACCTTTCCCCTCTTCAATTTTTTTTCCTCTTTTTACTTCCTTTATTCATCTAATTTCGAAGCTGAGTCCTCTCTGAGTGAATTAGAAATCTAATGAATGCTGCCTCAAAGTGCTCTTTTTGTGGGGTAATAACAAAATGTTATTAAAATTTCTATAACTTAAAGCCTGGACTTTTAGTTATTTTGCCACTATTAAAGTTAACACAGTGCATTTCTTGATCATTTAAAGATGGAACACATACCAAATTAATAAGAGGTCAGAAAATTGTAACAACTGTTTAACGATCAGTCAAGCACTCTGAAATTATTTCTCTCTTAGTAATTATGATTAAGTATCTGTAGAAAGCAACTGCATGCCAATTCTCAAAGCTGACGATCAACTAGTAAATTGGTGTGTTTGGGGGTAATACTTTAAAAAATGTAAGAAAAAAAAAGAACTAGCAAAGGGGACCCTCTTTATAAGATTGTTACCTGACAGGACCTGTAAAGGAATTCCTCAAGGTCGAAAATTGTTTCATGAACCATCACTTCTGATATTCAATTAACTCCTTTATAGGATTAAATATTCTAGGTAGGAATGGCATTTATTAGAATCATGAATATACTCGTACTCAGAACACTGGAGTCTATGTCACTTTCTTTATTGACCAGATATTACCTTGTTTCTTAACTGTCCCATTTGTAAAACTGCATCCAGTGATAATAAGTGACTTCTAAGCATCTGGAAAATGTGAAATATTTGTTTCCAGCACAATAAAAATCTTATTATTATTGATAGTACTATCCATGCTGTATTACTGTTCATATACCCCCTACTTTTCCCCAGTATATACTTTACAACTTTACCCAGAATCTTTTTTTTTTTTTCCCCAAACACTATTCTTCCACCAAAAGTAATATTGAAGCTCATCTAAAAGATTGCCAGGTAGTTCTTTCTACAATTACTCTGGATATTCTTTTTTTTTTTTTAAACATCTTTATTGGAGTATAATTGCTTTACAATGTTGTGTTAGTTTCTGCTTTATAACAAAGTGAATCAGTTATACATATACATATGTCCCCATATATCTTCCCTCTTACGTCTCCCTCCCTACCACCCCCCCTTTACCACCGCTCTAGGTGGTCACAAAGCACCGAGCTGATCTCCCTGTGCTATGCGGCTGCTTCCCACTAGCTATGTATTTTACGTTTGGTAGTGTATATATGCAATGAACATTTTGGTACATGACTCTTTTTGAATTATGGTTTTCTCAGGGTATATGCCCAGTAGTGGGATTGCGGGGTCGTATGGTAGTTCTATTTGTAGTTTTTTAAGGAACCTCCATACTGTTCTCCATAGTGATTGTATCAATTTACATTCCCACCAACAGTTCAAGAGGATTCCCTTTTCTCCACACCCTCTCCAGCATTTACTGATTGTAGACTTTTGAATGATGGCCATTCTGACTGGTGTGAGATGATATCTCAATGTAGTTTTGATTTGCATTTCTCTAATGATTAATGATGTTGAGCATTCTTTCATGTGTTTGTTGGCAATCTGTATATTTTCTCTGGAGAAATGTCTATTTAGGTCTTCTGCCCATTTTTGAATTGGGTTGATTATTTTTTTGTTATTCGGCTGCATGAGCTGCTTGTAAATTTTGGAGATTAATCCTTTGTCAGTTGCTTCATTTGCAAATATTTTCTCCCATTCTGAGGGTTGTCTTTTGGTCTTGTTTATGGTTTCCTTTGCTGTGCAAAAGCTTTTAAGTTTCATTAGGTCCCATTTGTTTATTTTTGTTTTTATTTCCATTTCTCTAGGAGATGGGTCAAAAAGGATCTTGCTGTGATTTATGTCATAGAGTGTTCTGCCTATGTTTTCCTCTAAGAGTTTGATAGTGTCTGGACTTACATCCATTTCTCTAGGAGGTGGGTCAAAAAGTATCTTGCTGTGATTTATGTCATAGAGTGTTCTGCCTATGTTTTCTTCTAAGAGTTTAATAGTGTCTGGCCTTATATTTAGGTCTTTAATCCATTTTGAGTTTATTTTTGTGTATGGTGTTAGGGAGTGTTCTAATTTCATTCTTTTACATATAGCTGTCCAGTTTTCCCAGTATCACTTACTGAAGAGGCTGTCTTTTCTCCACTGTATATTCTTGCCTCCTTTATCAAAGATGAGGTGACCATATGTGCGTGGGTTTGTCCCTGGGCTTTCTATCCTGTTCCATTCCATACAAATTGTGAAATTTTTTGTTCTAGTTCTGTGAAACATGCCAGTGGAAGTTTGATAGGGATTGCATTGAATCTGTAGATTGCTTTGGGTAGTAGAGTCATTTTCACAATGTTGATTCTTCCAATCCAAGAACATGGTATATCTCTCCATCTATTTGAATCATCTTTAATGTCTTTCATCAGTGTCTTATAATTTTCTGCATACAGGTCTTTTGTCTCCTTAGGTAGGTTTATTCCTAGATATTTTTTATTCTTTTTGTTGCAATGGTAAATGGGAGTGTTTTCTTAATTTCACTTTCAGATTGTTCATCGTTAGTGTATAGGAATGCAAGAGATTTCTGTGCATTAATTTTGTATCCAACGCCAAGACCCATTATCTCCATAAGTGGGATTCATTGTAAGGACAGTAGGGCAGGGGGGAGGAAGAGAAATTCTTTCATCAGTGATACAGCCATGTCTCACAGAGAACCTCTCTATGTCATGCTATGTTAGTAACTCTGGAATCATGGCCTCCAATGGATGTGCAAGATTAGACAGAGTGCAGGGAGAAAATGTATTAGAACATCTTTTACATTTTTAAAAATCTCACCATTACACTTTTTAATTTTGAATGGTTTTCTGATAATATGTATCATAAATTATGGCAGTCATCTAAGTTATAAATATATAAATATATAGTATTAGTTGTACGTGGCAGAGAGAGTAATGCTTACCAGATATTGATTCCTTACATTTCCCAGCCTTATGCAATTAAGTGGATTCATTTGACGAGTCCTAGGGAATAAAATCTGAGTAGAACTGACAAGTGGTGTTTCCAAGTTGAAGCAATGAAAAGTCCATGCATAATTCTCCAGTCTCCTTTGCCTCGTGGCATGTCTGCATGTTCTAGATGGTATAGCTATAGGGTGCCTGGGTCCCACAGCTGTATACAGCAGAGAAGTGGATAAAAAGTGTGTGTGGGATGTAAAACTTTGTTAGGTTAAGACACTGAGATATTGGAGTTATTTGTTATTGCAGAATAGCACAAACTTCCCTGACTAATAAAGAGGAACTACTCAAGTTTTTCTGATGGAGTGAGCAACTTATGTAATTTTTCTACCCACTATTGTTTTTGCTGACTAACCCTCTCTTTAGGTTTCCCACAAGATACAATCTGATGAGTTCTCTAATCTATAGACAGCCACGCATCTTTAGTCCGATAAACTGTGGCCAAGGTGTTATCAGGTTGATGAAATGAGAAAGGTACTTCCCGTGATCACTTCTGCCATTAGGGGGAAGGGCTCTTGACAAGAAACCCGTTAACTTCAGGAATTTTCAAGACCTTCCGAAAATATGAATGCAAATCAACAATTTCACGTAGAAACATCAAGTCAAGGAACAGATGGTAACAGATCATCTTGTGTTCAAGGACCTTTTCTATGTCAACACTGCATTCCAATTCACATGGATCTTGATCAACAGAAGCCTTGACTAAGTGACTCACGAATGAATGGAAAAGCTGGATGAAGACATACATGTTGGAGTTGGTAGTTTTTGCAAGAGGAAGGTGGCAGTGTATTAAGTGGGAGGAAACTGTCTTTGGCCCAAGACCAATCCTCTGGGAATGGGGTCTTCGTAATGTAGAATTCTGCAAAAGTTTTTCAGTTCACACATTTATTCAACAAAGAGTTACTGAGTGCCCTTTATATTCTCAGGTCACTTTCCTAAAATAACTGCAAAGAAAATGTTTTCCACTTTTTCTTCTTCATCTAGAAAGATCTATTTTAAAGGATGGGATTAATGGATTTGAGCACTGCATTTTCAACAGTCACGAATCCAGGCATTTGGTCCAGGCAGTGCTGGGAGGAGAATGGGTAATGATTTTAACAGAGCCTGTTGCAAACACCCACTTGTTCTTCCACAAGCAACTAATCTTAGGTCTCAGCAATGCAATATCCCAGCAAGTAAAGGATGAAACGAACTAAAAAGTGAAATGCTGCCAACAAAAGAAGCCAAAAGGAAATGCACTCTTCAAGGATGGCTCATTGGTGTCAGCTCAGGTCAGAATGGTATTGCAGTGGCCTGGTTATTGATGAGTGTTACTCTGACCTCTCTACCCATGGAAACGGGATGGGAGCTGAAGCTGTTAGCTCTTAATATAATGCCTGGGCAGTTTACTTGTAAGTAGAAGAGGTCATTGGTGAGGATGAACTCACATTTGCCTTTAATAATAATGTGCAGAGAATTTTTAACTGGATTGTGAAGGTTTAACTTCAGTAAGTCATCAGTCGAGGACTTCCAAGGTAGTGACTATATGCTTGGCACTAGGTAAAGGCCCAAGGGAAAGCAACACAGTCCCTGCCATTAATCGGCTTACTTTTTACCAAGGGTACAGAATAGCCTAAAGTGATCAATGGTTGAAAAGAACCCACAACAGAAAAATAATATCAATACTGACAAGCCAGAAGGGTTTTGTGGTCAGGCAGGCAGGTTGGAGAGCCAAGTAGCCTAGGTTCAAATCCCAGCTTCACCACTTAATACCAAATAGCTCTAGGCCCAGACCATTTACTTAACCTTTGCGCAATATTCTCATTTAAAATATGGGGATAATAAGAATATTTCAAAGGGGTACATGTGAAGTACTTAGAACAGTGACTGCAATTGGTAAGAAATGAATACTAGCTATCATTAAGGGCAATTGAGATTTAGAGGGACATTTGGTTTGGTTGATTACTTTTTCTCATCCATTATTCTTGCTGTCTCATTATCTTCCTGTAAGGATTTGTGTGAATATGATATCTTTTGACACATTAAGAACTCTGGTCTGGAATCTAGGCACCCACGATTCATCACTACCTCTGTGGTCTCCATGTGGTCTCCAGATAGGTGAAGAACTGTCCCAGTGTTTAGATCTCTCCTGAGACCACAAATAGTTCCTTTAATAAAAAATGCTGAAGCCTCCATTATGTACCTTCTTCTATCCTCTTCAACCAAAATGACCTCTCTTCTCCTCTCTGTTGATCGAAATTCTTTATGGCTCAGAATCCAGGTCCTCGTGCAGGATGTCTTTAGAGGGATGAGATGGAAAGAAAGAATGGATTTTTGCGTTATGAATTATCTCCAGTGAATCTCTATATGTCTTGAACTTTCTGAGAGTTTTAGCTTTAAGTGGAAATCTTGTCCATTCAGAGCACATGGCCCCTTTATGTCCAGAAGAGTCTTTCTGATGATATCCAGTTATCACCAGTTCAGTTTCCTCATTGGTCAGATCAATCTCAAGATGAATTGTTAATCATTGGCTGCCTGAATCCCTGAGCTAGTCCTTCCTAACACCTGTTCTTCCCTTGTCTTAGGACTTTTGATCATTCACCCTGATTTATGTGACTGAAGTTTGCCTACCTGGTGCAATACACTCACACCGATGATGGCCATCACATCCCAGTGTCCATAACCATATATGATAGCATCATTGGTTGGGACTACTCCATCTTGCATGTAAGTCCTTTGTGGTACACAATGAGCTGCCTCGTCTGGTCAGCTGAGAGCAAGACTACGATATGCACCTGATGCCCTGATGCAGCCATGCTCAGGATAAAGAGGACAAGTGGAGAAAGGGAAAAACAGGTGAGATTCCAAAAAGCAGATCATCTCTGCCAGTGACTCTAATCATTTCTTTCATGATTCTTTCTATTCTCCTCTTCTTCCTTTTCTTTCCCTTTTATTCATTTTTCCTCCATCTCTTCTTTCTTTTGACTTTTTGTTGAATAACTAGAGTAGTGCCTTATGCTAAGTGCTGTGGTCTATGTGCGTGATGGTGGAGGGGCAAAATTACAGACTAACGTCAGCTCTACCATCATCTGACAGGAGGATATTAAAGTCATTTTATCTTTCTTAGACATATTAATAAGTTGAGGCTCTTGATCTAAATGGTCTTTAATAACCTTCAAGTTTCTCTATTCTGTGGTTCAGGAGACTCAGAGTCTATTCCCAAGGATGTGAAATGAGCACAAAAAGTCTTAAATTTTCACCTTTATTTCAAGAATTTTGTTTGTGACAGAGGCCAACTGCATCCCACTATCCACTTTCCTTTTATTTATTAAGTAATAACACTTGCCAAGTTTTAGCAGGGTTTCCTAGATAGGGATTACATACCCAGCCTCCTTTGCAACTGTGATTACAATCTGGCAGATGTGAAACGTACTTCCGGGTGATGTGCTTAAGGAGGAAGCTGCCTATTTTCACTTCCTCTTTCCCCTTCCACCAGCTGCCTTAGCCCTAGAGACAGAAGTCACATGTTGGAGACAGCATCAGAGTAGCTCCACAGGCCCTGGGCTACCCAGTCTGGCACTCTCATAAAGTAGAGAAATATAATTCTGTTTTATTTAAGCCATTTCTGTTTTGTTGAGTCTTTTGTTACAGCAGCTGAGCCTGTACCCTAAATAATAAACTAGTCTTTGCCCCTGTCCTTATATTTCTAATCAGTTAAAGGAAATGGTGTGAACAGAGAATCCTATGCGTGTCTCCAGATTAAACACTGTAGGATTTGTGTTCTGGAACTTGACAGGTACAAGAAGATGCTGTGTGATAGGCTATCCTTGTTCTAGGATTTACCCAACAGAAAGAATATAAAGAGCAACCTGACAGGAATAGTAGATATTCCAACACTAAGGTATTCTTGCTGCCTAGGCATCCCGTCTGGCCTCTCACCTCACTGCTGCCCAGATGCCTAGTCTAGAATCCTAAATCTGCCTGACCTGGAAAAAAAACACCTCTTGTCCTTAGAGACTTTGAACTCCTGGGTGCTGCCTGTTGGTTTTAACCATTCACTGAGCTATGATCTGCACAGCCTATAGACTCAGAATCCTGGAGGTGTGGATAAAGAAGGTCCCTTAGAGACATCTACCTTCTCCATGGCTCCAGACCCAGCATTTCATCTTAACCCTCAATATCAGTTCTGCAGATTCAGCCTGTCCCCTCCCCGTTACCCTTCTGACCACCTCCCTCCCCCATACCAACTCGGCTTAAAGGGGAGAAAAACAAATCACAGAATTTTAGAAAACAGTGATAGAACCAAACTTAAGGATTGTTATTTTTATTTTTAAACAGTAGAATCTTTTTTAAAATAAGAAATTGTATCTAAAATCTGTTAGATATTACAAAATCTACGTGTAAGATATAACAGCAGAGCTTCTCTGATTGAACAGCCAGTGGGTACCTGGAGCCTACATGTTATTCTTTCTCCTTGTGCCTCATGATGGTTCTTGAAGTACCTCCTGGCTACCCTATGCTTTTCTGAATTTAGTTTGAAAACCACTGGCCTATGTCAACTCTCCCTCCAATGTACACATGGAGAAATTCAGACAAGGAGGTGCTTAATGACATGCCCAAGACTCTTGAATCCAAGGCCAGGGTTCTTTCCACTAATCACACTGCCATCCCATCCCCAGCTGCCACCACACAGACACTTGCCCTTCTTTGACAACCTTATTCTATCTCGACTGTACATGGTGAGATTCCGAAAATGTTCTCAAGTAAGAGATACCTTGGAAACAAAATCAAGCCTTTTCGTATATGTCTTTTTCTCCATGCGTCTTCTGAGGTCACCAGAATCCAAACCTCCAAATATAGCCCCAAAGTCATCAAAGTTTATTTTAATGAACAATGAGACTGCTTTATCTGACATCTTTCTTTGATACATTAGACAGATTGTGTCCAAGTTAAGGCTGAAGACTTCTTCTCTGCACTGGATTAGATGCAGCTCTAACTATGGGCCACAGTCTCCTAAATTTTCTTCCCATCGCTAGAGCTGATGCTGTAAAGATTCTGGTTCTTTCTCCTTTGTTAAGAATTCACCATCCATCACCTTTCATTTCCACCCTGCTATGACTGTAAGGGCATTCCAGAGACATACAGACTCACTCTGAGAGGTTTTACTTTCATCTTCTAGGATAGAGGTGGCCAAACCTTTTCTACTGTAAAGGGCTAAATAGTAATTATTTTAGACTTTGCAAATCACATATCGTTTCTGTTGCATATTCTTCCTTTTTGTTTTCTTTCTTTCTTTTTTTTTTTTTAAAAAATCAGTTCTTTAAAATTATAAAAACCATTCCTAGCTCAAGAGTTGTACAAAACCTGCTTCAGGCCAAATTTTCAAAATCATATGGTCTTATTTTAGTTATTTTTAACTGTTCATCCCTCAATTTATCTCTCTCCTCTCATATTTTACTATGAGTAACAAGAAGAAAGCAGGCAGCAACTTGGAAATCTCCTTTGCAAATAACTAGGTATAACACTTGTGAGTTCTGCTTTCCACATAACTCCAAGGCAATTTCACTAAGGTTTCTGCCACTACATAATAAGAAGTAGCTATCCTCCTGTTTCCAGTAACATGTTATGCATTTCCTTCTAAGCCCTCACTAGGAGCATCCTCAAAGTTCCCATTTCTTCAACAGTCTGTTCAGGAAAATTCAGGCTTTCTCTGTTATCCTCCTCAAAATTCTTCCAATTTCCGTCCACTGATCAATTCCAAAGCTGCTCTCTCATATATTTTTAGATTTTTGCTACAGCATCACTCCACTTCCAGGTACCAAAATCTGTGTTAGTTGTAAATTGCTGTGTAACACATTATCGTAAACTTGGAGGCTAAAACAACATCCATTGATTACCCCCACTCTGTGGGTCAGGAGTCTGAGTGTGACTTAGCTCGGTCCTCTCCTCAGGGTCTCACAAGGGGTCAGCCAGGGCTATGGTCTCACCTGTTACTCAGGTTCTCTTCTAATCTTTCATGATCTTCTTCTTGAATCTGCAGAACTTAGAGTGGCCTGCTCCTTGAAAGCCAGGAGGAAAATCTCCCTTCAGATCTCTTTGACTTCCTTAACAATTCACCTGATAAGGTTAGGCTTGATGAGGACAACACCCCTTTTGATTGACTCAAAATCAATTGATTAAGGACCTTAATTACATCTGCAAAATCCCTTAAACTTTGCCATGCATGGTAAGCCACTCTTGGGAGTGATACCCTATCATCTTCACAGGTCCTGCCCACATTCAAAGGGAAATAATTATACAGGGTGGGAATCTTGGGGGGCCATCTGAGAGCTCTGCCTACAGTAGTTTGAAAAGATCTTCAAACAAGTGTGAAGATCCAGTGCATTTCTCCATTTCATTCTCATGAAAATCTTTTTTTCAGTTTTTCACTTAACCATGCAAATTATAATAGGCTTGGTGTATGGAATAAATTAAAACTAATTCTCACTGTTATAACCATGGCCTAAAGCATAGTCCTGGTCTGGGACTCAGGAGAT